>NW_024070191.1:13355675-13679356 GCF_014754425.2 Oryx dammah
TGGGAGGGATTGGGGGCAGGAGGAGAAGGGGACAACAGAGGATGAGATGGCTGGATGGCATCACTGACTCGATGGACGTGAATTTGAGTGAACTCCAGGAGTTGGTGATGGACAGGGAGGCCTGGTGTGCTGCGATTCATGGGGTCGCAAAGAGTCAGACACGACTGAGCAACTGAACTGAACTGATGCAATATTTGGGATGTATAATAAAAATGTTTTTATTGTTTGCTTAAAATTCAATTTTAACTGGATGTCTTATATTTTATTTGGCAACCTTATATTTCAATTAAATGCCTCAGAAACCACCAGTTTACAGAAGTAAGAAGAAATAGTTAATGAGATGTCACTTAAATGAGATTTAAGGAGACCCCTATGTACTTTGGGCATTAAAATGCTTAACAATTAGCCCAAACCAAGAATTTTTTGATTTAATGATAATCATTAAAAAAAATCTAATTGTAGCTATTGAAGCAGAGAGGTCAGAAAGAGAAGAAATAACTTTTAAATTGTTTTATTAAAAATTTCTTCAAAATATAAAAAATGTTTAGAAGAGAGAATTGTATATTTTATAAGAGCCTTCTAACTTTCACATTTTATAAATCTTGTCATTGAATTAGAAACATTCTGGGGAAAGTTCATGTGTGTGTAGCTTCAAAAGTTTGACTTAAGTGGAGAAATTACTATAAAATATTTATTGTATAATGATTGTTACCCAGTGATATTTACCATAAAGCAAAGACTATAGGTTGTTATAAGATTGTCATGCTTTGTGGAAGAAAATGGAGTCTCCTTCCAATAAAGTTCTCGTGTTTAAGGCGATCTCTCTGTTTATCAATTCTGGTGAGCAGAATTCTTTAGGTTCGCACATGCATAATGCTCATGTTTACAGAATGACCACACCCCTGCTTTGATTCTGGAAAATCCAGCATGAAATTGCTACAATGGCAAAATTAGTGCAGGATTACTAAGCAGTTATTAGCAAGTGGTGCTTGTAAACCTCTGTTCATGTTCTCTCTATCTCTCTATAGTTTTTGGCCACACCTAAGGCATGCGGGGGTCTTAGTTCCCCCAGCAGGGATCAAACCAGTCCCTCCAGCAGTGGAAACACAGAGTCTTAACCACTGAAACAGCAGGGAATTCCCTGTTCACACTCTCAGTACAGTGGGAACAGCAGTCAATATTTTTTCTTATCTTACAATTGGTAAAACATAAAATTGCAATAAATTGTTCTGAATTTAATAATTAGATAAAATGGAATTCAAATATGTTAGGGGTTACATGATGCAGCATTTAACCAAACCATAGATTTTTTTGTTGTTGTTGAATATTTCTAATAAATCAGTTCAGTTCAGTCACTCAGTTGTGTCCAACTCTTTGTGACCCCGTGAATCACAGCACGCCAGGCCTCCCTGTCCATCACCAACTCCTGGAGTTCACTCAAATTCACGTCCATCGAGTCCGTGATGCCATCCAGCCATCTCACCCTCTGCCGTCCCCTTCTCCTCCTGCCCCCAATTCCTCCCAGCATCAGAGTTTTTTCAATGAGTCAACTCTTCGCATGAGGTGGCCAAAGTACTGGAGTTTCAGCTTCAGCATCATTCCCTCCAAAGAAATCCCAGGGCTGATCTCCTTCAGAATGGACTGGTTGGATCTCCTTGCAGTCCAAGGGACTCTCAAGAGTCTTCTCCAACACCACAGTTCAAAAGCATCAATTCTTTGGCTCCCAGCCTTCTTCACAGTCCAACTCTCACATCCATACATGACCACAGGAAAAACCATAGCCTTGACTAGACAGACCTTTGTCAGCAAAGTACTGTCTCTGCTTTTCAACATGTTATCTAGGTTGGTCATAACTTTCCTTCCAAGGAGTAAGTGTCTTTTAATTTCATGGCTGCAGTCACCATCCGCAGTGGTTGGAGCCCCCAAAAATAAAGTCTGACACTGTTTCCACTGTTTCCCCATCTATTTCAAATGAAGTGATGGGACCAGATGCCATGATCTTTGTTTTCTGAATGTTGAGCTTTAAGCCAACTTTTTCACTCTCCTCTTTCACTTTCATCCAGAGGCTTTTTAGTTCCTCTTCACTTTCTGCCATAAGGGTGGTGTCATCTGCATATCTGAGGTTATTGATATTTCTCCCAGCAATCTTGATTCTAGCTTGTGCTTTTTCTAGCCCAGCGTTTCTCATGATGTACTCTGCGTACAAGTTAAATAAGCAGAGTGACAATATACAGCCTTGATGTACTCCTTTTCCTATTTGGAACCAGTCTGTTGTTCCATGTCCAGTTCTAACTGTTGCTTCCTGACCTGCATATAGGTTTCTCAGGAGGCAGGTCAGGTGGTCTGGTATTCCCATCTCTTTCAGAATTTTCCACAGTTTATTGTGATCCATACAGTCAAAGGCTTTGGCATAGTCAATAAAGAAGAAATAGATGTTTTTTTGGAACTCTCTTGCTTTTTCAATGATCTAGC
Organism: Oryx dammah; assembly: GCF_014754425.2. Classification (NCBI taxonomy): domain Eukaryota; kingdom Metazoa; phylum Chordata; class Mammalia; order Artiodactyla; family Bovidae; genus Oryx; species Oryx dammah. Next base: position 13,358,148 of record NW_024070191.1, read on the forward strand.
GGATGTTGGCAATTTGATCTCTGGTTCCTATGCCTTTTCTAAAACCAGCTTGAACATCTGGAAGTTCACGTTTCACATATTGCTGAAGCCAGGCTTGGAGAATTTTGAGCATTACTTTACTAGTGTGTGAGATGAGTGCAATTGTGCGGGAGTTTGAGCATTCTTTGGCATTGCCTTTCTTTGGGATTGTATGAAAACTACCTTTTCCAGTCCTGTGGCCACTGCTGAGTTTTCCCAATTTGTAGCATATTTTGAGTGCAGCACTTTCACAGCATCATCTTTCAGGATTTGAAACAGCTCAACTGGAATTCCATCACCTCCACTAGCTTTGTTCGTAGTGATGTTTTCTAAGGCCCACTTGACTTCACATTCCAGGATGTCTGGCTCTAGATGAGTGATCACACCATCGTGATTATCTTGGTCGTGAAGATCTTTTTTGTATCGTTCTTCTGTGTATTCTTGTCACCTCTTCTTAATATCTTCTGCTTCTGGTAGGTCCATACCATTTCTGTCCTTTATCGAGCCCATCTTTGCATGAAATGTTCCCTTGGTATCTCTAATTTTCTTGAAGAGATCTCTAGTCTTTCCCATTCTGTTCTTTTCCTCTATTTCTTTGCATTGATCACTGAAGGAGGCTTTCTTATCTCTTCTTGCTATTCTTTGAAACTCTGCATTCAGATGCTTATATTTTTCCTTTTCTCCTTTGCTTTTCACTTCTCTTCTTTTCACAGCTATTTGTAAGGCCTCCCCAGACAGCCATTTTGCTTGTTTGCATTTCTTTTCCATGGGGACGGTCTTGATCCCTGTCTCCTGTACAATGTCACGAACCTCATTCCATAGTTCATCAGGCACTCTATCTATCAGTCCCTTAAATCTATTTCTCACTTCTACTGTATAATCATAAGGGATTTGATTTAGGTCATACCTGAATGGTCTAGTGGTTTTCCCTACTTTCTTCAATTTCAGTCTGAATTTGGCAACAAGGAGTTCATGATCTGAGCCACAGTCAGCTCCTGGTCTTGTTTTTGTTGACTGTATAGAGCTTCTCCATCTTTGGCTGCAAAGAATATAATCAATCTGATTTCAGTGTTGACCATCTGGTGATAGTAGATGTTAAATTAATCTCACACATTGTAATAGTCTAACTTTTCCATTATGATATTGGTATGATAAAGGATTAAATTTCCTAAATAAAAAATGGATAAAAAGAAATTAAAATGAAATCAAATTGTCAAGTTCTGAATAAATTCAGAGAAACAGACCAAATACTGCCCTTCAAATAATTTCAAGGAACGTAACTAATGTTAACATAAATGATGGGTGTTATAAATGAGTTCAACATTCGACAATGATTTTCAGAAAATTTTCTTCCTTCTGTTTACACCAAACATTTTTAAAAAACATTATTCATCTAGGTCACACATTATGATTTTGATTCTTAAAATGCCATTGCATAATTGTTCTCCATTTACAAGTATTTTTTTAAGTAAGATGGTAAATAATCTACCTGCTAATACAGGAGTCACAGGAGGCATTGGTTTGATCTATGGGTTGGGAAGATTCCATGGAGTAGAAAATGGCAATGCGCTCCAATATTCTTGCTTGGAAAATTTCATGGAAAGAGGAGCCTGGCGGGCTACAGACTGTGGAATCGCAAAGAGTTGGACACGACTGAGTGACTAGGCATGAAAGATCTTTAAAGAAAGAGTTGTCAAAAAAAAAGAGTATATACTTTTTTCAAAATAAGAAACAGAATTTAAGAGCATGAACAGTATTTGGGAATGGAAGTGCTTAAAAGAAGACAAATTCAGGCAGCTGACTTATTTCTTAGACCCATGAAAGCTTTTTCTGCTGAAACTCTTAAAGACTGGAGTGTTTCTGGGGCCAGGGGCCAGGAGAGTGAGGAAGCCCCCAGAGCTGGCATTGAATTCCGGCTCCTCCTTTTCCTCCTTGTCTAGAGTTGGCTTGTGTTGTTTGTTGGATTCTGGCCCAGGCATGTTAATTAAAGCCACCAAAGACATGAAGAAGTTTACGTTTTCCTAACACACAGAGGTAGGAAATTTGGGGTCAAAACTGAAAGTCACAAAACTGGTGGAATCCGTAGTTCTTAGGAATGGGAGAGTACTCACTGGCCTCAATCACAGGACTTGTTCCATGGGAGAGAGAGCAACGGAAAAGGAAGGGTCTTGTGCTTGAATGACTAAATGATTTAATTAGAACTGCTCATTAAAATTAACCACATGTCTCAGACTTTAGCACGCAAGAATATTTGCAAATTGCAGATGGTACACAAAGCTGGGCAAAAATGACCCATGGTGTTCAGACGTGGAACTAGTTAAAAAGCAAAGGCAAACCTCACAAAGGCTGAATCTCTTAGACATGGATAAAATGAAACTCTTTGCTTTTCGTTCATTCTTGAAGGCCAAATGTGAATGAAACTGGAATTACCTTTTCCCATCTTTGGTTCATTCTGTGTCAGAAGCCTCTGTTTGCCTTTTTTTTTTTTTTTTAAGGATTTAGTGTTGTCATCTTTAGGTCCAAATTTTTGTCAGTCAGTTAAGGAAACTGTTAGGGCCACTCCCAGCCACTGAGCTAACACACTGAATGAAGAACACTTGGATCTCTGTTTTAATTTACATTATACAACATTTATTTTCATGTATTTATATAAATAAATTCAGTCCAATTCAACACTGTACAACTTCCACTATGATCTAACACATTTATTAGATTCCCACACATGTGCCCCCAATTGTTATTGATATATATTGGTAAAACCTTGCAATTCGTCTGGTGTGCATTGCAACCTCATAAGTCATATTTAGTATCTGTTGGGACTTGATGGAATTTGAGTCTGGCCCTGCTGGCTCAGCACTAAAGAATCTGCCTGCCATGCAGGAGACACAGGAGATATGGGTTCGATCCCTGGGTCAGGAAGATCCCCTGGAGGGTCTGGGGGAAGGCATGGCAACCCACTCCAGTATTCTTGCCTGGAGAATCCCATGGACAAAGGTACCTGGAAGGCATACAGTCCATGGGGTCGCAAAGAGGCAGACACAACTGAATTTACTGAGCACACATAGGATCTATGAGTTTATCCTGAAGAGGGTCACCGGTCTTTTGAAAGATCTTGGAAGAGACCATTGCATGATCTTCTGGCATAAGGACAATCCCTTCCTTAGACATAGGAGATGGAATTTCTTTTACTGGCATGGAAGACTTGGCAGAATCTGGGAACTCAAGGTTCCCAGCTGCACTGACTATGCCTGTATGTCTCCTTTCCTAATTTTAGGGTCCTACTTCTTTCCATCATTGCCTTAACTTTAACAAAAGAGACCCTGGAAGACTGGGAATTCAACTGAATTGGACTTTGGTTTGGTTTTCAGAAATCTTGGTGTTGTAGTTACAGGAAAAAGGTTGTTTTTAGGGTGACTATAGAATATTTCAGGCTTCCCAGGTGGCACTAGAGGTAAAAAAAAAAATTCACTTGCCAATGCAGGAGACACAAGAGATGCTGGTTTGATCCCTGGGTGGGAAAGATCCCCTGGAGGACATGGCAACCCACTCCAGTATTCTTGCCTGGAGAATCCCCATGGACAGAGGAGCCTGGTGGGCTACAGTCATAAGATCACAGAGTCACACATGACTGAGCACGCATGCACGCACAAAGAATATTTCTTATCCTTCAGCCAGAGCTTCAGCTGGGGATTTAAAGCCCTGAGCTCATCATTTTCTTTACCCACGTTCTCCAGACTGTAGCCCAACAACCTCATTGTCTATAAAGTGCTTTTTTTTATTGAAGAAACTTCTTAGTCACCTAGAGTCTTGCTTTCTATGAACGTTTGATTGCAAATAATAATTAAAATAATTTTTGCCACCTCATCTCATGGGCTACCATTATTAGTTATTATTAATAATTCTCATCACTAATAACTTTAAATTGAATCCAATCAGAGAACCAGTTTCAGATGGCCTAGAACTGAGAACACATCCTCTGGAACCATTTCTGATACAAATTTCTGTATAATCTGGGTTCAGTCAGGGAAGCAGAATTACTGTAAGTGAAAAATTGATTTATTCTAGGAATGAGACCTCACATAATAATGGAGGCTGCTGTGGGGCAGGGTCTTCGCAAGGCTGTTGCCTCTGCATCTGGTGATGAGCCTGAGGCCTTTACAGGTTACCTGGGTGACCAACAGTGGGAATAGGAAAGCTAGATAGGAAATGCGATCAGCCCAGGCCAGCTGGGACCGGCAAGAACAAACCAGAATCTGTCTATCTATCTCTACTGCCCCTAACCCTGCTAATACATGTAGCCTGCTGATGAAGCTGCTGGTCTTCACCACCGAGCCGCACACATGCCTGGCCCAGGGGTCGGAGAAGCTAGGCAGTAAGATCCGGTGGGAAATGGAGAAGGAGCTGCCTGCTGCATCAGGCGTGGCCAGCAGATCGGTGACACCACATGTGAGCTGACGCGATGCTTGGGCCCCTGCACTGACTTTATTCAGAGCCTACAAACAGGGCAGAGGATTCACCTGACTTCCAAATACCGTGCAAATTTCTCTGGTGGTCAACCCTAACCCCAGAAACATGCCAGAAGAAAATGCTGGGCAAGTTCTTCCAGCCTAATCAAGTTGACATTGCATAATCACCCCCGCAGCAAATGATCAACAGTCTTGTTCTCATGGAGCTTACATTCTAGTGAGAAACCAGGTTAAAAAACAGAAATGTTACTATAGATACATACATATGCATAAATATGTTTGTGTGCATTCTTTATTACAGCCTTTGGAGATAAATACTTTAATTATCTCCATTTTATAGAAGAGGAAAGAAACTTCACCTGAGAAATAGGTGAAGTATTTTGCCCTGGTTCTCACAGCTAGTAAGTACCAAACCCAAGCTTCTGACTAAGCCCAGGGCATTAACTGCTCCTCTGTTTTGTTTATTTGGCACAAAGTGTTCCCCAAACACTCACCTCAAACTGCACATTCTTTTCAGGTGATAATCACAGATTTTAGCAATTCATGGCATTCACATTCTATTTTTTTAAATTAATTAATTGATTTGACTGCACCAGGTCTTAGTTGAGGCACCCAAGATCTTTATTTAGCTGCGGCATATGGGATCTAGTTCCCTGACCAGGGATCGAACTCAGGTCTCCAGCATTGGGAGCGGAGTCTTAGCCATTGGACCACCAAGGAAGTCCTGCATGCACTTTCTTTTAACTGTGTTGTACTCATTAATAATTATCTCCTCCAGCTGAATATAAAACTGTCTGAGAGATGGTGTGAATATTCTTTTTGCAGGCTCACCTCCACTGCTAATTAATAGCGCCCATTCAGCGGACCCCTCAGAACCTCCCACGCTGACTCAGTGCCTCGAAAACATCAGAGTGAGGTGTGCAGACCCGGGGGGCCGGAGCAGCTCTCTTTAGGAAAGAAGGCTTTTCTGAATTGCCTGTGTCCATTCTTGGAAATATGCTGAAGCAAAGAGAAAGTAGTCAGGGTGCCTTCAAGGATGCCCCCAGGGGCTGATAATTCCCCGTGATAATCACATAATCCAGGCAAGTCAGGGCAGGGAACAGTCAGGGAAGAAAGAAGGGTCAGAGTTGGAGCCGGTCAGACAGAGCCAGGCGTTTACGTCTGCTCTGAAGAAGGATCATCGCAGGGATTGTTACACGAATTCCTGCGATTCATTCAGCCTCGGAAGAGAGAAACCTCAGGCCTAAAGCCTGTGTTTTTGTATACTTCCAGAATGAAAGGACTTTTGTTGTTTCTCCTTTAGATTTATTGAATGTTCAACCCACAGAAAATGGAAGGTGGGGGGTCGACCTGGAGGGGAAAGAGGCCCCACCCACCGCCCATCATTTCAGCTTTTACTGTTGTTGGCTCCCATGAAAACACCGGAGAGGGATTTGTTTTGCGGTAGGGTTTCCTTTTTTTTTTTTTTTTTAACATCATGACTAGATCTGCAGTATTTCCTCAAATATGTAAGGGGAAGGGAGCGGTAACTTCCTAAAGGAAAGTATTTGTATTTTTAGACTGAAATATGCTTTGACAAAGCTTTTCTAAAAAAAAAAAAAAAAACATAAAAAGAGTTCTGAAAAACAGAAAACCCCTCTTAAACCATAGTGAAGGCAGTTTGGCTTAAAAATACATATATTTTAATGTCATGAAAGAGAGATGAGCAATTTTATTTTCAAGGATGACCCCTCCTTCCCCAGCCTCCAAAAAAAAGCTTCTGGATTTTAGACTACTTGCCTCAATTCCACTTTGCTTCTAAACGTTTTTGCTTTAGGGTCACACATCAGCAGAATCCAGGAGAACCAGCCCCTGGGGAATGAAAGGATCAGAATAAGGTCACCAGTGTGGGTAATGAGCGAATGGAGAGGGAGTAGGGGGTGAGGAAGAAGTAGGAGAAGGCCTGGGGAGATACTCCTGTGAGGACACAAACCGCTCTGCTTTGTCGTGAACTTACGGTGTATTACATGTAGATGGAGTCCTGGAGGTCAGACAGTCCAATGTTTTTGGTGTCTGAGAGTTGGACTGTGAAGAAGGCTGAGTGCCAAAGAATTGATGCTTTTGAACTGTGGTGTTGGAGAAGACTCTTGAGAGTCCCTTGGACTGCAAGGAGATCCAACAGGTCCATTCTGAAGGAGATCAGCCCTGGGATCTCTTTGGAAGGAATGATGCTAAAGCTGAAACTCCAGTACTTTGGCCACCTCATGAGAAGAGTTGACTCATTGGAAAAGACCCTGAAGCTGGGAGGGACTGGGGCCAGGAGGAGAAGGGGACGACCCAGGATGAGATGGCTGGATGGCATCACGGACTCGATGGACGTGAATGTGAGTGAACTCCAGGAGTTGGTGATGGACAGGGAGGCCTGGCGTGCTGCCATTCACGGGGCCGCAAAGAGTCGGACACGACTGAGCGACTGAACTGAACTGAACCATGTGCATCAGTTGTGTCTGACTCTTTGTGACCCTAGCCCGCCAGGCTCTTCTGTCCATGGGATTCTCCAGGTAAGAATACTGGAGTGGGTTGCCGTCTCCTCCTCCCGGGGGATCTTCCTGACCCAGGGATGGAACCTGAGTCTCCTGCGTCTCCCGCATGCATTGGCAGGCAGGTTCTTTACCGCTGCACCGCCTGGGATGCGCATGCTGAATATTCAGGCTAGGAGAGTCAACCCTTCCACAGCTGGGACCATGGCAGTGCTTCCCAAAGGAGCAGCGGGTGGTCCAGAGAAGGCATGGGACTCAGAACAGCAGCCAAGTTAAAGCAGAACCCATTTTGAGACATGTGGCTTAAGGAGGAACATGGTGTGCCCACATGGGTGTAGACAGGTGGATCTGGCCTCTGTGACGTCCTTTCTGGATTCTGGGAAGACATCCGCTTCCCCCCACTTCCTCTCACTACTTGCTCATCCTGAAATCCCTAAAAGAAGTCACAAAGCCTTTACGTCACAGTTGGAGATAAAATGCTCCTTAAAAAGGTAAGAATTTAGCATAAACATACCACAAGTGAAGGCGATGTGGTAGCGGGCACCTGTCCGTTCCTGAGCAGATGTTGATATGGCAGGGAGAGGTGGCGTGAAATGACATGGGACCCGAAAGGGAGCCTTGAACCAAGGGAGGGTCACAGATCACAGATTAGAAACCAGCCTGATAGCTCAGTTGGTAAAGAATTTGCCTGCAATGCAGGAGACCTGGGTTCAATCCCTGGGTTGGGAAGATCCCCTGGAGAAGGGAAAGGCTACCCACTCCAGTATTCAGGCCTGCAGAATTCCATGGACTGTATAGTCTATGGGGTTGCAAAGAGTTGGACACAACTGAGTGGTGACTTTCCCCTTCAGAAGATAAAAATGCTGTTTACAAATTTTGTATTATAAGAATTTTCAAGCATTCAGGAAAATTAAAAGAATAGTATACTGATTACTTAGATAATGACTTTTGTATGTTAAACATTTTAATGTATTTCCACATTTGCATCATCTACCTGTATCTGTGTGTGTATGTGTGTCAGTCAGGGATGAACGGCTTCTTAAGAATATGGAGTGCAAGACAGCGCAAAATGACATGGCAGAGAGTTGTCAAAGGTACTCCAGGTCACAGACTCAGAGAAAAGGGACCACACCCAAGATTCCAGACTCTGCTCCTTTCCACTGAGCAACGTATCCGCTTATTCATTATGACGATCCATCCCTCACCCTCGGACCATAGTTCTGAGCCTTCAAGCTGCTTTCACATGGTGCACGTTATTTTCAGTGTCTTTCCACCCAGGGTGAAGTAAAGAAGGAAATCACAGGGAAAGGGAGGTGACGTTGCGCGTCAGGGTCTTGAAAGAAGAATCTTTTCCAGGAGGTAATATCCAAAGATGATGTGCGGTCTTCCTCGCACTGATATTTATGGTTCTTTTGAAATTTTGAACAAGAAAACTGGAAAAATCGATTTGGGGTTGTCAACTCCTAAGGTGGGGCTATAGACCTTCACAGGGAAACCAAAGAAGCAGTTTTATTCAGAGGCTGCATTTCCTATCCTGCATGAACCAGAAGGAAGACTTATCTGGTTACATGCCCTGTTTTAGCGCTTCCTGCTGCTCTTGGGGCTCCTCACACACTGTCTCCTGTTTCTAGAATACCCTTCTTGGGTCGTGTGCCTTCACCCCACCCCAGCCTCTGCGCCCCACCCCACCCCACCCAGTGCTCACCTCTCCGGTTGCATTTTTACTCCGGGTTGTAATTTCCTGAGTATTTGTTTCCTCCGCTGGACCACAGACTTCACAAGGACTGAAATTGTGTCTTGTGTGTGCACAGTTGCTCAGTTGTGTCTGACTCTTTGTGGCCCCAAGGACTGTAACCCACCAGGCTCCCCTGTCTATGGAATTTTCCAGGCAAGAATACTGGAGTGGGTTGCCATTTCCTCCTCCAGAGGATCTTCCCCACCCAGGGATCGAACCTGCATCCTTGCATCTCCTGCATTGGCAAGTAGATTCTTTACTACTGAGCCACCTGGGAAGCATAATTGTGTCTTTATAGTCTCCCCGCTAAACTCAATCCCTGCCGCTAGCAGATGTGCAGTAACATTTGTTGAATGAAACTGTGATCTCACGAAGATTTCAGTTTTAACTTGGTGTAGTAAGGTTCAATGCAAGCGGAATAAAATGTACCAGGACTTGTTTGTGTTTCATTTCGGGGTTTGTTTTTCAAGGGTGAGAGGCAAGTGAGGGAGGTTGGCAAATGTCAGAGGAAGGGAGGAAACAGACTTGAATATAGTTAAGACAGAGGCTTAAGCAGGTTGGAAGGCAGCCCAAGAGAATGCTTGAGGAGCTCATGACCCAGTCCTGGGGACAGAAGGAATGGAGGTGTTCAAACAAAGAGCTGCTTGAGCTCCGCGCTGCAGTCAGAGGGGGCAAGCGGGTAAGCGGAGGGAAGGACCAGCGGAGAGGGGTTTAGGGGCGTGGCCACAGCCCTGCCCCGGAGCCACTGCCTTGCTGGGTTTCAATAAAGAGCAAACGGGATTCCTCTCAAAACAAGCTAAAACGCTGTGGACAGCCTGAGCAGAACTTTTCCAGTTTCCAAAGGAAGATATGTAAGTTTCCAGAGATGTTTCGACAATATATTTTAAATAACATAAAATTCACCATTTTAAGCAGTTATACAGTGTACAGCTCAATGGCTTTAGTATGTCCCCACTGTTGTGAACCATCACTGCCATCCATCTTCAGAACGTCTTTCATCTTCTCAAACTCTGTACCCTTGCGGGAGAAAAGGGGACCATCCATCAGGTCAGCTACCCACAGCTCAGGGACCCTCGGCCCTGAGAATCTCTCCGGGGCCTGTATATTCGCAGATTTCCCTGTGTGCCCTTGTAGGGCAGAGGCAACCTCTGTGAAGGATAATCCCTTAAAGATGAGGACTGGTAGGGTAGATAAGAGCCTGGGAGTCTGAGCCCAGAAATGGTCTGAGTCTCCAGTCACAAAAGGACAAATGGCAGAAACAGATGTTGCCTGCGGGGACATTTTTAATATTTAGAGTCTGATTCATCAAGTTCAGGTGGTAATCACTGAGATCCCTGGCCACCAAACAAAAATGTGCGAGAGCACTTAGCTCTTAATGAATGCAAGATAAAGCAGAGATGCCTTTTCCCTTTCTGGGGACACAATGCTTGGACCCGTCTGACCATATTCAGAACCACGGCTTTTCTTTTGTTTTGCCAATACTTTCTCCAACTCAAACCATATTATAATATTGGTATAGATATTAGGTGATTTGTAAAGATGCTGAATTATACCAAGATCGTGACCAAGTAAGTTTATTTTACTTTTTGACAGCCCCCCAAGTAAGTTTATTTTTATTAATATATTGTTCTTTAAATTTACCCAGATGAGTTGGAGATTTAGAAAACGGCCTACACATAATTCCGTGCGCTCGCCCCTCCCGTCCTCTTTCTGCCATCTTTCCGTGCCGCCATAATGGTGCGCATGAATGTCCTGGCAGATGCTCTCAAGAGTATCAACAATGCCGAGAAGAGAGGCAAACGCCAGGTCCTTATTAGGCCGTGCTCCAAAGTCATCATCAGGTTTCTAACAGTGATGATTAAGCATGGTTACATTGGCGAATTTGAAATCATTGATGATCACAGGGCTGGGAAAATTGTTGTGAACCTCACAGGCAGGCTAAATAAGTGTGGTGTGATCAGCCCCAGATTTGATGTACAACTCAAAGATCTAGAAAAATGGCAGAATAACCTGTTTCCATCCCGTCAGTTTGGTTTCATTGTACTGACAACCTCAGCTGGCATCATGGACCATGAAGAAGCAAGACGAAAACATACAGGAGGGAAAATCCTTGGATTCTTTTTCTAGGGATGTAATACCTACAAATAAAATGCCTCAGAGGAAAAAAAAAGAAAACGGCCTACAGATCGCTGTGGTCGAGTTCTGAATCAGGAGGAAAACCGAGCATCCATAGAGAAAACACATTTTCCTAGAAAGTATTCATTCTAGCTATGGCTGGGGTAGGCTTGTCTGTGATCTTCACTGAAAAAGTAAGTCAAAGCCTGAGTTAGAGACAATTTAGGATTGTGATGGAAACAGTCTGGAGGAAATGTGGAAGTCGATTAACTGTAATAGGTTCTGAGCTTGGAGCCTATACACTCAGCTGTGCAGCAGTCGTAAGGAAAAGGCAACCCCAACCCCTTTGCAGTGGTAGGTGTAACGCAGCCTCCATCGGCATGATTAGAACTTGCCCAATCCAATCACCCGCTTTCTGGTGTTTGGTTCCTCATGTGAACCTAGTGGTCTGTTTGTGGTCCCAGCAGCGACGGTGACAGACATGCTGTTTACAAACACAGACGCACACACCACATTCACATATTCCACAGGTGCAAATCACGTGAACAAACCACTAAGATACATTCTAAGGGCATCCTTTGTTGGATCACGTGATCACTTTTATTTGCTTTTATCTTTACCAACTGCCTTACCGAGATGTAACTTATACAGCAAAACATTCACCTCTGTTAAGCATACAGTCAAAGAATTTTAGTGTATCCACAGAGCTGTGCAATCATTACCACCGCCTAATTTTAGAACATTTCCATCATTCTTAAAAGGAACCCCTTCTCCATTAGCAATCAGCCCCCATTTCTTCCCCAGCCCTTGGAAGCTACGAATCCTACTTTTCTTCTCTAGAACTTTGCCTTCCTGGATGTTTCATACAAATCAAAATCACACATTTTGATTTCTGGTCAAATCAAACACATTTTCGATCTGTGGTTGGTTGAATCCACAAGTGTAGATGTCACAAATACGGAAGATCCACTGAACTATGGAATCTGGAACCAATCCCCCATGAATACTGAGGGCTGGCTTATTCTGTGGCAGGGGTATTCAACATTTTGCTATCCATTCATCAGCTTATGGACATTTCAGTAGTTTCTATATTTTGACTATTGTAAATAATGCTGCTATGACCGCTGTGGACAAGTCTTTGTGGGGATATATGTTTCCATTTCATTTCTCTCTGGGAGATCTCTAGAAGTGGAATTGTTGGGTCATATACAGGTCTGTTGCACTTTTTGAGGGACTGCTAAACTCTTTTCCAAAATGACCATATCATTTGACATTCTCACCAGCTCTGTATGAAGGCTTCAGTGTTTCCACCTCTTTAACAACGCTTGCTATTGTCTGCCTTTTTTAAATTATAACCACCCTAGTAGGTAAAAAATGATATATTGTCTAGCCTTAAATCCATCCTTTGAGTTCTAATTTAAAAGATTTTCCTTTCCATTTTTGAGTGCTTGTACTGAGAAGTTTTGGGGCTTCACTAGCGGCTCAGTGGTAAAGAATCCACCTGCCAATGCAGGAGACATGAGTTCAATCCCTGGGTCGGGAAGATCTCTGGAGAAGGAAATGGCAGCCCACTCCAGTATTCTTGCCTGCAGAATTCCATGGACAGAGGAGCCTGGTGGGCTGTAGCCCATGGAGTAACATGACTACAACAGAAAACTGAGAAAATTTTAGGATGCATACTGTGCTCTATTGCCAGAAATGGAAGGCCTAAATGTGCTTTTTTCTTGATAATAAATATGTTTTCTAATAAAATGTTGTTTTTATTGTATGTATATATTTAATTCTGATATGAAATATTTTTAGACATAGAGTGCTTATCTAATTACTTTTTCAACTTACATTTACGCCCTTTAAAATATTTAAGTAGGATAAACAACATAAATTAACAGCTGTGTGCTAAAAAGATACTAAGATTCACAATAACTGTCACAGATGGTAGACAAGTCTTGTTGACTTGCCACTTATTTTGCATTTCTAAATTTTCAGGACAATCCCCATTAACAGTATAAAGGAAATATAACAAATTACAAATAAAGCAACTTCATTTTTTTTTTAGAAAGGTACATTTATTCATCTAGAATAAACCAGACAAATGCTTAGAGGTTAATGACTTTATCTTGAATCACCAAGAATGACTAACTACATATAATTAGATTTCTAAACTCTGGTTAGTCACATTTCAAAAGTAATTAAGTAGAAAACACCATAGGAATCAAATTCCATTTGTAACTGAAGGCCCAATGTAGATGATTTTGAAGTTCCACTTTAACAAATACAACATGAATAAGATCATTAAGCATTCTCTTGCGAATGATTGTGTCTGTCTTTTAAAATGCTTTGGTATCTGCATGTTTCAGATAGCAGCTATCTGATTAACTACAGCATTTGCCTAAAACCATCTATTTTTAGTTGGCTCTTTTCTTGCATTTGGAGATCTGCCATCTGCAGTGATTTTAGAGGAAGGCGGGCCTGTTGACTGGGCAAGATGACAGGGTCCTGGCAGGTTATAATTTCCATTGTTGAAGATCTCAGACTCTGAGCATCCACTTCCATATTTGGAGGAGACAAAATCAAGGGTAGAACTTGGCAATTAGGTTAAAAAAAATCAACAGATAATGAACTGATTCCATTCCAGTTAGTAGGAGAAATACACAAGAATTGTGTTTGTTTTCTCACGTTGTTTTGTAATTACTATCAGCTATTATTTCACATGAAAGAGCCACAAGGTGTTATATATGCTCATCCATACACTTATGAAATTAATGACAGTATAGTATGTATCATGGCAACAGTTTGCCATGTTTTCTTCCCCCAGAAGAAAGATGCCATTTACATGAGGGACCAAACCTCATAGGAGCACTGGTGAACTGCACCAACCCTGGCAGGGTGGCTGTAACTCCAGCCCCTTTCTTTTGTATCTAAGAAAGCCTGGGAGAATAGAAAGGATTGAGCAAACTTATTTCAAGAGGAACTTTGAATCTACCCTATTTTAAAAATAAATAAAAAGGAATCAATCCCAAACAGGTACTATTGTTTATAACCATTTTCTTGGACACACTGCCCAGCAACTAAGACTCACAAATGGATCGTGTCCCTTAGGTTGGAAAGAACTGTATGTACTATGTCAGGCTCATACAGTAAGTACTCTGCTTTCAAGTCTTAGTTCAATTTTATTCACTGTATGAAGTCTTATGTCATTCTCAATGTTGCCCATTTAATGAATTCATCCTTCCTTTTATCTCCCTCCCCACTGTAATATGTCCACTATTGCACTAATAAGGCCTAATTTCGTTTTGGGGGGATTATTGTCTGTCTCCTCTTGCAAACTGTAAGCTCCCCACAAATAAGCATTATGTCCTATTTATTTCTCTATCTCTAGTTACTCAGCATACTGCCTAGAATACAACAGTTTTTTGGTATATGATTCTTAATGAACGGTAGCAAGATTTAGTAACTTCTAATCACTTTGAGTTAAAGATTGAGGCATGCATGCTAAGGACATGGACATCTGCTATTTAAAACACTTCACTTAAAAACCCACAATAACTTGATATGGCCGATGAAATTTTTGTTCAAATAAAATGGACTTCTGGCATAAAATTTGGGGTATGTTGAGTTGGGTTTACAGTTATAGTCAGGAAGAGTATAAAGTATTTTAATAAGAAAACTAGGCTGGCTTCTATTCTTAACCGCTCCCATGTACAGCTTTAGGAAATGAACAAGAACCAACCACGCATAGAAACAGAAGACAAAGAAAAGTACATTTTACACACTGCTCTTTGAAAACTGGTTTCCAACTGGGATGGGCTTCTGGTTTGTGATGGAGATGCCAGGGCTGGTACAATATGAATGCCAGAATATAGGAGCGTCATGGCTGGGTTACTCTCAACAGAGGCATTATTCAGAAGATCCAAGAACCAGCCAGAGTTCATTTTTAGGCTTATATGAGGCTCTCAATTATGGCAGCAATATTAAACTTTGTCTTAGAAGAGATTCATTCTTTGGGGGCGGGGAATGAGCGAGGAATCAGCATAGCATTTAAGAGCACTTTGAGCTATTTTGAGAAAGTGTCTCAAGCCATCAAAAACTGTTCCTTGTAAGGAAGATCAATACAGGTCTTGACTAAGTGAGATATCTTTGGTAGGCTGTCAGAAGTGAAGCATCTGATGCACTCTTGCAGTGTTTTAAACATCAAACTCATTCTCAGCCACGATATTAAGCCAGTATCCTCAAGTGACACACAAGGGTGGCTGTAATAACAAGATAATCAGTAACTCTTTAAGAAAAGTGGAGGGGGCCTTAATGCAGCTATTAAAAACACAGATTCTGGAACCAGACTGCCTGGATTGAATCCTGGCTTGAGGACTTTACACGAAGTCACCAAGACCTTGAGCATATTAAGTTCATCAGAGTTAAGTTCTCTGTGGATCAGTTTCTCACCTATAAAGTTAAGATGACAAAAGTATCCAGCCGATAGGGTTTCTGCACAGATTAAACGAATGAGTATAATAAAGTGTCTACAGTGTATATGACACATAGAAAGCACCATGATAATGTTAGCTATTCTAATTATTAACCTGGGATAAACAGTAACAGACATTCCACTGAGAGCATCTTTCTGGCTAGTAGGTAAGCACATAGACATAAACATCAAACAGAATCACTAATGCTGCATAAGTCATGGGCTTCCCAGGTGGCACTAGCGGTAAAGACCCCACCGGCCAATACAGGAGACATGGAAATGTAGGTTTCCACCCCTGGGTTGGGAAGATCCCCTGGAGGAGGGCATGGCAATCCGCTCCAGTATTCTTGCCTGAAAACCCATGGACAGAGAAGCCTGGTGGGCTACAGTCCATGGGGTCGCAAAGAGCCAGACATGATTGAGCGACTGAGCATGCAGGCGTGCACGTGCTACAATTAAGGGTGTTGGTGGCTTACCCTTGAAAGAATCCTCTAGGAGGCTTTTAATTCGAATAAGCGGTAACTCCACAGTTATAAGATCTCTGTGGCAACTCTTGGGCTTCTACTGCAGTGAGGTTTTATTGAGTGGTTTGTGCATGCCATTCTTCCTGACACATTAATCAATTAGTGCCTTGAATTATGGAGTTAGGAGTCTAAATCACCTATCACACGTAAATAACATAGCAGAATTTCCATTTTGCTTTATAAAAGCTGACTTTCCAGAGGTGCTACAATGAGGACATCACTGAAATCTTCTTTCCTGCCTAGATTCTTATGTTAGACTTTCCCAAGAAGCATGCAAACATTACCACAGTGCAACATTAAGTTGTGCAAACATTATAACAGTGGTCCAATTATCTATTGCTTTGTAATCATGTACCTCAAAACTCAGTGATGAAAAACAGCTGCCGTTTTATTATGCTCATAGTTGGGGGGATCAGGAATTGAGACCAGGCACAGCTGGGGAAGGGTCACCTTGGCTATACAAAGCTTCAGTTGGATTGACTTGAATACCCAGAGATGCCTGGGACAGCTTGACTGGGGGTTACTCCGGGGCCATGGTTCTACTATATTTGGTGTCTGCTGGGGCTAGAATATCTCTTTCACTCCTGTGTTGGTGTCTAAGCTGGGAAGGTGAGAATGGCTGGGAATTGGCCAGCACTGTGCTCTTTTCATACCTCCTCCTCATGACTAGCTTGAGCTTCCTCACAACATGATGATCTTGGGGTACCTACACTTGTTACAAGGTGGCTGCTTCCAAGAAGCTTAACTGAGAGCTAAGAGGCTAATCAGTCTACTCCCAGAACCGGTACAGCATCAGTTCATGCGTGCGAAGTCACTTCAGTTGTATCCAACTCTTTTCAACACTATGGATCATAGCCTGCCAGGCTCCTCTGTCCATGGGATTATCCAGGCAAGAATCCTGGAGTGTGTTGCCATGCCCTCCTCCAATTCATCTCTGCTCTACTGGTCAAAGCAATCAGAGGTCCTAACCAGAGTTCAAGGGGTGAAGAGAGAGATTCTATGTCCAGACAGGGGAGTGACAGGGTCACATTATGAAACGCACACGCCTGGGAAGCATTGTGGCAGCTCTTTGGAAAACACAATCTGCCATGAACAGAAATTCCAAAGTGATGGCCCTTAGGCTGGAATGTACCTCCCTGAGTGATGACTGTCTGAGTGTCTGTTATATCCCAGTGGACAACCAGCGATTGATAAGCCTGGAGCAGAGCAAGTTTAGCAAAGCCCTCTCTCATTGTAGGAATGGCAAGCAGTTGACAGCAGGCAATGGGGAGAAGGGCTGATAAAGAATTTCATTCACAGTGCTCTTTGATTCTTTACATCCCACTTGATCTTGAGCTTCAGTATGGAGAAAACTGAGGCAAGGGTTCTCCCCAGGGAGTTTGAGGATTTCTTATTTGATAAGTTACCAAAAATGTCTGATTCAAATCTTGGGTTTATCAACTATTCATTGCGTGACGTTGGCCAAATCAGTTAACACCATTTTTCTCCTTGGAAAAATCGGAATAATAATTGTTCCTCCTCTTTGAGTTTTGTAAGAATGAGGCACTGATAGATGTTAAACAGTTTTCCTTGGAAAATAACCAGGAACTGTCTCCACTACATGGGTCAAGATAAAGGTCTTGGAGCCTGAATCTAGGGAAGAAACCGTTCCTTGCCAAGAAACAATTTGCATCTTCCTTCATGATGATGTATGTACCCAAGTGCCTCGCTGAAGGGGATGTAAACACAATGTAACTTTTCCAGGGAGATCAGCAGTGTGGCCACTGCAACCTTGGCAAGAAACCCTTCAATGATCCCTCTCATCATATAACATATATATATATATATATATTTTTTTTTTTTTTTTTCAGGTCAGGCGTTTTCAAAGTGTGGCCCAGGACCACCAGCAGCAGCAGTTAGCTGAGAATTTGTTAGAAAGAACAATTATTAGGTTCCACAACAGACCTACTGAACCAGAAATAGTGAGACCCACATCCTGGTACCTCTGTTTTGACAAAAGCTGCAGGCGACTCTGTGAGCACTTAAGTCTGAGAAATGTTGCTCCAGGAAAATGTAACAGGATACCTTGGGGTCAATTAGGATTCTAGATTTACAACTAGTCTTTCTCAACGAAAAAGAAGAAAAACGGAGTTTGTACAGAAAGAAGCTTAATGAATCGGGTTTTTTTTTTGTTGTTGTTGTTGTTGTTGTTTTTTTTTTTTTCTAAAAAAGTGTAATCATTACCTTTCCTGGTGAATTTCATATCCTTTTCGTCAATGGAAGAAGACACTGGGAATGACAGGGTTTCTTCTACCTTAGGCCCACAGTACGGGATGGAGATACAGGAGAGAGGTCCTACAGGGGTTTGGGAGGAGGGACTGATGACAATTTTTCGTGGTTGACTAAGTTTTTTAAAAAGCCACTTCCAAGGGCACATCAACCAGTCAGCGGAGGCACTTGTTCCAGCAGGAGGTGGGAGGTGGGGGCGGGGTGGAGCGTGGGGAGGAGCGACACGCGCAGCTCGGGGACTCGGGGCCTTCCGTGAGTCGCCGTGCGTCCCTGGACCCGCCACCCGAACGCACCCCGCGACCCGGCCATCCGCACCCTCCAGGACCACCTTCCGCCGCAGGCTGTTGGGGATTCCTCCGGACGGGTCCGGCCAGGCGGGTTCCCCAACCTCAGCGCGAACTGCCCGCCCCCCTTCCGCGTCTCCGCCCCTCGCCGGGGCCGCCGGGCGCCGAGGGAGGCAAGGGTGCCACGGCTGGAAAATGAGCGGTGCCCGGAGGGTGGCCCGGAGCTGCAGGTAACGCGCGCCAGCCCCCGGCCCGAGAGGGCACCGCACACGCGCCCTGTCCACGCGTGGCGACCCCGCTGCGCCCACTCGCGGGCTTGCGCCCAAGCGGGTCCCGAGGCGTCCTGGCGTCGGGGCGCAGGGTGGCGGGGGCGCGGCCGGCTCCGGGGGGGGCGGCACTAACGCTCCCCGCTTGTCCCGCAGCGCAGTTCGCGCGGCCGTTCCCGGGAGCGGCGGGAGGCGGTGGCGGCTGCTGTGAGTGGGGTCACGCGGCGGGCGCCGGATGCCTCCGAAGATGGAGAAGTTTCTGCAGATCGCGCCTCACTCTCTGGCCATCGTCCTGGGCCCGGCCGAGGGGCCGGCGGGGCAGAGGTCCGAGGCCGCCCGGCCCGCGTCCCCGGCCGGGCCCCAACAGCTCTCCCGGCACCACATCGGCTACGAGATCTTCGCCGACTTCAAAGCCGAGAACATGCAGCACTTCTGGAACAAGAAGGTCACGGCCGCGGTGGCCGAGACGTTCTTCCTGGGCTGGATCGACGAGCAGGTTCTGCTGATCCAGGGCAAGGAGGAGCATCTGGAGGCGCTGCGCGAGGGCTGGTCGCGCCGGGCACTGCGGCCGCCCTCGGGCTTCCACATCCGCTGTCTCGGTGAGTCCGGCCGCCGGGCGCCCCGTCCCGTCCCGCCGGGTCGCGTCCGGTGCCGTAGCGCCGGGGACCTCTCCCCGCCCTGCCCGAGCCGGTGCGCAGACCGGGCTCCCCCGGGCGCCCGCGCCTCTCTCCACCCCCGCGCCGCGCCGGGGGAGGGGCCGGCGGCCTGGGCGCGCGCGGGACAGGGGAGCTTGCTGGCACCGAAACCCCGGGAGCAGTACCTCTGCGCGCACGGCGCTCCTGGCCGGCCGGCGGGAGCCTCCCTGGCGGCACCTGCGGGGCGGTGCCTGGGGCCGATCAGGTGGGCGGCGGCGCGGGAGGCTCGGCGGGTGCTCGGCCGCTCCGGGTCTGCCGGGTTTCCGCTTCTGCGCTCGGCTCTGGCCGCGGGCGCGCGTGCGGACCAGGGAGAGGTGGAGACAGACGGCGCCCAGGTAGCTTCGGGCGGCAGCGGGCTCAGCCGGGGGAGACGGCGGCTCCCGGTCCAGGTGCGCGGGCGCCCCCGGGTGCATCCTGTCCGGGGACCGGGACCCGGCCGCTCCGCGCCACCTCCGGCTGCCTCTGCCTGGGCGGGGGAGGGGGGGCGCGTCCCTCCCGGGGTGGGTTGACTTTTAAGCGCCGGTGTTTCTGTGCACGACTGAGCTGTTTAGATTTCGTTGCCGCCCGTACATCTTTCAAGTCATTTTGTGAGTTTGAAGGTAGGAAGAGACACGAGGACCAGAGAAAAAAGTCTGATCCTCAACAAAAGAGAAAGCAGTGTCCGGGAAGAGCCCGCAGGTGCTGTTCTCTGCTGCATTTCCAGCGCCTCTCGATCTGCTGATTATTTCTTAAATTGCATTACTTTTTCTTAACCCAGTCTCTTTTAGACTATACTGTTTATTTTTGTACTTTAGGCTCAGTGGCTCAAAACGATATACTAAATAGTAATGTTTTGTGAAACGATTTCGGGAAAGAAACCATTCTTCTAGTCCCAAGGTTTAGAAATTCTTTTGTGACATTTTGGGAGGAGGTCAAGAGTTCAAACGCTAAAAGACGGTGAAGCCACTCTTTTCGATAGCCAGGGTTGCTACGCTACCTTCTGCTGAAGGCAGAACTTTTTACCTGCTAACGTGCCTTCCTCTACGCGGATGGCAAATTCATAGCATTTTTTTGTTTTGTTGTGTTTTGTCAATTTTCGAATAGCAGAGATCTTTGCAAAACTTTCTTTAAATCAACTAGACAAAAAAACTAGTAAAGCTTGCCTCTTGTGTGTTTTACAACCTGTGCTGAAATTTCGAAAGGTGCCTTCACTTTCTTTTTTGACGTTAGCAAAAACCTCAATGGAGTCCCTGTAATTAAGCTGCCTTAGTAAAGGCCCAAGATTAATATCTCTGAGATTTCATCTGTTCTCCTACTGTAGAACGGCAACACACTAGGAGGTAAGAATATATGTAGTCATTTTTTAGGCACTGCAGAGATTGCATTTCAATAGTTTTTAACCTTGACTTCATACTTATTCTTTACTTTCTATTTTGGAAAATTTCAAACAATATGCAAAACTAGTACAGTGGTTCTCTCCCTCTCCCCTTCTTTGCCAGGCTATTCCAAGACCTTGAGTAGATGCCTGCAACCTCAGATGAACCTATATGTTAATACTGTTTTTTCCTATACCTTCATACCTATGATAAAATTTAATTTTAAAATTTCTTACAGTAAGAGGATATCTGAATTGCTAGCATCATTTCTCTTCTGCTTTGGGGCCATTGTTTAGTAAAGTAATGGTTGCATGGACACAAACACTGCAATACCACCACTGTTGAAGTGATGCTGGCAGGGCGACTGCTAAGTGGCTAATGGGCAGGCAGGTAACCTATGCATTGTGGATTCGCTGGGCAAAGGGATGATTTACATCCCAGGATAGGGTGGGATGGAGGAGTGAGTTCATGAAGCTACTCAAAATGGTGCCCAATGTAAAAGGTATGAATTGTTTGTTTCTGGAATTTTCCATTTAATATTTTTGCATCTCAGTGGACTGCAGGTAACAAACTACAGAAGCAAAACCTTGATAAGGGTTTTGCTTATAATCAAAAATGCTATATTGAACTCCTATGAACCCATTATCCAGCTTCAGAACTTACCAGTATATGACCAATCTCATTCCATCTTTAAATTTCTCCCACTGTTTGAAATCCCAGCTATTATAATAATAGCGTTTAATTTGTAAATATTTCAGTTGTTTGTATTATTTTTCATTTTAGCAGAATTGGTGAGCTTATGGGAATTGGTGATTTGTCATATCAAGCAAAGAGAACTATTTTGGCATTTTAAGGGTTACAGATTGCTGTAGTTCATTGACTGTAGCCTGTTGCCTTGGTATCTTGAACTGTCTCAAGCTCACTGGCAGCTGGCAGGTAGAGTAGCTGCACTGGCTCAGCCCTTACCTCAGTAGCATGATGGCCAGCACGCAGAGCACCTCCTAAAACCCGCAGCAGACCAAAGAGCATGAGTGATGTCTTCTGGGCTCCAGGTGGTTAGCTTTGGTGAAGTGCTTGGGGATTCAATAATGATGGTAAAATATTGAATTGTTTCTGATGGTTCACCTCCTGTAAAACTTCTCTCAGGGAACCTCTGTGTTGGCTGCAGGGCTTCCTAATTTTTTGGTGGAAGATCTTTTATTGAGCTTTGAAACTCCAAAGTCCAGAAGCCCCTGATGACTGGCTCACAACCTTTTACTCTGAGGCACAGTATATGTGTGGACAGGTTCATGCACTCAAAAATACAAGAAACAAAACCTCAGCCACGGATGTGTACTCAGAGGGAACCTAGCTGTAAATCTGGAAAGAGTAAGTGCCATTCTCATAGGCACTCTGTCTAATTTATATGCAAAAGCAGGAGTTGATCATTATCTGTGAGACTTTATTATTAGTAATGCATTTCTGCATGATAACTTTCAGTGGATCCCTCAGACCGACTACCTATATTATCAGGTGCTTTTATGTGGTTTTGTGATTTTCCCTGATTATTTCGTGGGTATGAGACAGCCACAAAACCAGACAAAGATGAGCCTTCCGGAGGGCGTCATATTTCCTCTTGTTGAACTTGAATTAAATTCATCAGTCACAAGTAGTCCTCTTAAATAACTGGTAGGCAAATGCCAGTTTGCATTTTATTCTACTTATGGTTAATAATTATTCACAAAATTTGGTTGTTTTCCAGGTAGTCTCTGAGAGCTCATCTCTAGGTTGTGGTAATAAAATTGTTCTGTTAGATCCTCCCAGTGACGAAAGGGGAAGATTGCCTTTGTTCCATCTCAGAGTACCCTTCTCCTCATAGGGTGTGTGTGTGTGCGCGCGCGCACGTGCGCACGCGCACGTGCGCACATACGCATTAACCCATGGACAAGAAGTCTGCCCAGGCCCTCTTTTTTGGCTGGGTCCCAGCGCGGGTGAGGCAAGCCTACACTTTCACCGCAGGATTGAAAACAATCTTGTCTTGCTTTGTAACTTGAAACATGCGTCTTGAAGTTGCCAGCAATTCCAGATTACTTTTGCCTGTAATTCCAAAAGTATGTGGTTCTAATCACACACTTTTCAGGTCAAGGTTCAACAAGGAGGAGATGACTATGGATTCAATAAGAAGTGAGGAATTAAGGAACTCAAAGGAAAAGTAGTTTTGATTTGGGATATTCAAACCCACTACTTAGAAATGACCTACTTTGAACATGGAGGGAATAAAAATTCAGACTTTTGATTTTCGGAGCCCTCCAAAGGAAGGTGTGGGAAGAAACCAGCAATGTTTTAAAGCTGTGCTGTGTACTTTAACGCTCAGTTGGACGCCTGACATGTTCACTGAGTGCCTGCTAGTCCCCGGCTCCGTGTCCTGCTGGAGGTTGTGAAGACTGATGAAGCCTGCCGTCTTTGTAAAGATGCTGACTCTGGAACTGGGCATGTGCAGAGGCCTCTGAGCTCAGGGAGTGAGGAGCAGTTACTTCTTTCTGGTGGCCTGGGAGAGGGGTTCCCGGAGAAGAGGCTTGCCCTGAGCCTGGTGCAGGGCTTCCTTCAGATCAAGACAGCTCTCCCACCTGGGCAGGAGCATAAGGGGTCACGGGACGGAGGAATCCTAGACGTGTTTGGGGGCTGGCTGGCTGGGGAGTAGGGGGACAGCGGTGTGATCAGACAGCGGAAAGCGGGGCTTGGGCCAGAGGTGCCCACTGAGAAGCCCTGGTAGCTTCTGAGCAGGGAGAGGGAATGATGGGGTTTGATCTTCGGTATCCTGAGAATTCTGGGGCAGGGGAGGGGACTGGGCCCAGGTACAGCAGCTGAAAGTCTATTGAAAGAGCGGTGGGGAGAGGTGGTAGGCGCTGTGAGGGAGCGTTTGTTCTCTCTGGTCCCTTCCCGCGGTCGGGGGTTACTGTGCTTTGGAACATAGTGCTGTAGCCTGGTTGAGTTTGGAGGGCCTTCCAGCCTCCCTGAAGCCCCAGAGGCCCTTGGGAGGCCCCTGTGGGGAGCCCAGATGTTTCTCCCTCCTGGGGCTCCTGGGGTTTCTCAGCTGTCAGCCTGATTCAGATCCGACCATCTCCATTGATGCTCCTAACTTCAGATCTCAGGGACTGTGGCCCCTCCAATGGCTCTTTATACTTAGGTATTATATTTTACTTTATATAGTATTATCTAGAGTCGTGTCCAGTTCTTTGCGACCCCATGGACTGTAGCCCACCAGACTCCTTTGTCCATGGGATTCTCCAGGCAAGAATACTGGAGTGGGTAGCCATTCCCTTCTCCAGGGGATCTTCCCAACCCAGGGATTGAACTTGAGTCTCCTGCACTGCAGGCGATTCTTTACCATCTGAGCCACCAGGGAATCTCCATATAAATATATATTTATATAATTATATAAATATAAATAAATATAGGTATATAAATTGAATTATATTTGTGTGTGCTCACTTGCTCAGTCATGTCTGACTCTTTTCGATCCCATGGACTGTAGCCCACGAAGCTCCTCTGTCCATGGGATTCTTCAGACAAAAATACTCGAGTGGGTTGCCATTTCCTTCTCCAAGGGATCTTCTTGACCCAGGGACTGAACCTGTGTCTCTTGTCCCTTCTGCATTGGCAGGCTAGTTCTTTTACCACTGTGCCACCTAAGAAGCCCATATTATACTTTATCCTTAGCTATTAACTTAGTTAGGGCCAGACATACTTTTTTAGCCTTTAAATCAGAACTTATATTTTACATTATAAAATTTTTAGCTGTTGTATCACTGAAACTCACATAATATTATACATCAGCTATAGTTCAATAAAAAAAGAAAATTGTTTAGAACATAGGGCATCAAGCATTTTTTCTATTCCAACATCTTTATTGGTTTTTTCAAAGAGAGTTGCTCTCTTAAAGTGGCTTTTCCGGGTAGTTACTTTAAGACAATTGTTTGAAAAGTATACACTTCAAAAGAATTTGTATATATCCCAACCAAAAGTTCATTTATTTAAGTCAACTTAAAATTGAATAATATGCCTAGGCTCATGTCTGGGATTGCCAAATGAGTGTTATAAAGCTTTTGGAATTAAAGGTACTGAGTCATTCAACAATGAAGAACCTCCTCCTATCTCCTAGGATTTGTTCTGGGAATTGAAGTGGAGAATAGGTCGGATAAAGCCCTTGTACTTTTGGATATTCCATTCTAAGCGGGCAACAGAAATTTAAAAAATTAAACAAGAAGTAAGAATTTCAGAGTGTTTTAAGGGCTTTAAAAATTAAGCAGGTGAGGACTTCTGTGGCAGTCCAGTGGTTAAGACTCCGAGCTTGCACTGCCAGGATTTCAGGTTTGATCCATGGTTGGGAAACTAACATCCCAGATGCTGTAAAAAAAAAAAAAAAAAAAAAAGCAGGTGATAGAGAGTGACAGGGAAACATGAGATGATAGCTAACATTTATTGATCATTTACTATTTCATAAATGCTTTATTTCTGTTGGCTATTTAGGTATCATTATTTTACCGTTTTACTGTTGAAAACACTGAGGAATAGCAGGACAAGTGCTTTTCCGAGGACACCTAGTTAGTAAGAGAGAGAGCTGGGGTCTGATCCCAGGCAGCACGCTGCTGCTAAGTCACTTCAGTCGTGTCCAACTCTGTGCGACCCCACAGAAGGCAGCCCACCAGGCTCCCCTATCCCTGGAATTCTCCAGGCAAGAACACTGGAGTGGGTTGCCATTACCTTCTCCAATGCATGAAAGTGAAAAGTGAAAGTGAAGTCGCTCAGTCGTGTCCGACTCTTAGCGACCCCACGAACTGCAGCCTACCAGGCTCCTCTGTCCATGGGGTTTTCCAGGCAAGAGTACTGGAGGGGGGTGCCATTGCCTTCTCCATCCAGGCAGCATAAGTTTTGCTTGTTTTTCTTTTTCTTTTTGGTTATACAGATAAGATTCAAGTTCAGGTTGCCGGCCCCCAATACACACACTCTCCTAGCAGTTTACGGTTCCAGGTAGCCCAGAGGCCACGGGTTTGCTTGGAGGTGGCTGAGACCACACAGGGAAAAGGGAAACCAGCGCTGGTCCAGGATGCTGCGAGAGACTGTCACGATCGGGCTTCCTTTAAGCCTAACAGTTTGGTCCATTGCTTTGTGTGGTTAGTGATCTTTCTGCGGGGCTCACTCACAGGAGGGCAGATTCTTCATTTTCTGCCCAAAGCCACATTCCCCACCAGGGCTTTGACTGACAGCTCAATAATACCTCTTGTTTTGAGTAGCACTTGAATGATGGATGAGGTGGCGGCCAGTGGTGGAGGAGCAGATGAAAATGAGCTTGAATGCCGGAGGGACAGAAAGGAAAGCCCTTGAGGCTGATGCTTGTTGAGCCAGCCAGAGAATGGAAGGTGTGACCGGAGATGAGGTCAGAGGGGCTGGCCGATGCCAGGTCATATGGGGCCTCTTGGTATTTTATTCTATGGTGACAAGGTTTTGAGCATCCAGTATAGTTAGGACACTGGGTTGGGGTCTGTAGAATATCCAGAAAAGCGTCAGACAGGGGACCTTCTCTTAGAGAAGCTTACCTCCCATATTAAAATCTCACTGTTAGGTCTGGACAGGGAACAAGGATGTATTTCAACTTTCATTAATTTCTAGCTAGTCGTAAAGATATTTTTATGAATTACCTCACTCTGGCTCGAAGAAATTTTCAGTAAAGGTGTGCCAGTTTCATCGTAATGAAGTGTTTAGAGTGAACTTCAAAGACTCAAGGCCTTGTGATAACTGTTGTAATTTAGATTACACTGACATGGGAGGATACAGCTGTGGGTATTTTGATATCAGTCTCTCTTGACATAGAAGCGTAATCTTGGACATTGTCAAGGGTCAGAATTAGCAGTATCTCTTTAAAGAATTTGATAAATGATTTGGGTCAAGAGGTACAGGGAATTTATCAGAGCCTTTGGGGGTGTAAGTCTCCCAGGGAGGCAGACCCACATAGCTGTGAGAGTCTGCAGGAGGGTGGTGGGCACCCCGTGGCATGGCCCCCCGGGCTTGAGATATTCTTTTGATATTAATGCAGTGAAACAGACCTCCCTGCTGTCAATGTGACTCTTACGGCTCAACACACACAGTAAAATTCTTCCTCTTCCTCAATTTCTTGGGAAGTCCCTATACTTGAATTTTCTATGAGAGCCCATCTGTGGATGTAAAATGGCATATCTGTGAAACAGGGATGTCACCTCCTGCTTCCCAATACCAAACACATTGGGGAGGCTTTAAAGTCCCCTGGTCTGCGTGGATGCCAGCTGTCTAATAGTAAGTTCAAAATAACCTCCTTCTCATAAAGCCACGGGTCCCTGGAGGTCCCAAAAGGCTTACCAGTGTCTCTTAGCTGTGGACCCAGTCTGGCAGGATTGCACCTTCTGACCACCTGCGATGGCTGTGACCTCTGTCTTCACGGTGAGGCCGCTGGTGCTCAGAGGATGCGCTGGGATGCTGTGACTGCACCCCCTCTTAGCATCTCCTTGCATCCCTGTCACCCTTCCTCTGACGCTGTGTCAGACGCCCTCCTCCCCATTTCTTCTGCTTTCTCTCCAGGTGTGGGCAACTTTTCCTTTTAAATCTTGCAATAACAGGTGATGTCTTCTCTGCCTTTCTACTTCAAAGGCCACATGCCCAAAGAGCCCCGTGCCCGAGTTTTTTAGAACCTGAAGTTCTCCTTATGTTACCATTTCCAGGACACCAGAGCTCCATCACCTGCTCTTCTAAAGAACGTTGTCTTTGGCGATTCCAGGCTCCTCATTTTCCTTGGAAGTGACCTTCATGAGTCAAGATAGTTTTCTGACACTTTCATGCTGAAAAAGAGGGGAAGAACTTCTATACATTTAATGTCTCCAAGGGGACACCATCCCAGATGTGATTTTCAGAACAAAATTTTATTTATTTATAGATGTTCCCAAACCTGCGGCTCTCACCCCTTGAGGCTGTTTTCTGCTCTTGGGCAGGTCCTCTGAAGTTTTTTCCTGCCCATCTCACCAAGGCCTGGGGGAGCCTTACAGGATCTAATCTGTGTTCCTGTAGTAGAGGGTTTTTTCTCTGCTATGTGGAAACATCTGTCCAGTCTGGCTAGTTTGTGTAGCTTCTTTGTCTTTTCTTTTTTTTTCCCTTCACGTTAGTTATTTTATCTCTGCTTCTGGACAAAAAAATCAGACACTTTCTGGACTCCTCCAGAGGAGGCAAAAGGATGACACAGTCCAATGAACACTGCTGTCCTGGAAAGAAATTGCAGATCTCTATCTCATCGATTGTAATCGTGTTTATGCCACGTGTGTGTGTGTGCGCACACGCGCGCTCAGCCATTCCTACTCTTTGCAACTTCATGGGCTGTAGCCCACCAGGCTCCTCTGTCCATGGGATTTTTTAGGCAAGAATACTGGCATGGGTTTTCATTTCCTCCTCCAGGGGAATCTTCCCAACCCAGGAATCAAACTCTCATTCTCTTGTTACAGTTCACCCAGATCCTCAGTCTTCCTCCAAGATCTTCTCTTGGCCTCTAGCTTCTGATGGCTGGTCCTTTTCCCCTTGGTTCATTCTGTTTGGGTCTTGTTAATATCAGCTTGGGGAGATTTGGAAAGCCTGCTGACTTTACAGTCAATATACAGTCGCAGGATACATTGATGATCCTTTCATTGTTGTTATTATGGGGGACAACTTTGTGACCAGCATACCTTGTCTAGGTTGATCACTTTCCTTTTATCAGAGTCCAGTTATTAGTTTGTAAAAAAAAAAAAAAAAGGCTTTAGGTTAGTAGACTGAAGTACTAATATAGAAAAATGAGAGCGGTACTTTAGAACCTGTGTCTCTGAACGTGCCAGATGATGGTGGTTACTCAAGCATCCTTCTTCTACTCTTTCCTGTGTCTTGAACATTTCCTCTAACATCAGTACTAAAGAAGGACCATTCTAGAGGACGGTCTTTATGCTCTTTGCTTCTTCATTTTATTAAATGTTTACTGACTCTACTTCAGAGTTGGAGAAGGGGTGGGTAGAGTACGGAGGAGGAAAAGTCTGTTACTGTTCACTGTGGGTCAGGCATTGTTCTCAGCACTTTAATACAGTCTCCTGTAACCCTTACTAAGGTTGTGCTAATGTTATTTCCATTCTATAGAGGAGGAAACAGATTCAGAGAATATTTATAGGTACATGTTTAACACAAGTCCTTTCTCATCCTTTTCACCTTAAAATTTTTTTCCAAAATTAATACCGGAATATCTCTGCTTTTTGCTTGGTATATTGATTGCCACCTTTTTCTTTTTCATCTTTTGTATGCTTTTATTTTAGTGTGTGTTTTATAAGCAGGATATCGAGTTAGACTTTAAACCGAATATGAAATTTGTCTTTTTAGAAATATTGAACTACTAACTATATTGTAATAACATTTGTTTGCTCTTACTTGAAACTTTTGTATGTCACATGGAAGGCCCTACAATGTCAGTTGTTTTTTTTTTAAACACAAATCATTTATGTTGAAATGAAGTAGTGCACTCTTTTTACAAATGAATTAAATACCTTCTTTGGTGCTTTGCTCTCGACCTTGTAACTAAAGCAGTAGCTATAACCAGCGGCCTAGTTATTCTGTAGCTTGGATGAATCCCAAAATCTCTACCATTGACCCTAAGGAAGTGAAGCCAAGAGGGAGATAACCATAGCTGCTCCCATAACCCCTCCTCAGGGAGGGAGCCAGTATAGACCTGAGTTAGTAAAATAGTCACTTCCTGGCTTAGAAACCCTCTTTGGACAGTGTTGATTTGGACCAGAGGCTGTGGAGGCTGCCCCTGCAGGACCAAGACTCAGAGGATGGGGAGGATACTTGGGCAGGGCGCCGGTTAGCATTTGGTCCTGTCCAAACTGGCAATGAGACATTGGGTCCTCACCCAATGGTCCTTGATACCTGGTCCTGTCCAAAACCATCTGTCATGGACCAGGTATGCTCACAAAAGTTTTGAGCAGGACCAAATGTCCTGCAAGGGTGGCCTTCATTTATTCTAAGGAGGCTACATCAGTATCATTTGGAAACTGGACTGTTTTCTTTTGTTTAGCTTCTTCTTCTTTTTTTTTTTTTTTAAACTTGTCAGTTTATACTGTGCAAAGAGTCTTAGATCCAGGATCAAAAGCAGAAGGGTGAGGGATGTTGGATGTTACTGAGTTAAACTGGCTCGCAAGGTAAGCAGCAGGCTCAGGTAATTGTAGAGAGAGATTTTGAGGTGATACAGAAAGAGTAGAAGCTTCTTGTAACAGAGGCACATCTTCGGTTTGCGGAATTCCATGAAGACAGAATTAGATGGAGGCTGCTGATGGCGATAATGCAGTGACATGTGACTGATGACTGCGGGGAAAAGGTTTAATTTGATGAACTTTTCCCCTCTTCTTTCAAAAATGAACACATTGCATATCTCTTTGACACTGTGAAAGAAACAAGGCTCAGAAAGGTTCTTTCCTTTAAAAAAAAAATTAAGTATAGTTGATTTACAGTGTTATGTTTTCTTAGAATAGTATAAGTTTCTCTTGTTTTCAAGTAGGTGACCACTCGTTATAACATGGCTAATAGTAAGAAAGCCTGGATTCCGTAAGATCCAGCATTATCTAGCTATATTTGTGGTGAAAATGTAAAAGCAAATTTAACCAGCAAATTTACATGCAGTTTGAATAAGTGGGATTTTAAATTTCTGTGTACTCCAACTGATGATTAGTTGATGAAGTTTTATTGTGTATAATGCCTTTTTAATGAGCCTAAATATTTGAATGACTTTAGATTTAATAAGTATTAAAGTGCCGTGCTGAAATAAGTATTACATTTTTAAAAATGACTTTTTTCTCTCCTCTCCCATTAAAAATTCTGGACGTTTATTAGCAGAAGAGGGAAGGGTTGGTTAAATGCTAACAGAACATACATTGAAGTTATTTCTGAAGAGCAGTTTGATGTGAGTTGGTGAGTTCACATCATTTCAATGACTGTTTGTAAGACAGACTGTAAGAATGTAAATCTGGAGTGGCTGAATCCAAGGGTCAAGTGTATGATCTATTCAACAAATGCTTTTAATTTCAAGGGGAGGGATTTAGAGTATGCACAGTTGTTCAAGGAGAGGGAATATGAGTAGTTTTCTCTGAGCCCTGACCCTGTGTACGCAGAAGTTCTGAGGACTTACGCATGCGGACTTGAATGAGTGAATGTAGTCCTTTGTAATATTGCCAACATATTTAACTTTCCAAGTAGGTGGGTCATTGTGTTGACTTTGTCCTCATGCCAGAACCATTATCCAGGCTTTTCAATTAAGATATTGCCTTCTCAAGTCACAAAAGTTGAAAATGACTACCATTTATATGCTCACCTGTTTTAAATAACTGGCACTTATGTTCTACTTGCTTGTATGAGCAGTTCACTTTGAATGTGTCTTTCCCATTAGTTTGTCATTTCTTTGAGGATAGAGACTATAAACCTCAGTTACGTGTCCTACTTCGGTTCTCTGTGTGATGTGGATTTATAAGCGTAGCGTGAGTGTACTTAGAAGTATAGTTAATGCAAACTGGCTGCTGGTGGTAATTTCTAAACTCCCTTTTGTGAAAATAATTAGACAAGAAGATCATTAAACTGGGGTAGCCCTAGTGTCTTTGGTAGCTTA
This sequence comes from Oryx dammah, assembly GCF_014754425.2. Classification (NCBI taxonomy): domain Eukaryota; kingdom Metazoa; phylum Chordata; class Mammalia; order Artiodactyla; family Bovidae; genus Oryx; species Oryx dammah. The sequence continues at coordinate 13,389,527 of NW_024070191.1, forward strand.
TGAAAGCAAACTGAATCCAGAGTCGACTAGATTTTTCTTGAATCTGAGAAAATGAAACTTAAGAACAACTACTAACAGCTGAGTAAAGTTTCTTACTTAAGCCAAACATTTAAGTTACAGCCAAATAAATAATTACTTTGCTTCCCCTCTTCTCTATAAACACCTCTGCTGTAGCCCCGCACACTGGGAAGCCCCCTAACCACTTTTTGGTTTTGGCAATGCCTGAAAAGGCATAATTTTGGCAAAATATTATAAAACATATATTGATGATTGTAGTTAACAGCCTATATTAAATTTGTTTGAGTTACAACTCTGCTTTAGAAAATAAGACTTGGGGTACAGATTTTAAAAAATAAGTCAGATGGCATGTTAATTATATTTCAGTTAAAGAGAAAATAAATTGGATAATTGAGGAAAACCACAGAGAAACTGGCCTCCTCAGCTGTTTGAAAAACAAGAGGGAAAACTACTATCCCTGAATATTTTTGTTGTCAAGGGAGGGGAAAGAATTTGAGAGGAAAGGGTGTGAAATGAGATCATAATGGGAAGTAATGGACTTTATTGTTAATGTGCAGCCATGTGACCCGAGCATGCAGGTTGCCATGTTGGGTCACCCAAGGCAGCAGCCACAATTCGGGACCTGAAATACATTAAAAGTGTTGCTGCAAAGTTACTGTGTTTTAGGAGGACAGAAGAAGACGTCACATTTATTAATAGACAAGTTGTATGTGCATGTCCTGAAAAGAAAACATTGAAAAAGTTGTGTTTGTATTTCTGTATCTATTAGGATGGGGTTTCCCTCGTGGCTCAGCGGTAAAGAATCTGCCTACAATGCAGGTGATGCGGGTTGGGTCCCTGGGTTGGGAAGATCCCCTGGAGAAGGGAATGGCAACCCGCTCCAATAGTCTTGCCTGGCAAATCCCATGGACAGAGGAGCCTGGTGGGCTGCAGTCCATGGGGTCACAAAGAGTCGGACATGACTTCTCCACTGAACAACAACAAAACATTATATTAGGATACACGAAATGATCAAAACATTTACTTCCACGTCTGGATGCCTGTAGTAGCCTTAGCCGCCAATGTTCAACTTCAACATCTTTTTTACTTTGCAAGCCTGTCCAAACAATCTTCAGAATTCCTGGGTGAATTCAGGAGATAATAAATAATTTCATGAGGCATTAGTCACACATGGATTCACAAATGTACATTGTAAAGAATAAAATGCATATTGTATAGTTTTTTAAAAGTAGAGTCATGATGTCATTGAGCCTTAGCCATGAAAACCTTATTTAGAAAACGGTGACGTTTTTTTCCCTCTGGGAAGTTCACTTTTCTCCAGTACATGAGATTGGATGAAAGTAGAACAGGTTGTCAGAAATTCAGAAAAGCTGTGAAAGTTTTAATTTGGGTAATCTCTCGGGGGCTTTCCAGGTGGCACTAGCAGTAAAGAGCCTGCCTGCCAGTGCAGGAGACATAAAGGATGTGGGTTCGATCCCTGGGTTGGGAAGATGCCCTGGAGAAGAACATGAAGAACGACTCCAGTATTCTTGCCTGGAAAAGAAAAATAAGTTTTCATGAAAGAGATTCTCATGAAAACTAGGTTTTTACATCCATCAAAACTCTTTTGGAGGGCAAGTGGAGAATTCCAGAGGGTGTCTGTCCACCTCTAAGGTCAATACTAAACTGGCTGGATTGAGAACTCAGGTCAAGCTATTGAATTTTCATTGTAGTCCTAGCTCACTTTTGCTGTCTGCCGTGATCACTGAAATTTTGCTCCTGGTCTGGGTACCATATGTACCTGAAGTAATGAAGGAAGTAAAAAGGACTGTCTTGTCAAAAGGTCGGAGAGCACTCACCACCACAGCTTTGAAATGGTGTCTGCATCCTTGGAAGTTGTGAGTTGAGTCAAAGCAAAGAAACCTCTCTGACAATTTTCGGGCCAACTTAGAAAACACTGGCTTCCAAAACTGCTCAGTAATCTAGGAGAAGACCTCAGTCCTTACTGACTCAGTGCTTTAATTGTGTCCAGGAGAGTATGTAAAACACCAGGGAGGTTCCTTGCTTGGTGAACCTTTTAATGCTGATCACAGGGTTCATCCTTTGGCACCCCACTCCAGTACTCTTGCCTGGAAAATCCCATGGACGGAGGAGCCTGGTAGGCTGCAGTCCATGGGGTTGCTAAGAGTCCGACATGACTGAGCGACTTCACTTTCACTTTTCACTTTCATGCATTGGAGAAGGACATGGCAACCCACTCCAGTGTTCTTGCCTGGAGGATCCCAGGGACAGAGGAGCCTGGTAGGAGGCTGCTGTGGGGTGGCACAGAGTCAGACACGACTGAAGCGACTTAGCAGCAACAGCAGCAGCAGCACAAGGAAATATGATTCCCAGGTTTGTGAGTAAAAACACTTAATACCCCAATTTTGGGAGCTCCAGGGAAAAGGCCACCTTCTTTGCATGTTATGAACAGTTTTCATTTGGAGCAATACATATTTGGTAGAAGAAAATTGAAGCTCTGAATACATAGAAATCGATACTTAAAGTAAAACCCCAATCAATATTTAAAATAGTGATTATAAAATGATTTTGCGTTTTCCCTCATTATTCTGTTTTGGAGGTATATTCTCGTTGCTCAGTGAAAAAAATCTGAGAAGTCCAGATTAATTCTATTTCGGTAATAAAATGATATTCTGTGTCTGTGATAAATTGCTTGTGCTTATGCCTCTCACTTTCTGTTTATTTTTTTACTGCTTGTCCCTATGAAGAGGTTCACTACATAATACCCTTCCCCTTTCTGCCCTCCATGGAAGGCTTTGGAATGCCCCAGCAGTCCCTGTAGCTCGCTGGGCTGGTGTATGTAAGCCTTTGCCAGGTGATAAGGCTGGGTGTGGTGTCAGAGCTCTGTTTGGGTTAGGGTTCTCATTTCTGCTCTGAATTTAGCAGCTGTGGGGCTCAGACCAGACCCTGTTCTGTTGGAGTAAAAAAATAAAATTCATGAAATTAAAAAAAAATACAGATATAGTCACTTAACCTACAGGACAGGGAAGCCTGGCGTGCTGCCGTCTATGGGGTCGCAAAGAGTCAGACACGACTGAGCTGAACTGAACTGAACCATTTTTATTTTTTTGGTCGGTCTACTTATTTTTACGTAACGATCTATTATTAGTATATACATATCTTGTATCTTGCAAAGGACTGAATTTTTCGTGCTTGGTTTCCAAGGAGGCTGATTGAATACCAAGCTGTTGGATGAGTGGAATTTGGCTGATTCCAGTCATGGTTTTTGAGATGTTCGAAGTCACCTTGAAACTGGACGTGCAGACAGTTGAGCTGAAGCGTGTTTTCCGCTCACGGTTCCGTTGGCGGCGGGGCTCTGCTCCCCTGATGCTAATCCAATAGAGTGTAACGACGTTTATTTCGCTTCTGAATTGTACACAGAGGCTGGGTTAGGACCTCCCTTGGCTGAGTGCCCTCGTGTAAGCGTAGGGAACTTCACGGAATGCGGGTCACGCCTTCGTTCCAGTTCTCTTGCCGCTACTGTCTGGGATATTTTCATCCGCGACTCTGAAAAGAACGGAGGGTGTTCCAGACCCTGGCTTTAAAGGTCAGGGCGCGCAGCTTCATGCATTTCTGTGTTCCTGGCTCTGATATCACAGGTGCTGGGCCCGGGGTAGGGGGAGGGCTTGCAGGGAGCCTGGCAGGCGGCTGGGTCTCCGGGGCGGGGCTGCAGTGCCCCCGCTCAAGGCTGCGGGGTTCAGCAGGAAGGGGGCCTTGTTCTCTCAGGCAGCACCCCCATCCTTGTCCCGGTCGGGCTGGGCCCCCAGCTCTCGCCTCAAGGGGTCTGTGAGTGAGTAGGCAAGTAGCGGGGGGGGGGGGACCTGGGGCTCAGACCTGGAGGTTAAGAGATTGGATCCAGACTGGCCACTCGGACCCAGCTTGTCCTCCCCGAGGTGGCCCTTCACGCAATGGGAGCGGAAGTGAGGAGAGCTGATGGGTTTGTGTCGAATCACAGTCCTGGGAGCCGGGCCAGTGTCCAGGGGCAGCCGGGCCTGTGCCCCGCCCTCCTCACGCCCCCTTCCCTCCCGGTCCCCTCGACCTTTCGGGCTCCGGCCTGGGGTGTCTGCCACCCATAGCCAGCACACCCGAGGGCTGGAGTGAAATGGCCCGGGAGGGTCAACCCCATGCACTGCGAGCCTGGATGCGGTTCTTGTGCCCTTCCAGACCCGGCAGGCCCTTTTGCTGTTTAAGAATGACCTTACTTACTGTCCCTTCTGGAGAAGGACATGGCAACCCACTCCAGTGTTCTTGCCTGGAGAATCCCAGGGACGGAGGAGCCTGGTGGGCTATAGTCCGTGGGGTCGCACAGTCAGACACGACTAAAGCAGCTGAGCAGCAGCAGCAGCTTTGCCCCTCCCCTCTATGGTAGATTCTGAAGTAGCCCATGTATATACATTAACATATTTAATCTTCAGTACTTTGGCCATCACATGTGAAGAGCCAACTCATTGGAAAAGACCTTGATGTTGGGAAAGATTGAAGGCAGGAGGAGAAGGGAGTGGCAGAGGATGAGATGGTTGGCTGGCATCACTGACTCAATGGACATGAGTTTGAGCAAGCTCCTGGAGATGGTGAAGGACAGGGAACCTGGCGTGCTGCAGTCCATGGGGTCGGAAAGAGTCAGACACGACTGAGCACCTAAACAACAACAGCAATTCAGTCTTCACAGAAACTCAGTGAGTTTCTTCTTATCTCCATTTTATAAGAGGCTAAAATTCAGAGAGAGTACGTACGTGTCTTACCTGATGTCAGACAGGTGAGGGGGCGGTGCTGAGCTTCACCCCAGATCCGCCAGCCTCCGTGCCTCCTCCCGCCCACTCCTGGGCACCCTTCTTCCTAAACACTCATCCACTTCTGCTTGGTCCACTGTGGTTCCCCTGTAATCTTCAGGAGCTCACCTAAGCTTTTGCAATCAATTTTTTTCTTCCACTATAAATTTAGGATTTCCCTGGGGTCCATGCTTCCAGTGCAGGGAATACAGGTTTGATCCCTGGTTGGGATATTGCATGCTGCCCGGCGAGGCAAAACAAAACAAAACAAAACACCCTGTATAAATTTAACTACAGTCATCTAATAGGGGTTCCTTTTCTTGATTAAACGAGTGTCAAGAGGCTATGGCTGTCCAGAAGGAGACTGTCCCAGGCAAACTGTACAATGAAAGGCTTTCCTTCCCACCCACCTCTGCTATTCCTTTTTCTTGCCCAGTCACGTCGTCACATGTTTGGCCCACAAGAAATTACAGCAAAGCAAGTGGTCACAGTTCTCAGCCCTAAGTGAGAGCGATGCCGACAGGAATCTGATGCTCCCGAGACTGTCTGCTGGAGACGGTTCCAGCAGGTCTGAAGACTCGCCTGATGAGCCGGCCTTTCTGTTTACTAGGGCCTCCTCAGTTTTCCTTGGCTCTTTCCATCTGCGCCCCTAGCTTGTCAATGCCCGCTGGGGGAAGGTTTTGTTCTTTGGCACATGTTAAATATTGTAAAAGGCGGTGTACACTGTACATTAAAAAAAGGTCTAACAACAATGCAATACCACTTTGTCCATCAAACGCAGCCTTGGGCCTTGATCATTTCCCCAGATACGCAGACATGCACAGCCATGTATTTTGTAAAACGGGCTGCCATGCTTTCCAGAAGTGGTTTTTAGCTGCGAGGAGGCATCAGGTGTTCAAGTTAATTTGACAGTTTTGTGTAACAGTTTCATTGAGCTTCATCCCCTAAACTGTCACCTACTTGAAAATTGTTTGGGATTAAAATAATCCAGTAATAAATCCAAACTGGCCAGAGTGGGAGAATTTCAGCACGGACACGCTCCTATGAAACTTTGCTTTTTTCTTTTTCTGGGTCATAAAGCTAATAAAATATACTTTCCACCTCCCGACGTTCCCCACGTTTTCATATAAATTATTTCTCACCTATGTTCTACTTTCCTTTAAGCCTATTTTATTTTCCCAGGCCGAGAGCCTTGGTTAATTTCCTTAGATAAATGTCGGTTACCTCTGATAAGAAAAAGCACACTAGAGAGAGTTAGATGGAGTAGCTAGCCATTTCAGTGAACTTGCAATGACAGATAAACAATGACAAAAATATTATTGTGTGATTGTAAGAACAAAACAACCACAAAACAACACTCAGAAAACTTACTTCTTGACAAATTAGTTAACAGAAGCTCTTATTTGACTTGTGGGATAAACTTCAGAGGGAAGCAGAGAGAAAAATGTACATTTTATGAAAACAATGGTATGTCAACCGATGGAGCATTTTGTGTATATTACGGGATGCGTGGATACCAGGCACCGTAGGAGACCCAAAGACTGCATGCATTTGGCCCCAGTGCCCCTGGGGCTCATGACTTCACCAGGAGCACACAAAAGGGGAGATTGGTGGCTGCCGAAGGGTTGATTCTTGTGCACCCGGGCAGTCTCCCTGTATTTCTGGTTGGGGGATAGGTCAGGCTAGCCTGGCTGCATTCCTACCCTGATGAAGTGTGAGGCCCCAAGTTGGCTTTCTTTCCTGTCTATACGTCCAGAGAGCCCTCTCCCTTCTCACACAGCGTTGGGGGCTGTGGAGAAACATGGCGAATAATCCTTGACACTTAGAGACCCAGGAGGCACTTGATAAAAAATGGCCGATGCAGAAACCGAGAGTTCAGGCTCACTCCAGGGTCTTGGGGTGTCAGTGGTGGGGATTCTGTTCGACGTAGCTGTGACATTCTTTGCCACCTGATGATGCGTTGAAGATCTTGAGCTAATTTTTCATGGAGGAGATGGAGAGGTGGTGGGTGAGGAAGAAAGGGGGTATTGTAAGGAGGAAAGAAGAAGATTGAATAGGGCCTTCAAAGTGGTATGGAGCAAGGTGAGCCTGGGTGTCATCAAAAGCTGGCCCATGCTTTGGCTTGTGGTAAGCGTGTGCTGGGGTGGCAGCGGTCAACTCCTAGCCTCCCCTAGCATCGCCGCACTAGTGAAACACCCTTGCATTGGACATTGAGGAGCCTGAAGCAGAAGGGCGGGAGGCTTTGCCCCAGGACTGTGTATAGTTGCTCCCTGGTGCAGGAGTCTGAACTGGAAGGGGTTTTGCAGGTGTATGTAGGGGCCTCCCTGCTGGCTGAGTGGTAAAGAATCCACTTGCCAATCTATTTCCCTGGGTTGGGAAGATCCCAAAGAGGAAGAAATGGCAACCCACTCCAGTATTCCTGCCTGGTGAATCCCATGGACAGAGGAGCCTGGCGGTCTACAATCCACGGGGTTGCAAAGAGTTGGACATGACTTAGGGACTCAACAACAACAGCAACAGATGTATGAAAACTGATCTGCCCTGGGCCGGGCTTGGAGGATGCCGCCTCTTCTTCCCATGCCCCTTGCCCCAGGCCTTGGTGTAAAACCGTGATCACTAACTTCCATTGCTCTCCTCTGGGACAGCTTGAAACCTCAACCTGGGGAGACAGGGAGCTGCTGGGGGCCTGACTTTGCGGGGCCAAGGCATCCAGGGGAGTTAGATCTCCTCGCTCAGCAGTGGAAGCTGCTCTGGGCGCCTTGATAGAGGTGGGTGGGAGACAAGCAGTGTTCAGGAAGGTGGTCTGGCCACGGGGTGACCTAGTGAGGAGGGGGCGAGGGAAGTGATGGGTTATTTGGGTGCAAGCTGAAAACTGATGGCATTTTCAGGCACGGCACTCCTGGGTCATCTTTGACTTCCTCCTCTGACATTCCCTGTTTTGTCTCCCTGGAAGTTCTTCATGTTCCGTGCACAGCCAACTACCCAGGAAGCACGTGAAGAACAGATTCCGGGGCTCCATTCCGGGGGCCGGGAGCGAGGCTGGGAATCTGCATTTTCAGTTTACATCCCAGGCTATCCTAGTGCGGGGGAAGTGAGGACCACTTCTGAGAAAGCTGACCTGGTTAGTAGTCAGGTTCTATCAGGTTTGGAGCGTCTTTCTTTTTCTCTTGCCTTTCTGATCAGCCCCTTCTTTCTATTTTCCCTGCCACTGTCCTCCCGGCCCCCTGCCCTTCCTCCCCGCTCACTGTTCTCTTCCAGAGCCCGCTCCCATCGGAACCTCAGGGCAACCCCAGGCGGTCCATCCCATTCGCCTGGTTCCAGGGTCTCCTGTCTCTTTCCGCCACTGGCCTCGCAGGCACAGCTCTCTTCCTCTTGCTGAGAAATCTGCCCTGACCTCCCTGCTAAGTAAGTGGTGGCCCCTGGCCCCCCATTTCTTTGCGTTTCTGCAGCTTCGGTTCCCCACACCGCTTAATTATGGGGATGTGTCAGTTGTCAGCGTGTCAGAGGAGCCCAGGCTTTGAATCTGGCAGCGACTCTCACCTCCAAAAACCGGTCCTGCAGGGTTTCCTGAGATAATTCCCGGAAAGAGACTTAAGTTTAGTGCTTGGTACATAGGATGTGTTTATTCCAATGTTGTTTCTTCCTCTTTTCCTTATGTGTCCTGAATCCCCAGCTGGACCAAAACACCCTCAACAGACAAAAAATGGGTTTTCTGTTCCCCTCTGTTTTCAGCGTTGAGCTTAGTTGGCTTGATAGGTAATAATAATACAGAAAGCAGTCACAGTAGTGACAGGGGGGTAACGGTAATAGCAAACGTTGCATAGAGCGTTACTCATTGCATCTTCTCAGCAAAGCTTTGAGGTAGGTGCTGTTATAGACATGGAGAGGCTGCGGGACCTGCCCAAGGGCACCCAGCTGCCCAGGCTTTGAATTTGAACTCAGAACGCATGGCTGCCACCGCTGTACTCTAATAGCACTGCAGTAAGAAAAAGTCCATTTTACATATGTAAAATATGTTGACCATATACAGAAATAGAGGGACGCATACAATGAATTCCTATTTAGGCTGCTTCAGTGATCATCATCATGTCCTATCTTACTTTATCTGTAGCCCCACCCCCTCCTTTGTCTCCACTTTGTATTATTTTGAGACAAATCCCAGACATATACCCTCCCTGTAAATACTTATGTAAGTAGGTAAGTAAGTAAGTAAGTGTTAGTCGCTCAATTGTGCCTCACTCTTTCCAACCCCATGGACTGCAGCCCACCAGGCGCCTGTGTCTATGAGATTTTCCAGGCAAGAGTACTGGAGTGGATTGCCATTTCCTTCTCCAGGGGAATCTTCCTAACCCAGGGATCGAACCGGGGTCTCCTGTACTGCAGGCAGATTGTCTACTGACTGAGCTACAAGGGAAGTCTTATGTACTTATAATACTTATGTGCTGCTAAGTCACTTCAGTCGTGTCCGACAGGCTCCCCCGTCCCTGGGATTCTCCAGGCAAGAACACTGGAGTGGGTTGCCATTTCCTTCTCCAATGCATGAAAGTGAAAAGTAAAAGTGAAGTCACTCAGTCGTGCCCGACTTAGCGACCCCATGGACTGCAGCCCACCAGGCTCCTCTGTCCATGGATTTTCCAGGCAAGAGTACTGGAGTGGGGTGCCATTGCCTTCTCTGAATACTTATGTACTTATCTATAAATGATGGGTTTTTTAGTATAATCACAATGCTTTTATCACACTTAAAAATGTTATCAGTTGTTCCTTAATCTCTTCAGTTTTGTGTTTAAATTTCTCTGATGATTGAATTAGCTTTTTTTTTTTTTACAGTTCATTGGTTCACATCAAGATCCAAACAAAAAAATAGACCATTTTTCATGATGACTTTTAAAGCAGAATACCCAAAGATGTTTACTTACTGAGTTTAATTCAGCAGATATTTATCACATGTCTGTGTATTTTGCAAGGCACAATGTGAGGGTGATGAAAGATATTTTCTGGGAGCTGTCAACTGGCTGTGGTGACTGATAGGATTCAGAAATGGCAGAGGGCATTGGCTTGTTTTGCCTCTAAGGTTACAAGCTTGGAGTGAGCGATGCATGTATAGAAGGCTTGATGGAGAAAGGGAAGGTGGAAGAATGAAACAAGCCCAGGAGAAATGAGATGGCTCTGGCTTGTGGTTTGTAGTTAGAGCTTAAAATCATATTCTGTCCTGCATGTATATTGTCTGCATTCCATTCTTCTCTGACTTTCCACTTGATTCTTCTTTCAGTGGCAGCTTGGAAGTCATAATGCTGGCTTTGTTTTCCTTGAAAAAAATCTTAAATAGAAATTTAGGGGTGAGCTTCATGACGATTGTGTCTTTGAGTAAAGTAAATAAATGTGTGTGTGGTAGGGGGGAGGGTAAATCCACGCATTTCAGTGGCATAATCCCAGTGGTGACAGAGTCAAGTTTTTAGGTACGTGCTTTTATTATTCCATCTGACTCTAATGGAGGGGAAAATGTCTTGTCAAATGAGAAAAGCATTCAGAGAACGGGAAAGGTTAAATTCTGTGAAATATTTCTGTTTGCTTTGAGATCATTCCGTCCCTTTGTTTTGAGGGCCTTTCTAACTTCAAAGTGATTTACCTTGAGTTTGATGGAATCGGGCTTTAAAACTAGGCTGAGAATCATGTGTATGCTGTAAAAATCTACCGCTGAAACTTGCTGCTGGAAACATGTGAGTTTCATCAAGTAGATTTAAGTTGGAACAGGCATAAGAAAGAAAACAGTTTGATTTGGGTGCCAACTGGGAGGTTAGAATAGCAGTTTGCTTATTTCAGCTGTTTTATTCAGTAGCACTTATAAAGTTGACTAATTTCTTCCACAAATAGTTTGCCAACTTCCATTAAGAAACAAGAGATTTTAGGAATAAACTTTTACTCTTTTCCTATCCAAAGAGGTGGTTTTCAGTTAAAAAAAAAAAAAAAACTATCAAAACTATCACATTTTTCTTTGGCTAGAGAAATTCTGTTTGAATTCATGTCTGAATAATTTTTCATACTCATTAAAAGTTATTTATAAAACTGAATCATGAAACTACTGGATTTTTGGTAAGACAGTTAATCCAATGTGCTTTTAAAAAATTTAAGTATAGTTGATTTATAATTTGTGTTAGCTTGATTCATGTATATATATATACATGTTTTTTTCAGATTATTTTCCATTACAGGTTATTATAAGAGATTGAATATCCCTGTGTTATCCAGGAAATCATTGTTGCTTATCTATTTTAAGTATAGTAGTTTGTATATGTTAATCTGATACTCCCACTTTATCCCCGCTTCTCCTTTTGGAAACCATGTTTCTTTCCTATCTCTGTTTCAGTTTTGTCTATAGATTCATGTGTATTATATTTTGGAGTTCACATATGAGTGATGCCATGTAATATTTGCCTTTCTTTACCTGACTTAGTGTGATCATCTCTGGGTCCCTCCATGTTGCACAAATGGCAATATCTCATTTGTTTATACGGCTGAATAACGTTGCACACTCCCAAACTACATCTTCTTAAGCCAGTTGTCTATTGATGGGTGCTTGGGTTGTCTTCATGGCTTCATTATTATAAATAGTTTTTGCCTGAACATTGGGGTACCTGTATCTTTTTAAATTAAAAATCTTGTCTTTCTGGATATATGCCCAGGAGTGGGGTTGCTGGGTCACATGGTAGTTCTGTTTTTAGCCTTTGAAGGGCCCTCCATACTGTCTGTATTCCATAGAGGCTACACCAATTTACATTTCCACCAACAGTGCGGGAAAATTCCCTTATCTCCACACCCTCTCGTAATCTGCTGTGAATTGAATTTAACCTCGGATCTGTACATTATTTTTTAAATATTAAAAATATATTCCATATTCTCTGACTGCTTTGGAATTGAGTTGTAGAAGTGGCAGAGAGAAAAAAGAGAAAGCATGGAAAAAGCCTGTTCCTTTTTCCTATTAAAACTCTCAGCCCATTGTCATTTTATTGCTTATCTTTCTCTTTCAATTCAGTTCAGTCGCTCAGTCGTGTCTGACTCTTTGTGACCCCATGAATCGCAGCACGCCAGGCCTCCCTGTCCATCACCAACTCCCGGAGTTCACTCAGACTCACGTCCATGGAGTCGGTGATGCCATCCAGCCATCTCACCCTCTGTCGTCCCCTTCTCCTCCTGCCCCCAATCCCTCCCAGCATCAAAGTCTTTTCCAATGAGTCAACTCTTCGCATGAGGTGGCCAAAGTCCTGGAGTTCAGCTTTAGCATCATTCCTTCCAAAGAAATCCCAGGGCTGATCTCCTTCAGAATGGACTGGTTGGATCTCCTTGTAGTCCAAGGGTCTCTCAAGAGTCTTCTCCAACACCACAGTTCAAAAGCATCAATTCTTCGGCGCTCAGCCTTCTTCACAGTCCAACACTCACATCCATACATGACCACAGGAAAAACCATAGCCTTGACTAGATGTACCTTAGTTGGCAAAGTAATGTCTCTGCTTTTGAATATGCTATCTAGGTTGGTCATAACTTTTCTTCCAAGGAGTAAGCGTCTTTTAATTTCATGGCTGCAATCACCATCTGCAGTGATGTTGGAGCCCGAAAAACTAAAGTCTGCCACTGTTTCCACTGTTTCCCCGTCTATTTCCCATGAAGTAATGGGACTGGATGCCATGATCTTCGTTTTCTGAATGTTGAGCTTTAAGCCAACTTTTTCACTCTCCTCTTTCACTTTCATCAAGAGGCTTTTTCCTCTTCACTTTCTGCCATAAGGGTGGTGTCATCTGCATATCTGAGGTTATTGATTTCCAGCCTTAAGAACTCATCAGTATTTATAGATCTATAAAATTATAAATAACTTGAAAATTTCTGTAAGCAGGAAGATTATTAATTGTTCCTCATTTTCTTATGTGTGTGTTTTTTAAACTGTAGGTCCCTGGGATCAGGAACACAACACCTTCTAAATTTCATATGGAAATTGCTCCCTGGTCACCTTATCTGAGCCCCCGCCCCTCCTGAATCCAGCCTTTTCTCTGGGCTTGAAGTCACGTGAGCCACGATCCCCTCTGCAATTTTAAGCCGGCTCGACTTGCGGATTTCTGTTACTTGCAGCCAAAAGCACTTACTGCACTTTATAAATAGATCTATTTCCTGTTGGAAATGAAAATGAGTAATTCTCTTTTCTGGGTCAAGGAATTTATACTCCCAAAGAGACATGAAGAAAAGGGAACAATTATTGAACACCTGCTATGTGTCAGACACAAATGTAAGATGTTTTTACAGACATTTTCTTCGTTAATCCTGAAGGTGGGCATCGTCGTACCTCTTCACCTGTTTCTGCTGCAGTGAGTGATGTGGGAGGTGCTGCTCCTGCGGACCACTGCTTTGGGAGTGGAGCGAGGCTGGAGGGAGGCTGGTTGTGGCTGTCTCTGGGCTGTCCATGGATCTTTACCCTGCTGTGGGCACATGGCCTCGTGGAGGTGTGCTGTTCCGGTGTCTGTGTGACAAGAACTAATCTCGCTTCTGCCCCTGATAAAAGGTGTGTCGTGATCACCTGGTGCCTTCTGACTTGCTTTTCTGCCAACTTGTTTTCTTTGCACACAGTAGTAGAAAATTGGGCCAGATGTAACTTGATTTCTGACTATAATTAAAAAATTTCCCAGCCATTGGCCAAATGCAAGCAGAAGTGACTTACTGAATTCTGAACTAGCTGGAATGCTTTCCAGATGCACTGAGAGATTCTGTTATAGGTCATGGCACAGCTTTCTGTATTCCACAGGGCGGTGAAATGAAGCTGTGATTGAATACATCTTCCTTTGGGGGGAAAAAAAATGTCAGAACAAAACATGTTGAGTGAAGGTCTAAGTGTTGGGATTGGGAGGGACGGTCAAGTCTGTCTCTGAACCCAGACCTTGAGACTGACTTCACCTTTGACCTTGCTGTCTCAGTGAGCGCCAGGCTGGTCTGGCCTGGCTGTTTGTCATTCTTCATGTGGAGGTTTGATGAAGTATTTGAGGGTGAAATAGGGCCCTCTGGCTTTCCCTGGTGGCTCAGATGGTAAAGAATCTGCCTGCAATGCAGAAGGCGCAGGGGACTCAGGTTCGATCCCTGGGTCGGGAAGATCCCTTGGAGGAGGAAATGGCAGAGAGAGGAGCCTGGCGGGCCACGGTCTATGGGGTCACAAAGAGTCGGACACAACTGAAGTGACTTAGCACGTAAGGGAGCACAGGGCCTCTGTGGTGGGTGAAATTAGCTGGGGTGGAAAAACGTATCTTTTCATCCTAGGCCAGCAGCTCATGGACAAGATATGAATCGTGTGCTTCGCTCACACCTGAAGGGCAGCAATTAAGGACCCTCTTCCAAGAATAGGAAATTTGTTATGGTTTGCTTGTCACCTGATCCACCATCAACACATCTGGGAGAGTCACGCTGATAAAGGACTATTGAATGAGAGTGCTACGTGTTCATAAAACGTTCAAAAGGTGGTTCTAACAGGTAGGGCTGCATTTTTGAAAATAAAATCTTTTGGTGAGCTGCCTGTAATTACATAGTTAGTGCAGTAAAGTTGTTCTCAGTTCAGAAGTACCCTCTGAGGTTTAGATCAGTCCTGCACAGGCCTTCCCTGGTGGCTCAGTGGTAAAGAATCTGCCTGCAATGCAGGAGACTTGGGTTTGATCCCCGGGTTGGGAAGCTCCCCTGGAGGAGGGCATGGCAACCCACTCCAGCATTCTTGCCCAGAGAATCCCCCTGGACAGAGGAGCTTGGTGGGCTACAGTCCATGGGGTCGCACAGAGTTGGACTAAGCAGCGGCAGACAGGCCTTAGGAGGGCTGTGGGATTCTGGGTCAGCCCGTCTCGGTGGAGATGCCCCAGAACTGGGCTGAACTTCAGGCTTGAGCAGCCTGTGGTCGCTGGAGGCTGTGGGATGCTGTCTGCTGGCGGGTTTCCGTGGAAGTTGTTTGCTGCTTGCAGGGAGAGGAGAGGAGAGGCCACGAGAGGCAGGATACAGACGGTGAAAAGGTTGGCCTTTGAAAACACATGCACAGAAAACTACGCACACGAGGAAAGTTTGGACAGGAAAGGAGCTTGGCTCTTTGTCCTCGTTTCTGCCCCTGGTTCTGCCTTGAACTTGGACGCTCTTCCTCCTGGTGCTGCCAGACTGTAGCTCCTGTCAGGAAATGGGGTTAGACCGTCCCTGAAAGCGCCAATAATTGTGTCATCATGAAAATTACTTTTTGATGACCCTGATGGAAAACTGAGAAAGGTGTAAATATTTGGTGATTCTCAGACTTCAATTATGGGGAAAAGAATGGGCTAGAGATAATTTGTTCAATGTTGGAATTTTGTGGTGAAGAGTTAACTGACCCATCACATAAAAACTCGACTGTGTTGTATAAGAACCAAAACTGTTTTTTTTTTTTTTTAATGGCCGTACTATTCAAAGCCGTCTATATGATAGGTTTTATATATTTATTTATTTTTGGTCCTGTTGCTTGGCACGTGGGATCTTAGTTCTCCGACGGGGGATCAAACCTGTGCCCTCTGCACTGGAAACGCGCTGAGTCTTAACCAGCAGACCACCAGGGAAGCCCCTTAAACAAACAAAACTTTTAACCAATTTTTTATATCCTGTTCTTTGTCACTTTCTGCCTCTTTGGCCCCAAGTGCCCTGTCCCCACTTCTGAGTCTTTGCTTTGCCTGGTGTTTTGCTTGTTTGTTTGTTTTTTACTACTCTGTCCCAGTCCTCCCGGATGAAAATATTATAAGCATGAGATAACCTTGAATTTTTTTTTTTTCATCCCAGGCTGACAGCAGTTTAGCTAAAGCAGTTAGAAAGAGTGATGTGAGAGTATGTTGTCACAAGATCCAGCCATGAATGTCCTTCCTCCAGTTACAGCCAGCTGGGCGTCCTGGGACAAACCACGGGTGACCTCATGTCTCAGCGTTCACATCTGTAGAATGGCTGTGATAGTGTTCTTTGCTTTACAGGAGAGGAACCACTTCTTTGGGATTTTGCAGAGTGGGCTGACAGGCTGGAGAGCCAGAGAGCAGGTGTTGCCATCTTGACTCCAAAGCCAGTCTGGAAGCAGAGTTCCTTCTCTTTCGGGGAGCCTCACTCTTTTCCTCTTGAGGCTTCTAGTGCCTGGATGGGGCCCACCCACGTTATGGAGGTTCATCTGCTTTACTCAGAGTCTATGGGCAAAATGTTAATCACGTCTAAAAAATATTGTCACAGCATCTAGACTGGTGACTGAGTTTCTGGGTACCATGGCCTACTTAGGATGGCATGGTACCAGCAAGTTTAACATTCTCCTTGTTGCTCAGTCGTGTCTGACTCCTTGAAACCCCATGGACTGCAGCACACCAGGCTTCCCTGTCCTTCACCGTCTCCTGGAGTTTGCTCAAACTCATGTCATTTGAGTTGGTGATGCCATCCAACCATCTCC
Organism: Oryx dammah; assembly: GCF_014754425.2. Classification (NCBI taxonomy): domain Eukaryota; kingdom Metazoa; phylum Chordata; class Mammalia; order Artiodactyla; family Bovidae; genus Oryx; species Oryx dammah. Next base: position 13,405,805 of record NW_024070191.1, read on the forward strand.
TCCTATATATATGCCAAAGTTTACAGATTATGCAATTTTCCTGTTCGCCACTAGAGGGCACTCTGACCAAGGGAAATGGAAGATTCCCTTGTGTCTCATCTGCTGTTTCCTTCTAGAACAGACACTATCAACACTTCAGAGACCCTAGGGGACTTCTCCGCTCTAGTCCCTCATTTTACAGTTGAGAAAGTTACTTCCACTGGCGGAAGGATAGTGGAAGTAACAGAGACTAGAGTTAGAAGTGTGGTCTTTTGCACATTTCATATTTCCATTTTAGGGCATTCTAGTAATTTGTATTAATTGCCTGACAATTCATATAAGTTAATAGTTAATGACCAGCCATACTTTGATGGAAGTAGGTTGAACTTATGAGGCATTTTGGTTGGTTCTTATAAGCTGCATGTGATGAAGTATCACACAGCATCCCTGGTGGCTCAGATGGTAAAGAATCCACCTGCAGTGTGAGAGACCCAGGTTTAATCCCTGGGTTGGGAAGATGCCCTGGAGGAGGGCGTGGCAACCCACTCCAGCATTCTTGCCAAGAGAATCCGCTTGGACAGAGGAGCCTGGCGAGCTACAGTCCATGGGGTCCCAGAGAGTTGGACACAACTGAGTTACTAAGCGCACACACATTACAAAATAATGCACTTTCCAAACACCTGCATTAGTTGGTCTGTAGTTAGCTTTGGTGAATACTCTAAGGGTTTTTTTTTTTTGTAAAATATTCCCTTTAACGGATGCAGAAGGCTGGTGACACATGAAGGCTCAGCCTGCAAAACTTTTTTCTTTTTCCTGTGTGTGTATGTGGGGTGTGTGTGGGTGAGTGTGCATGTGGGTAGGGGGGTGGGTATGTGTGTGTGTGGGGAGGGTGGGTGTATGTGTCTGTTGGGGGTTGATCGGGGAAAGGGGATGCAAGTTGTGACTTGTCCCTTGGACTGCAAGGAGATCCAACCAGTCCATTCTGAAGGAGATCAGCCCTGGGATTTCTTTGGAAGGAATGATGCTAAGGCTGAAACTCCAGTACTTTGGCCACCTCATGCAAAGAATTGACTCATTGGAAAAGACCCGGATGCTGGGCGGGATTGGGGGCAGGAGGAGAGGGGGACGACAGAGGATGAGATGGCTGGATGGCATCACGGACTCGATGGACGTGAGTCTGAGTGAACTTTGGGAGTTGGTGATGGACAGGGAGGCCTGGCGTGCTGCAGTTCATGGGGTCGCAAAGAGTTGGACACGACTGAGCGACTGCATTGACTGATGGCGTCTTTTGCACCTTGACTGGACTGTTCGAATACCTTATTAGAGGTAGGCAGTGGGCATAAAAGGCTGATTTTGGGGGGGATGGATGAGTGATTGAGAATAACGATTCCTTGCCTGTTTGGAAAGTTCTGTGTTTGTTTCTGGTGTCTATTCTTTGTCCTTGTACTGGTACAGCCATACTTGTCGTCTGAAGGATGAAGTCTTTTGGCTTTTGGGGTGTCTCCTTTTCATCTGTTAGGTTATGTTTAATCTCCCCACCAGGGGGCAAGCGAAGAAAAGCAAAGTCAGTCTCATAGCAGCTTCATCACTGCAAGCGGAGGTGACGTTTTCTTATGGCCTGTTTATAGCTAGGAGGGATTTTATGTGTGTGGGATATATATGTGTGTATGTTTATTTGCTATATTTGACCGCATAGCATTGCCACAGTTGCCACAATTGCTTCCCTGGTGCTCGGCTGGTAAAAGAACCCGCCCACCAATGCAGGAGGCACAAGAGACGCAGGTTCTATCCCTGGGTCGGGAAGATCCCTGGGAGAAGGGAATGGCAACTCACTCCAGAATTCTTGCCTGGAGAATCTCATGGACAGAGGAGCCTGGTGAGCTGCAGTCCATGGGGTTACAAAGAATCGGACACAGCTGAATGTACACACACACACACACGCTCAACTTAGCTTCTTAGAAATCCTTTGAAAATGATTATGACCTAGGTAACAGTTTCAGTGGGAATTCTGATACCATGGTGCTTGTTCCGTATGCATGATTTCAAGCTTGCCAGCGCCCCTCTTCCATGCCTGTGGTTTGGTCTTATCCATTTATCTGGCTACAGAAGTGCTCAGGCATGTGGTTACAGTATGTTCGCAGACACTGCAGACTATAGGTCTGAGGGAAAGTGTTTTCATCATACTGTTATTAAATAATCAGAATCCTCCATTGCGGATGGGTCCTGTCCTGCCTCTTGCTACCCATACTGCTTCTTAAAGTGAGGTTCATTTGGAAGTCACCTCACTCGGTATTTTAGAATACTTAGAACAACTTAAAATAGGCTCTTTCTTCAGTTAATTGAGATATAATTGACATACAACATAAATTTGAGGTATACAGCCTAATGGCCAGACACCCATGCAATGCGAAATACAGGACAGCTTTTTAGAATAGGTGAGAAGTTTAGAAAACAGGGGCAGGAAAAACAAGCAACTCATTAAGGATTTGTTATTGGATGAACTGTGAAAACCAAATACAGAATTGACCTTGCCTGAATCAAGATATTGAAAAATAGTGGGTAAGAGAAATACTTATCTTGGGAGTTTTATTTTCTCATGGACACATGCAATTCCAGAGAGTCATTTATATGGAAAAAGCCTTGACTTTGGGATGATGAGTCCTGGCCTGGCTTTCAGCAAGTGCTCTATTCTGGCTGGTGTGTGGCTTATGTAATTAATTTCCTTATTTAGTCCTTATAAAAAAACTTGGTGGATGATGAAGTCAGTGATCTTCTTATGTTCATTACAGCTCATATTTATTAAAAATATAACACACAGGTGATTCTTCATTTCTCTAGTTGTTCTTATTGTCTTTCTTGATTTGAGACTTAAAGTATTGACTGTCCCATGCATTCTGCAAGGCTCAGTCTTAGTAAATATAAACCAAAGCTGCTTTTTTAGTTGGAATCTAGCATGTAGCAGTTTACTGTTTCCACACTACACGGCTAAACTAACTTTTTGGGTGCTCTGAATGACATATAGAAGACTATGGCTTTACTAACAAAGCAAACAGGAAGACTTAGATCCTTACGGTCTGTTTCTATCAGTTTTCCTTTAATTATTAATACCTACTGAAGTAGCTGCTAATGACTGATTACTTATACAAATAAATTATAGGTACTCTAAAACCCTGTTTGTAGTTTCTTTAAAGTTTCTGATAGGGTTGCCACCAGGTAAATGAGTGTGTGGGCCTTGTACAGGCCTGTGAGCCAAATTGCTTTACGATTTTATATATTGAATATTTAATAAAGGATGCTCCAGGGCTATGTGCAGAAGGGGTTAAGCTGGAGAGGAGGAAAGTGCCTTATGACAAAGATTCTGTCTTTTCCGAACATACCATGTTGGCTGCCTGCTTTCTGTTCTTAGCAAATCAAGCCGATTGGATTTTAGCTCTGGTTTGTGTGGTTTTTCCATGCATAATGGTCCCATTTCATCCACTGCCTTTGAAACGTGCTCGAGTTTGCAATCATCTCTCCATGATAAAATAAGTCATGGTGCGTTTCAAACTTCTTTATTGTTTTTGAAAAGGAAACCCGTTTTTTTCAAATAAAATCACACATGGCATCCCAATATATAAGGATAAGGGCTGAATGACTTTTTTAAGGTAGAGGGACTAACTGCTCAGAGCCTTGCCCAGGTCTCCCCAGAGGGGCCTCGCCCCAACCCCTGGAACCCTCAGAACTCGGTGTGGAGAGCGCTGACGAGGATGAAATTGCTTTTGTATCGAGGCACAAAAGTGAGTGCGTTTTCCACTCATTTTTGATACTTGCTCAGCCACGTCTGTGTACAGATGCTTTGGTCTACCTGCATGGGAACTGAACTTTAGACCAGGGATTGGCAGACTTTTTCTATAAAGGGCAAGATAGGAAATATTTTCAGCTTTAGGGGCCATGTGGCCCCTGTCACAGTGATCCAGCTCTGTGTTTGTCACACAAAAGCGGCCTAGACATATGTACATGGATAGGCATAGCTGGGTCTCATTAAAACTCTCTATACAGGCTCTCAAATTTGAATCTTGCATAATTTTCACATGTGAAGAAGTACCGTCTTTTTTCCAACCATTTGAAAATGGACAAGCAATTCTCTCACGGGCCAGGGAACTGCAAGCTGGATTTGGTGTGTGGGTCCTTATGTGCTGATTTCTATAGGGATTGCTTTTCAAAAAATTGCATATGTGTAAAACAATAAATGCTGGAGAGGGTGTGAAGCGAAGGGAACCCTCCCACACTGTTGGTGGGAATATAAATTGGAACAGCCACTACGGAGAACGGTACAGAGGTTCCTTAATAAACTAAAAGCAGAGCTACCATATGACGCTGCAAACCTGTTCCTGGCCATATATCCAGAGAAAAACATGACCCTAAATGATACACGTATCCCGATATTCATGGCAGCACTGTTTACAGTAGCCAAGACATGGAAGCAACCTGAATGTCCATCGACAGAGGAATAGATAAAGAAGTCGTACATTTATACAGTGGGATGGTACTCAGCCATTAACAAGAATGTAAGAGTGCCATTTGCAGCAATGTGGATGGACCTAGAAAGTGTCATACTGAGTGAAGTAAGTCAGACAGAGGAGAAATAGCATTTGCCATCCCTTATCGGTGGAATCTAAAAAGAAATGATAGAAATGAACTTACAAAGCAGAAAGAGACTCACAGACTTAGAGAACAAACTTATGGTTGCAGGGGGAAGGGATAGTTAGGGAGTTTGGGATGGACATGTAAACACTGTGATATTCAAAATGGATAACCAGCAAGGACCTACTGTAGAGTACAGGGAACTCTGCTCAGTGTTACGTGGCGCCTGGATGGGAGGGGAGTTTGGGGGAGAATGGATACATGTAGATGTATGGCTGGATCGCTTTGCTGTGCATCTGAAACTGTCACAGCATTTTTAATCGGCTATATGCCCATACAAAATAAGAAGTATAAAAAAAGACGAAAAGAAAATAAAGGTGATTAAAAAATATTGTATATGTTTAGCTGAAGTTCAGATTGAGGTGTCTGTCGTTTGTTTCCACTTCTCTGATGATCTCTTTTCTCTTTCTGAGGCTGCTACTATGTGTCCACCTTGTGTCTCACAAGCTGCTAATTCCTAGTGCAAAAGTTCTCTAGTACGCTGTGCTCAGATGCAGTGAAATGCCTTCACACTGGGGGTTAGGGCATCAGTGTGCGCATTTGGGGGTGGGGACACGAACATTCAGTCCATGACACTCTTCAGTTTCCTTATTTCCATTTTCATAAGAAGAGCAAAATTGAAATGAATCCTCTCAGAGGGCTAGTGAGTTCCGGTATTTGCTGTTGCCAAGACCCCACGTCATTGTCACCAAAAAGTCACCTCCCAGTTTGTCTTTCTGAGCTGAGCAACAGGTTTTAAAGACAGGAAGAAGGAAGAGGTTGAAAAGAAGAAGACGCAGGGACTTCCTGGAGGTCCAGTGGTTAAGACTTCGCCTTCTAAATGCAGGAGGTGCAAGTGTGACCCCTGGTCGGGGAGCTGAGACCCCCACCTACTCTGTGGCCAAAAAACCAAAACATAAAACAGGAGGAATATTGTAACAAATTCAATAAAGACTTTAAAAATGGTCCACATTAAAAAAAAAAAAATCTTAAAAAAAAAGAAGACCCAGAGCCAGGCGAAGAGCTTAATTGGTTGACACGCAGGCTGAAATTTACCTCTTCTTCCAGTAAATACCCATGCAGAGTTTTGCGTCTTGTGGCTTGTCATATCCTTGCACCCAGCCGTCCTAGGCACAGGGCTAGATTAATGGTGCGGTGGTGTAGGGCACGTGTGTGTGTGTGTTATAATTGCCCTGTTATTTGCTATTCACAGTGGCCCTGTCAACTTGATTGGCCAGTGTCTTTAAGCTCTGACCCCGCTGGCTGTCAAGATCAAGCGCAGAAGTGTGGGGAGTTGGACAGACTTGCCCAAGATCACATCACAAGTTAGTGACAGAGCTGAGACTGAAACTCATGTCCTGTGTAATTGTCATATCTCGCTACTTCCTACAGCCTCCTGGGTGGTTGGAAAGCGTTTGTCTTAACTTTATCTTGGAAGCTGGATAACGGGGTTTCCTGTTTCAGCTTTGCGTGTCCTGCCAGCTCTGTCATCTCTGAGCGTCTTGCTATTTCGTGTCTCAAATTAAGTGTTGGAGAAATTTTGTGGGGGCTGGGGGTGGTGGTAAAGCCTTTTTTCTGCTAGGATAAAGTCATCATTCTGTTGTAGTCATTTAAGGCTAAATTCCCTAGGACATTAGGGATAAGCATATATTGCTTAGGAAATTAACAGTGATTCTTTATTGCACTGGCCAGATTTGTTCAGAATAAAGCATTTTAAAATTTAAATTTTTCTGTTGAAATGTTGGTTGAAGCAGAAACTTGTGTGGGAGAGGAAAAAAAACATAAAAATCATTGCTTATAGAAAAACAATTTTTAAAGAAACAAGACATGAACAAGTCATTTTCTAATGGTAGCAAGTATTCAGGATAAGAATCTAGTTCTCTCAGGACTCTGAAGGAAATCTTTCTGTTTAGGTGATAAAATGATTTTACTAGGCTGGAACTTCTTACAGTGCTGGGGAATCGCATTTGTAGAGCTGCTTCCTTCAGGTTGAGTGTGTTTATCTCACCAGGGCTTGGAAGAGAGGCTGGCTGAACCTCGGGACTGCCCGCTGACTCCTGCAGCTTGCGTCATTATGGGAAAAGACTGAGGGACATGCCGGCTTCCTTGACTTCCGTGAGCTGGGCAGTGGGGCTGTACGCATGCTTTCATTCTCCTAGACGTTCTGGGTCCCTGAAAGCAGTTGACAGGGATCCCCAAGAATTGCTTCAAGTTCTTTAAGGAGCAACTCTTGGGGCAGTGCTGGTCCCCAAACCTGGATTTCAGGCTCAGCCCCGTCCCTTGCTGCTGCTTATCCTCTGCCGTCTTCTCTTTCCTTACGCGTGGAATGAAGACGACAGAGCTGGACAAAAGTCTGAGGATCCATGAGAGGAGCTGGCACATTGCTCAGCGTGGTAACTGGCCTGGAGTCGCTGCTCAGTAAAAGGTCATTCGCTGTCCACCTGCTGGGCATCTTCCCTTTCTTGGGGGACCCCGGGCAGCTGAGCCCATACTTGTCCTTCTGAGGAGGTGCTGAGTCTGTGCTGGCCCCAGACGCAGCAGCTAGAAACCTGCCAGGGCATTGAGTGCCTGCCGTTATCTGAAGCTGGGTTTCTCCATTTGCATTCTGAAACTGGCATTTAAATATCCGTGTGTGTACGAACATGCGCTCAGTTGTGTCGGACTCTTTGCGACCCCTATGGACGGTAGCCCACCAGGCACCAGGGAAGAATACTGGAGTGGGTTGCCATTTCCTCCTCCAGGGGACCTTCTTGACCCAGGGATTGAACCAGCCTCTCTTGCACCTCCTGCCTTGGAAGGCAGATTCGTTACCATTGTGCCATCTGAGAAGCCCAGAAAGGCTAGTGCAAGAGGTTAAAGGGTTTTGGGAAGAGAGCTGTTTGTCTACCAACATTACATTAGCTTTCCTCATGCCCTTTTGTTTAAATTTTACTCCAAACAAAGAGACGTCACATATTTTTCTTTAGATATTCAGGTTCCCGCCTTCTGCCTAGCCCTCTCCCCACCACCCCACCTAAGGAAGGGGAGTTACAACTGTGATCCACTGGGGTCACCAGCAGAGAATCTGTATTGCTACGTGGTACTGTTTCCTTGAGCTGTTTGAAGACTTCAGAACCCTGAATGTCTGGAAGTTGCAAAGAAGGACTGAGGAGACCAGAGAAAGAAGCACAAGAGATGAACTTATATTTATAGAATCTAATGACACCAGCAATGGTGTGAGTACTGAGAACTAATTATAACTAGGGAGGCTGTTAAAAGGCTCGAATGTTCTGAGTCTGTTTCTTCTGAGGCAAAGAAAGCTATTGTTCACCTCTCTGAGAGTCAGCCGCTCCCATAGGTGAGTAGGTTGTCATTAAGTGTAGTTAAATGACAGTTTACCAAATGCATTCTGCTACCTAAAGCAGTCCTGCTTTGCAGTGACCCTCTATGTCAGCAGGGTGAGCTGTCCCACACTGATTAAATGGTGCTCTGGCTGGTTCTACAGCTTCCCAGGTACGCAGTGGTGAAAAACCCGCCTGCCAGTGCAGAAGAGACAGGAGACGTGGGTTCGATCCCTGGGTTGGGAGATCCGCTGGAGAAGGACATGGCAACCCACTCCGGTATTCTTGCCTGGGAAATCCCACAGACAGAGGAGCCTGGTGGGCTACAGTCCATGGGGTCGCAAGAAGTCGGACATGACTGAGCAGGCACACGTTACATTACATTTAGTTCAGTTCAGTTCAGTCGCTCAGTAGTGTCCGACTCTTTGTGACCCCATGAATCGCAGCACGCCAGGCCTCCCTGTCCATCACCAACTTCCGGAGTGCACTCAGATTCACGTCCATCGAGTCGGTGATGCCATCCAGCCATCTCATCCTCTGTCGTCCCCTTCTCCTCCTGCTCTTAATCCCTCCCAGCATCAGAGTCTTTTCCAATGAGTCAACTCTTTGCATGAGGTGGCCAAAGTCCTGGATTTTCAGCTTTAGCATCATTCCTTCCAAAGAAATCCCAGGGCTGATCTCCTTCAGAATGGACTGGTTGGATCTCCTTGCAGTCCAAGGGACTCTCAAGAGTCTTCTCCAACACTACAGTTCAAAAGCATCAATTCTTCAGCACTCAGCTTTCTTCACAGTCCAACTCTCACATCCATACATGACCAGAGGAAAAACCATAGCCTTGACTAGATGGACCTTAGTCGGCAAAGTAATGTCTCTGCTGTTGAATATGCTTTCTAGGTTGGGCATAACTTTTCTTCCAAGGAGTAAGCGTCTTTTAATTTCATGACTGCAATCACCATCTGCAGTGATGTTGGAGCTCGAAAAACTAAAGTCTGCCACTGTTTCCACTGTTTCCCCATCTATTTTCCATGAAGTGATGGGACCGGATGCCATGATCTTCATTTTCTGAATGTTGAGCTTTAAGCCAACTTTTTCACTCTCCTCTTTCACTTTCATCAAGAGGCTTTTTAGGTCCTCTTCACTTTCTGCCATAAGGGTGGTGTCATCTGCATATCTGAGGTTATTGATATTTCTCCCGGCAATCTTGATTCCAGCTTGTGTTTCTTCCAGTCCAGTGTTTCTCATGAGGTACTCTGCATAGAAGTTAAATAAGCAGTGTGACAATATACAGCCTTGACGTCCTCCTTTTCCTATTTGGAACCAGTCTGTTGTTCCATGTCCAGTTCTAACTGTTGCTTCCTGACCTGCATACAGATTTCTCAAGAGGCAGGTCAGGTGGTCTGGTATTCCCATGTCTTTCAGAATTTTCCACAGTTTATTGTGATCCACGCAGTCAAAGGCTTTGGCATAGTCGATAAAGCAGAAAGAGATGTTTACTGGTTGTATAAAAGAGTCTCAGAGTTTGTTAAACTTTAGAAAGTAATCATGAAAAATAACTTTTGTCACTGACAGAAAACTTGTTAATATTTTTTTTTGCATTTCCTGGACTACTAAATTCAATCTTTTTATGACTTAGTTTTACAAATTCAGCAGATGTGGGACAAATGTTCATTGAGTGTCGGTCGTACCAGGCACTATACCGCCACGAAGAGAAACACTCAGTGGACAGAATTGCAGAAGTTCTTGCCCTCATGCAGCTTCTATTGATATATAATAATTTCAGTGTTTTTCCACGTTCTCATTGACAAGGTGAAATAACCCCTAAAGAAAGCGTAAGCAGTTCCTTTGGCTGAAGTCTCAGTAGATTTTCAAGTATGTATAATTGGGGGACAGAGAAGGCAATGGCAACCCACTCCAGTACTCTTGCCTGGAAAATCCCATGGGCAGAGGAGCCTGGTAGGCTGCTGTCTATGGGGTCGCTAAGAGTTGGAAACTTTCACTTATCACTTTCATGCATTGGAGAAGGAAACGGCAACCCACTCCAGTATTCTTGCCTGGAGAATCCCAGGGACGGGGGAGCCTCATAGGCTGCCGTCTATGGGGTCGCACAGAGTTGAACACGACTGAAGCGACTTAGCAGCAGCAGCAGCAGCAAAACTGGGGGAAGGTAAAGATTTTAAGAAAGAAGTATATATAAAAGTAAATTCTAGCTTAGTATATTCCCACCATTTAATAACATTATAGAACTTTCTGTTGTAATATTTCAGAACCTTTTACGAATTATGAACAGTTTTAAATATCTCATTCCATCTGGAAACTAAACAGAATTTGACAGCTGACAGCCAATAGCCAAAGCCAGGTTAAATAGACAAAGCATATTAATATCAATGATGTAAAAATATGCTTTCTATAAACCAAGAAAGTCTTGGGTGGCTTTCAGACTTTGAAAATAAAAGTATCTGTAAGAATCTTAATCATTTCTTTTATGTTTGTCTATTAAAATAAAGATGGATTTGAAACTACTAAACATTAAGTGACACTAAGAAATATTGCGGGGCAATAATGCTGTGGTCCAGTGGCTAAAATTTCTTATTTTTTCTGATTTTTTCTGAGGATTGTGAGGGAACAGAAGCTGACAGGCAAATAAGAGGAGAGAGTCAGTTCAGTCGCTCAGTCATGTCCGACTCTTTGCGACCCCATGGACTGGAGCACGCCAGGCTTCTCTTGTCCATCACCAACCCCCGGAGTTTACTCAAACTCATGTCCATCGAGTCGGTGATGCCATCCAACCATCTCATCCTCTGTTGTCCCCTTCTCCCGCCTTCAGTCTTTCCCAGTGTCAGGGTCTTTTCCAATGAGTCAGTTCTTCGCATCAGGTGGCCAAAGTATTGGAGTTTCAGCTTCAGCATTGGTCCTTCCAATGAGAGTTTAGGGGGTGTTTTATCAGGATTGCCTACCTGAAAATCAAACAAAGTAAACATGTTAAAATAACCAGCGCATGTGTTCCTCTCTTATTTATAAGAAGTAAATGCTGCTTGGAGAGGGTTGTTTTTTTTAAATTGTGATCTTTTCCCTAAATAGAAAAGCACCAATATTTAAAAAAGAAAAGATTAATTACCCAACATTTTATTTGGAGTTTTACTTTCAAACCCAAGAATTCTTTGTTTCCAAACTTGGTGCTAAGGAAATCTTCTGTTCCAAATTAAAAAATAGAGAACATGGTTTGTCAGTTATTTTCACACTTCTTGGATTTAACTTTTAGAGACAATTTAGAGAATAACAGTGCAGTAAACTGTAAGAACTGTTTATAAACTTAGCAGAAAAATAGTAATTTTCCTAAGGGTTTTGTATAAATATATTTATTTGTATCAAAAGTTGAGAGACAATGCACTAACTTGAGGGCAACGAAAGGTTTTTTGGTTGATTTTTTTTTCTGGGTTTAGCAAAAAAAAAAAAAGCCAAAGCCCTAAAAACCAAAAACCCCTAGATTTTTTGTTTCCTTTGTGATTTGGTCACTTATAAAGGTAACAACATGAGAGACATTTTCAAAAAATATTCTATATTATTTTATAATAAATGTATAATTATAAAATATATTAATTATATAAAATATAACTGTAACTTTATTAATTATATAAAACATTAACTGTAGTGTTAATTACAAACAGACCCTATGGATTGTAGCCCACCAGGCTCCTCTGTCCATGGGATTCTCCAGGCAAGGGTACTGGAGTGAGTTGCATGCCCTTCTCCAGGTCATCTTCCCAACCCAGGGATCGAACCAGCATCTCCTATGGCTCCTGTATTGCAGGCAGATGCTTTACCACTGAGCCCCTGGGGAAGCCATTAATTAGAAACATATTTATAACTATATGATGCAATATATCTTATATAAAATAGTCCATCTGGTTTACATTATTTTCTTCATGTGTCAGTATATTTCTAATAATTATAATTATAGTTGACCCATAGTTCTGTCCTTTTATTTTTACTCAGTTAATTCCCTGGTGGCTCAGATGGTAAAGCATCTGTCTACAATGTGGGAGACCTGGGTTCGATCCCTGGGTCGGGAAGATTCCCTGGAGAAGGAAATGGCAACCCACTCCAGTACTCTTGCCTAGAACATCCCATGGATGGAGGAGACTGGTGCAGGCTACTGCCCATGGGGTCGCAAAGAGTCGGACATGACTGAGTGACTTTAAAAAAAAAAAATCTTGATATGTAATCAGTTTTACATAGTATAACCTCATCTGTGTAGTAGTGGTTTAGTTGCTAAGTCATGTCCAACTCTTGGGACTCCATGGGCTGTAGCCCACCAGTCTCCTGTGTCCATGGGATTCCCCAGGCAAGAATATTGGAGTGGGTTGCCATTTCTTTCTCTAGGGGATCTTCCCAACCCAGGGATCTAACCTGCATCTCCTGTATAATGGGCAGATTCTTACCACTGGGCCACCAGGGAAGCCCAATCTCATCTATATCCAGTTCCAATTTTGAATCTTAATAGTCTTAATAGATTTTTTTTATCATAACAAAAACCATTATTTGGTGAATTTTTTTCACTGCCTTAGAGAGTTCTGATGGTCCAGTTGAAAATTTTGGAGATGAAAAATGTCTTCAGGAAGGTAAGAGTTGATTTCTTAGGAAATCACACCTGTGAGCTCATTATCCTCTTCAGCTTGCCTGGCATTGAAGGTCAGTGAATTCGTCGGTAGGTCAGTGAATTCAAGGTAAACAATTGCTTTATCTCACTGTAAAATCACAGTTTCACCCATGGAAACCATCTTCTTGTCTCTTACATCTCCTGTATTCACAGGCAGATTCTTTACCACTAGTGCCACCGTTGATACTCTTTTTTTTTTTTAAGCACTTAGAATGTCATTACATTGCCTTCTGGCCTCCATGGTTTCTAACAGGAAATCAGCTGCTAAACTTATGGTGGCTTCCTTATATGTGACATGTCTCTCACCTCTTGCTACTTTTGAGATTCTCTCTCTCTCTCTCTTTTAATGCTTCGATTACAGTGTGTCTCAATGTGGGCCTCTTTGAGTTTATCATACTTGGAGTTTGTTGAAGTTGTTAGATATGCAGATTAAGTGTTTTTGGCCATTATTTCTTCATATGTTCTTTCTGCTTTTTTCTCTTCTCTCTTTCTGGAACATCCATTATGCTTGTGTTGGCATGCCTGATGGGATCCCATAGGTCTCCTTAGGTTATATTCAATTTTTTTCTGTATTCTTATTTTTACTCTGCTAAGATTGGATACTCTCAATTAATTCATCTTCAAGTTCACTGATTCTTCTCTCTGCTCAAATCTGATGTTGAGCTCCTCACTTCAATCACTGTACTTCTCAACTCCAGAACTTTTTTTGGTTTCATTTTGCAGACTGTTTTTTGATAGTCTCTGTTTAGTGAGATAGTCTCTGTTTAGTGAGATGTTATTTTCATGGTTTCCTTAGGTTCTGTGTATATGGTTTCCTTTAGCTTTTCGGGCACATTTAAAATGATTGATTTAAAGCTTAGTATTTGAACTTCTTCAGAAACCATTTCTATTATTGTCTCTCTTTCCCATGTATATGGCCATACTTTCTGGTGTCTTTACATGCCTTATAATTTTTTTTTGCGGGGGGTTGAAAACTGAATGTTTTGAATACTGTATTGTGGCTACGTTGGAAATCAGGTTTCCCTCTTCTCAGGCCTTGTTCTTTTTTTTTTTTTTTAATTTTTTTAGGCCTTGTTATTCTTGATTTTTGTGGTTGCGATCTTTGTTTAGTGCTTTCTATGAACCAATTGTGTGACGCCTTTATTCTCTGTCATATAATGCGCTTGGTGTCTTTGGTTACTGTAGTAATCAGCTAGCAATTTTGACAGAGATTTCCTTAAACATCTCAAACCAAAAACAAACAAAAGAGAGATAGGTCAAGCCTAACTATAATTATTTGAAAACAAGGTCTGCTCTGATTCTTCCAGCGCCTGTAACCCACACCAGGAGAGTGGGTTGCATCTTCAAAACCACCATTGAGTTGGGTAGGGGACCATGGGACCAGAGAAGTTAAGAATGCCAGAAACCTCTTACACTGATATTTAGTTCACCTGGTTGCTGTAAACCTTTAACCAACTTTCAGATTTCAGATAAAGTTGATTCTGACAGTTTTTATTAGCTGTTTTGTAGAGGGACTGGCCCGTGGAATTCCCTCCTCCACTATTTTCACAAATGTCACTCATGTGCTTGTATATATAAAAGAAAACATATGTGTGAGCTGAGTGCCAATACCTTTGGTACAGAGCAAATTGGAGAGGAGAGAGATTGAATGAGAAGAAGGGAAAAGGAAATGAGGGGGATATTAATCGACCCAACCTCAGGCACCAAGCACAGCAGTCTTCGTAGAAAGTTATACAGTACGTGTGTCTGTTCTTTTAGGGGAACAGTATTTGGTTGCTGAAACAGAAACTCGAGTAATACTAGCTCAAACAGATAGGCTTTTCTTTGTATCAGATAATGAGAAACCTAGGATGGACAGGCAAAGGCTAGAGAAGCAGCCCAATGATGCTGTCAAGAATGCAGGCCCTGTTGGTCTTTCTCTTCACTGTCATTGGAATATTGTCTCCTGTAGCCTCTGTTGTTATCTTTTGATCTCAATGTGGCTGCTGCAGCCTCAGGTGTCTTCCTGTATGTGCATCAGGAACTGATGTACCAGGTCTTTTCCTGTTTTTTGTTTTCTTGTTTTTATGTTGGGGCTGAACATTCTCCTCAGAAGCCTTCTGTTTCATTAGCCATGAGTAGGTCCCATGCCATTTCATTTCAGTCACTGGCCAAACTTCCATGACAAGTGGTGATCCTTTCCTTAGGGCTGAGGAAGGGCCTGTCCCTCAAGAGATCAAAGGATCCGGGACTTCCCTGGTGGTCCAGTGGTTAAGAATCTGCCTTGCAATGAAGGGGACCTGGGTTCGAACCCTGGTCTGGGAACTAAGACCCCACCTGCTGTGGAGCAACTAAGCCTGCATGCCACAACTAGAGCCTGCAGCAAAAGATCCCATGTGCCACAATGAAGATGTGTGCTGCAACTGAGAGCTGACACGGCCAGGTGAATATACTGTTGAAGTGCTAAGTTGCTTCAATTGTGTCTAACTCTTTGCAACCCCGTAGACTGTAGCCCGCCAGGCTCCTCTGTCCATGGGGATTCTCCAGGCAAGAATACTGTAGTGAGTTGCTATTTCCTTCTCCAGGGGATTTTCCCAACCCAGGGATCAAACCCGCATCTCCTGAGTTGGCAGGCAGCTTATTTTACCATTAGTTCCACCTGGGAAGTCACAGAGATCAAAGGATCAAGATTCTATAAGCCAGGAAGAAAAGAGGTAAGGTAGCTGATAGGTAGGCAATGGGTGGTAGCCATGGACAGAAAATGGAGGGGTGGCAGGTAAAGGTGGGAGGTGGTTGCATGGAAGATCCAAGTTGCAACAAGGTGTCATTGTTATCGGGGAATTAAAGGGGTTAGAAATGAGAATGAGGATCAGAAACACAGTGTCCAAAAGTCATATAATGGGGGTAGAACTAGAGATGCCCACTGGTTACTTTGGCCAAAGTGAGCCAAAGCCCCCACGTCACGGCCCAGGTGGAACAGATGGGCTCCTTCAGAGTGCCTGGTTCCTGGCTCTGGTGTTTGCCTGGTGGGAGTTTACGTTCCACTTAGAGCTGGCAAGCAGCTTCTGGCAGGTGTGGCAATCTGCAAGCTCTTAGACAACCAGCTAACTCTGGGTCTCAAGTCAGATTCCAAACACTGAACTGAAGATTGGGAAAGGGTTTTGCAGAGCCGACTTGGGAAACTGGCAAGAGTCCCAAATTCCAGGAGGAGCCAGATTTACCCGGCAGTTAGCAAGACAAGAGCTTGGGAACAAAGCTTAAGGGTGAAGCCCTGTTATTTGAGGGCTGGAGGCAGGCTGGGATGAGGGAACCAGGAGCCTTTTGATTAAAGCTTTAGGGAGGGACTGGCAGCCAGGGTACCTGATGGAAGACCCCAGGGCGGAGCTGGCTTGTGTTAAGTCAAGGGTCTCGCATCTCAGGGTGGGATTGGTGATGGGAACTGACGCTCTGACCGAGCCTACTACAGACCGGGATGAAGTCGTCCCTGTTGGGGAGGGAGAAGGAAAGAGGTAGTTCTGTAGAGGAGAGCTACAAGAAATATTTTGGAGGTAGCATTTATGGGACTTGGCAAGAAGAAAGGCATCTTGGCGTTTGAGCCTCGGTGACTGGCTTTATAAAAAAATATGAAATGTCCAAGCAGCAGTCATTTTCAATGCTAAAACCCCTTGAGGTAGGAATGTTAGTAATTGATACGTGAGGCTTGGGAGAGCAACTACAGCTGGAAATGAAGGCTGGAGTCATTCACATCAAGATAGTGATGGAACGAGACTAGATAGAGGGCGTGGAGAGAGTTCAGCTTATGTGCCACAAGAAGTTATTTCTTCCAATGGTTGTTGTTTGTTTCCTATTTACTTGATTTCTCCATGAATTCTTTTCTCAGATCCTTCATATTTCCGGGTGATTCTTCTACATGTTTCAGTTATACCCAGTCTTCCCAAATATCTGCATCTTATGCCTGGTGGCTCAGACAGTAAAGAATCTGCCTGCAGTGTGAGAGACTTGGGTTCTGTCCCTGGGTTGGGAAGGGCATGGCAACCCACTCCAGTATTCTTGCCTGGAGAACCCCATGGACAGAGGAGCCTGGTGGGCTACAGTCCATGGAGTTGCAAAGAGTTGGACATGACTGAGTGACTAAGCACACATCTGAAAGGCTTATTTAAATTCTTCAAGGATTTAAAAAGAAAAAATCAGAGGATACCATCTTCCCCATCCCCCAGACAAGGATTTGTGTTTATTCTTTACGATTCCCCTTCATAGCAGTTGTTATTTATGGATAACTCCCAAGATTCTTTAGTGATAGTTTTTTTAAAAATGGCCAAAGAAGAATGTGTTGTGACTTTTCCCCTTCATTTTTTAATCATGTAGCAAATGGGAGGACGGGAAATGCTGTCTTATCACAACCACATCAAAATTATTCCAGCCTCAACATCCTGACCACACCCTGTACTTCGGAAGAGCGTTCCTTTAAACCCACAAAGGATTCTTTTCTTCCGTATTAAGCTGGAGAGGGTTTTCCAAGATTTATATTAACAAGGAAAAATAAAAAAATAATAAAACCAATGTCATCAAATTGTTGGTTCCATAAGTTGGTGTAAGAATGCCTAAGTGCAAGTTATATTTAGGAGAAAGGTATACATTCTCAACAGTCAGGACAGTGAAATCATTATTTGAATTAATTATTTGAAAAATCATTTGTGATTTTGGGGGGAGAGGTGTCCACAAGTTTTTCAAACACACCGACTAAATGTAAAGAACTTTCCAGAACTGCAGTCAAAGCTATAGGTAAAGTGAAGTCGCTCAGTCGTGTCTGACTCTTTGCGACCCCATGGACTGTAGCCTACCAGGCACCTCTGTCCATGGGATTTTCCAGGCAACAGTACTGGAGTGGGGTGCCATTTCCTTCTCCAGGGGACCTTCTCGACCCAGGGATCGAACCCAGGTCTCTCACACTGTAGACAGACGCTTTGCCGTCTGAGCCACCAGGGAAATCCTAGCTACAGGTAAGGTAGCCAATATTGATGAGAGCAGAATGCTATCGAGAGCAGAAGTCAATGTTAGGAAGAGTTACACACTAGGATTGTTTGGGCAAAATAATGTAAGACTTAGGTCACGGGAGTTCTGGATTTCAGTGGTGGTTCACGGGTCACATAATTCAAGGTGAAACGAAATAAAAGTCAGGCATTTCCTCCTTGGCCTGGCCTCTATATTGAAGCCGCCGTTTTGTTACATAAAATACAGGTGGTTCAAGGGCCTGGAAATGCTGAAATGAGATTGTCTTAGTCTTTTCCTGTTGCTTTTCAAGTCAAGGTGACGGTGTTTGGAGACGGTGTTGAGTGGATTCAGGGCCCAGCCCTGTAGGTACTTAATGACTTCAGTGTGGGCTTTTAATCTCCTGCCCAAGTGTTATCTTACTTGTCCAGACAAGCCTTCACCATTCTAGGAGAGTGTGGGAAAATTAACACTGCTGAGCGACCCGGCAAGGAGAGAAATGTCTGAAGCTAGAAATGAATTGCACACGTATTTATTTTAATGCGGTCTGGAAACGTACAGCTTGAGATCTCTGTGCCGCTTAAGATGAGCCCAGCACCCTTCCACAGAGCGGGGAAGAAAGAGCAAGAGGATTGAAACATAGACAGAGCATGGCTATCTTTACTGCTTGGAGTTAGCTCTCAGGAAACCTGAAATGCTGAATGTAATAAAATGTTGACAGCAGTTTCACTTAACATGCGGGAACCCTGGACCAGAACGACATCTTTGGCACCAAAGGAAATCAGGAGAATAAAAACAGCAGTCGTCAGGATTTGAAGGAAAGCCACAGATTATTACCATCTGTATGTTTTCCAGACCCTGTGCAAAACCAGAAAGCCAGGACCCAGCCGGAGAGTAAGTATATTGAACTCTGGTGTATGTTTTAGATGGAAGAAAGTTAGAAATTGGTCTCAATGTTTGAACACAACGCTTCATAAAACCTGACGGTTTTTTTTTTTTTTCCGGTGACCATGTCCTAATAGTTTATCTGTTGAAAACCTGTGTGTTTCACGTGGGAGCTACCATTGTTATAAACCCTTGTTGTACCAGGCCATCATACTTTCACGGTTTCTCTGTACACATAGCGTTGTTTGTAAGTTGCTCTTCTATTTCAGATTGATCTTATACATCGTGTTTTTCTGCTCTTTCCAGAAAGTTGTGGAAAGATCATGGTGAAGCACATTTTAGTGTTTGGGTCATGAATTGATCGGCTCATCACTGTCACCTATCAGTTAGCTCATATTTTTCTGTTTATTATCCAGAAGAAGGTACTTTCAGATGAGCCAGTCTTTAAATATTTTTGGATTAATTTCCTGCCTCACATTGCCTGACGTTATAATTTGAGCCAACAGCTGCATTCTCTACAGTTGAAACCTATATAGAGACTAAACATAAAACACAAAAAGTTTCAGACTGTGTGTGCTTTAATCAGGGTTGATGTTTGTTCAGAGATCTGAGACCTCAACTTGTAAAGTCTAGCCCTTGAAAAGCGAGATTCACTGAGTGGGGCTGGGGATGGGAGTGGCAAGAGGGGAGATGGGTTATTCCTTTTTATAAAAGGAGAATGTCTGTTTTAAAATAACAACTAGTGAATAAGAGAGGCCTGTTTATCTAAAATGTTTACATGAAAGAATTAAATCCTATGTCAATGGGACCATTAGGTAAACTATTTGACATCTCATTGAGAAATAGAAACTTGTAAATGGCTTTTGATATGTAGCGCTGAGAATAAAATTTAATGGGATGATTCTAACTTGAAAACGGCAATTAATGACAGATTGTAGAAGTCAGCCAATTAATTGTCACTGAGTGCTTTTCTATCCAACACATATGAAAGATTGTGTATAAACAGGGAGTATTTTTTTTCAACATGCATACAAATTTCGTATAACACTTGGCAGTTCTTGGCTAGTTTGGCAACATTAGAATCTTAGCTCTTAGACTAGTTTCCTGGAGATGAAATATTCCATGGATAGATCTGTGCTTTCCTTGCAAGCCTGGCAATCTTAATGTTTAGCAAGACATTCTCCTCTGCAGTGTTTTTCTTCAATCACCTCAAATTCTCAGAATAATTTAATATGAAGTGTTTGGACAAATCGAAAGGAGGGCAGGGTCCCACACCTATTGAACCCTAGGTTTGCAACGACATTGAATCGCACACATTGTGCTTAATTCTGAAAGCTATTCATCCCAATGTTCATTTTGCAATTAAAGTGTGTATACGAGTCTCTCTCGCTGCAGGGTGTTCTTTCGTGTTAGGACAGCCCAATCCATTTCTTTAATTAATGACGCAGAGTCTTAGTTCATGGACCAGTCTTAGGGGAGTAATTTAGCATATGTGAACGGGCTCACAAGGCTTTCTGGACTCTCGGGTCCTATTTGATAAATTATTGCTTCAATATATTAAATGGACCCCAGTGTCCTAAAAACATTCATATAATTTCCACATGTTCATTTTTTTTTCTTGCTGGAAAGTGCAGCTTACAGCTAGAGTGGCTTAGAAATCTTGGCTCCTTCTTGAAGAAAAACCAATGGGCACGTTTAGCAAACGTTTCAAAAATATCTCAGTGCAGGAAAATCTTTGATAAAAATCTATTAATATGTTTATAACATTTTAAAATGTCTGTATAAGCATCTTAAAGCTTCAGAGAAAAAGTGCTCAATTGGCACAGTTGATTTTTCTTCTTGCAAAACACTTGTGAGCAACAAGGTTGTATTGAGCAGAAGGTATGGTTGGAATGGCGTGTTGAGGAATGTTAATGATTTTTCTGAAGGGGTGTGCGTGGAGTGCACAGGCGGGCCCTTCACCTCCATCCTGCCTTCTTTTTGAAGTGACATTTGGCATTTTCGCTGCTTAGTGATGCCAGCTCGCTAGGAATCTTGAGTTCATCACACAAATTCTGGGTCCCAGGTGCTCTGACATGGGTCAAAAGTGGGGCAAGCCTCACCGAAGCTGGTAGCTGCCTTGGCAGGTCTGTTCTGAGTCAGAACAGACCTGTTCAGTTTCCCGTTCTAGGGTTTCATTCCTGGCCTCGCTGGGGGCTCCCGGATTGGTGGAGTCTTGCTGCAGAAATGTACCTTGTTGGAAATGTCCTAAGTGTTGCACCCTTGGACCCGAGCAGGCCAGTCCTAGGATATTTGTCTCCATCCAAAACAAGAAGTACACCCTGGGGGTCTGCCTTCATGGAAGCTGCAGAGGCCCTTGGCCATCTGTCCCCTGACTGACTTGCAACTGATGGCAGGGTGGTCCAGAATCATAATAGGGTAGTTGCCTTGCCGGTAGCCGGCATCAACCCTGGGGCTTGATGATGCCCTTGTCCGAAAATAGTGGAGACTTTTGCTCTTAGGGAAAAAGGGAAGGAAGATGTCACATTGTTACTTTAAAAATAGTCCTTTTTTTTTTTTTTTTCTTTTTTCTGCAGCAGTGTCTGCTGAGAAGCGATTGTATCCTGTATTCTTGTTGGAGCTCTATTCTCTTTGGTACTTATCCTCTAAGCTTGAAGCAGTCAGCTACCAACTCTTAGGGAGAATTTGCTGTGGGAAGTCCCGAAGGCTTGGTCCGTGCCATCTGAATGAGAAGGGGGGCACGTGGGACAGCAGTGAATACTGTGAGTGTATGATTGGAGCCAGATCGTATGGTGCTGGCCCTTTGTGGCAGGAGTTCAGAGGACAGAAGCCCAGCCAGGCCTGCTCATCTGCCTCAGCGGTAATCCCCCTGCCTCCTATGAGGTTCTTCCCGGCTGGCCAACTCCTGCAGCAGCTGATCCTGTGCCTCCCTCATGCTAACGAGTCAGGCACCCCCCTCTCTGATGTGAAGTCCGGTCCTGACTCAGCTTCTCCTGGAGCTCTGTTCCTCCACCTCCTCACCCACTGCTTAAAAAGACAGTTGTGCTTTCATTTTCCTTTCTCCCTGAAATGATTCTCCCTGGAATCACCAGTGACCTCGGGATGCTGAGCGTTTTTCCTGGCCCTGCCTCCTCTAGCGCTCGGCCCCCGGGGTTGTGGCTGGCCCCCTGCTCCGTTTTGTGACTCCCCGCCCTTGGTTTCTGGAAAGTTGCACTGTTCTTGTTTGGCGTCTCTTTTGCATGCCTTTTGTTGGCAGTGCCACGCCCGCCCACGCTTCCATGATTCTTTCCCCAGTTTCAGGCCTGCCGGTCTCCTTATTCTTGCCCTTGGGTTTCTCCGCTCACCTCCCTGAGCTGTCGCGGTAGAGGACTCGGTCATCCACTTCTCCAGCGTGGGTTAAGAGTCTACTCTACGTCTGGACGTGGAGGGTGGAACGCTGACCCAACACGTGGTGCCTGCCTCCTGGAGTTTGTGGCCCAGGGAGGCGGAGAGACAGGCACACAGTTCACATCATTATTGTTGGGGAGCCGCTCCGAGCCGAGGGGTGCTGCGCCTCCTGTGGGAATCCGTGGGGGGCACCTGACCCGACCTGGGGGATGAGTCCTAAACCCACAGCCCCCTGGACCCCTGACGTCTCTCTTGAACTTCAGTCTCTCTTGGGTGGAGAGGGAATGATCTCTCCTGGTGACCTGTCGCCATCTCCAACACACCACGTCTAAGAGGAAGTGATCTTTTCCTCCCAGTGTGCCCCATACTGTCTGCTTTCAGGCCATGGGGCCAGCACATCCCCCTACCCACTTAGGCTGGAAATCTGGGCATCACGCAGAGTTCAGATTTCCCTCTGGTTCCTCACCTAGTTGCTCGCCGACTGCTGTCAGAGGGTCCCCTGAAATTGCTCTCCACTCTGCTCCTGACTTTCTATTCCCATGGCCACTGCTGGTGGCCAAATCCTCACCACTTTCCTGCCCTCTTTAATATGTATAAATGGGCTATTTGCTGATTCAGAGGAGATTTACAGAAATTACCAAGAATTTGTTAATTTACAGAATTAACAAACAATTTCTGTTAATTTACAGAAATTTACAAGTGGTTCATGTTCTTGGTGGAAAAATTTTAGAAAATGCAGGTAAACAAAGAGAAAAAAGGGAAGAGAAAACTCACGTGCCTCATCACACAGATAACATTCCTGTTACAACTCTGGTATTTAACTTCCTGAACTTTTCTCTGTACTCTCTATACATCAGAATATTCTCATATGTGAAAATGGGAAAACTATCTTACAAACTGTGGTTCTATTCTCTATATTGTTTTGGAGCCTACTTTTTTGTATTTAGCCTATAAACATTCATCCCCTGACATCTTTAAATATAATTATTTGTATTATATTTGTATAATTATTTGTAATGGTTTTCCATGGCTGCATAAGGATTTGAGATAATTAGGACTTTAATCTCTACACTTATTTCAATGCCTTGGTGTACTACTGCTAGGTCATCATCTTAAAACATTTTTTATTCTTGCTATTCTTTCATACAAAGAGCCATCAGTGGCTTTCTGTTGCCCGAATGCGTGTACGTGTGCACACGTGGACACACACACACACACACCCCCCTTCCTGTTTATGTAAAGAGGTTTTTCTGACTTGGTCAGCCTTCAGCATTCCTTTCCTTGTCAGGAATAAGGTTAGGCCACGTTTTGGCGGTTACCATACATCTTGCAGGACGGTGGGGCTTTGGGATGATGGCGGGACGACGGTTAGTGGCACGCCCCCAGCACCTGGCTCAGCATCCTGCTTCTTCCCGCATCCATTCTCTCCTCTCACTGCCGTCCAGTGTCCTGTGACCAAGCCCCTCCTCCCACCCCAGCCCTGGCTCCTGCCCAGTGAGACTGTTTGACAGCTGTATCAACATGGAGACGCAATGGGGCAGGACCGCGGTGCCTGCCACGGGGGCAGGGGGCTCTATAGGGCGACTTTGGAGCCTGACTTGAAGCGCAACAGTGCTTACCAAGTTAAGCTGGTGGTCAGAGAGGATGGGGCGGGAAGGGTGGAAAGTCTGCACAGTGGGATGAGGGGGGCAGACCTTGGCAGGAAGGTGGGGAGCTGGATTGTGGGTATGGCTGCAGCAAAAAAACAAGAGATGGCAGGTCTGGAAAGGGGAGAGCCTCTGCAGGAAAGTATCAGTCCCCCCAGCGGACAGTTCTGATCAAGCCAACTAAATGGTGAAGCACAGAGAAGCAGCATGGCTGTGGCACCCCAGGAAGTCATGATCGAAACCAAGATCAAGTTCTGTGTTTTTATGGTTTTGATATTGTTAAGTCAGATCTGGAAACCCATATATTACTGGGCAATCCAGATGATTTTATTGAACTGACTGGATTTGTTTTTTCCTAGTCTAGCAAGAGACTACAAAGCCTGTATGGTGTCTAAGACTTTATTTTCATTGTCACAGTATTTCTTTTATTAGGATTAATTCATGTCAGTTTTATTTACTGATATTAATGCAGACTAGAAAGTGTGTGTGTGTTTACGTACTTGTCAACACATTAAAGCTAGGCTAACCTATAACTATACCTTTCTGGGGAAGAAGTGAAAACCCTTTTTGCTGTTCAAAGGTAATATATCTTTCCATAATTAAATATCTCTGTTTTAAAAATCACATCCCTTCCTACTGTCTATACCTACTCATTGTGAATTTTTAACTCAAAAAAGATAACTTGCTCCAGTTTTTTAACAAGGAGACAAGAAATTATTCAGTCTTCACAAATAGAATCACAGTGTTTTAAACTGTGAGGGACTTTCCATTTGGTCCAACCTCTTCATTTTACAGAAAGGGAAACTGAGGCAGTCATAGGTGAGGCAATTTGTCCAAAGTGACGCAGCTAATCAGCAGCTCAGCCAAAACCAAAAATCGGGATTTCTGGCTTCCAAGTTCCACTGCCCCATGCCTCATCCTAGTTTTATTTTTAAAAAAAAAAGAAAGAAAAGAAAAAGATATCAGAGAATTGAACTGACACATTTCTTTACTTCTCCTGCCTCTGTCCAGGGTGTAAAAAAATCCTGATGTATTTTAAAAGAAACATTTAAAAATGTATCCAGATGGGTAAAGAAGATCAGGAATATTTGTGATATGCTAATTAGAATATATCTCATTATGCAAGAAACATGAAACTTGGCAGAGGGGGATGCTATTCAGAGTAACTTAAGAAAACTTCAAAGGTAGGACAAAAGAGGGTTCTTTTTATTTATTTGATAATGTGTGGTTGCCATCAAATTTCTGATAGGGTCTGACACTTTTATAATAAACCCCCGTAGAAACTGGGGAATCTGTCAGACGCGTGGAAGGAAAAGCAAACAGTTCTGTTTCTCTCTGGGTTTCCTCGGGTGTAAGTGGGGGCCTTTCCTGCAGCGCTGGCCTGCCAAGCTCCTTCCTGCAGAAACCCGTCTGTGCTACCACGAGTCGTTTGCAGAGGCATCATATTTTGGCAGCCAGGCTAATCCTTCCACGGTGACCCACTCTTTGGAGAAACAGATCATTTGCAGTTGTTGTTACGAAACATGCGTGCAGTGGTGCGCGTCGTTGTTTGGGAGAAAAACAAAGTGTGTTTTCTCCCCATGGCTGCTTGTTTTGCCAGATCTCTCTAAGTAGAAGCACTATTCTTTCAGAGCAGTTCTAAGCATCCTGGGGAGAAACACCAGAACATGATCAGGTTTCATGTTCAGGAGGAGACATGAGCTCCCTGGTGCAGAGGGAAATGTCCCCATCCCCGGGGGGAGTCCAGAGACTGCCCCCTCACAAGATGAGAGGGGGCCGTCACTTCACCTTGGCAGGACCCCCCACCCCACAACTCTGGGGCCAACAGAGCCCTTCCTGCCTGCTGTCTGCCTTTGCACCTGACTCAACCATTTCTGGTGTGATTGATGCAAAGGTGCAGTTCGACTGGCTGTGAAGTTCATAGGTACCCGCGAGGATGAAGGACAGAAGTATCAGTCACCCTTGGGCTGTGACAGTCTCTAGGTAGGGAAAGTCCTAGGAAAGGATCAGGAAGGACACCTCAGGGTACCAGTTTGGAGTTTAGAAGTGTCTTTCAAGCAGGGTTTAGTGCAACACATGTGAATTTTACCATTAGAACAGACTGCTTTGGGATCCCAGCTATTCTGTTTGCAGTCTTAATGTCATAATAGCCCAGAATCTTCTTACCTAAGAACCCAATTGACTCCTGCAAGGGCTGAGGACTCTTGTGTCTCCAAAATGTTATTTGTGGAGCATCAGTCACAGACAGTGCTCATGAAACAAGGGGTGCCTGTTGAGTAAATGTGGACGAGGTGCACAACGTCCCCCCCGCCCCCCAACCCCTGCAGAGTGCCGGTGCCAAATGTTGCAAAGACTCTGAGAAGTTCTGCAGTGGGAAATACGTTAACCCAGCCATTCCCCACCCCTGGCCACAGAGCCCCTCTTTATATGCAGCATCCATCAACATCTGGGTCAGTTCTGGGAATGCCATTCAGAAATACCAGCCCGGAGAGGTGCTATTTAGTGTTTACTAAATGGTCTCTTGAAAGAGTTCAATTATTTCCTGAGACTCCCGTCTCTGTGAAAGGATTAGAAACCACATCTGTAAAGCACTTCCATATGCTTAGCATGAAGAACCTGGATATACGGAGATTCGAAGTGTTGAAAAATCATAAATCCACTCCTGTTTTGAACACTCACGTTAATTACTTTGCCCTTTGAACTCACAGCGTTTCCATTACTCTGGTGCCTGGATGGGCTTGTACTTCTGGATTCTTGGTTGTCAAAGCCGGAACCAGTCTTAACTGGTTTAAGAGATAAATGTTCTCAACCACGCATGGCTTTGATTTTGGATTATCATCTACAAGCATGTCTATGTACGTGGAAAAGAGTGCGTTTGTAGATCACTTCCGATCTTCTCTACCTGGTTGCATACTGATTCCTCTTCTTTTAATTTTTTTTCCCTGCTCTTAACCAGGGATTTGCAAAACTATATCTGAAGTTGCAGGAAACGTTTCTGATAGATGGTCACAGAAACCCTCCTGAATTCTGGCAAGAGTTTGTGGGAAAGTGCCTGATTCACTTCTAGCTTCAACTTTATAATTTCTCACAGATTTTCACGTCTCCTAATACTTTTGTTTCTCCCTGTTTCCTAGTTCCAGCCCCAACTGTGTTGTCTTTTTGATTTTCTTAACTCTGTGGTCTACCTTTTTAAAAACATTCCTTTATTTTAATCCTCTGCCTGGAGTTAAGCACTTCTTAAATTAGGTTCTCAATACAAAATTTTTGAAATATGAAGAAACAGAAGTAAATAGGGCTTTTTACTGCAGGACTTCTGAGTGCCTTTAATAGTCTAATATGCATTGGAGAAGGAAATGGCAACCCACTCCAGTGTTCTTGCCTGGAGAATCCCAGGGACGGGGGAGCCTGGTGGGCTGCCGTCTATGGGGTTGCACAGAGTCAGATACGACTGAAGCGACTTAGCAGCAGCAGCATGCATTGTTAATCTCCAGAAGGGAGATAGAACAGTGTTTTCCTAACTTATGTAACTGCTGAACCTCTACCTCAGCCCCTTTAATAGCATCTTAGAGGAATGTTATTCTGCAAATCCCTCTTTGCATCAGACCCAAACATCTTAACCTGTACTTTCCTTAATCATTCCTATAGCATTATGTACCATTACCCCTTTGACTGTCTGTCTAAACTAACTGTATTATAATCATCCTGAAAACCTTTATATTTCTCCAGATCTTCTCATGATATTCCCTCTGTTCCCCATGCATCCAGTGATCTTTCCTAGCAAATCTAGAATGCTTTATTTTCTTTCTTTCTTCTGCACCTCTATCAGATCGCAGCTTCTCTGGGAATACTTGACTAACCAAACAATCTACAAAGCTTTGAAGTTCCAGGAAGCCATCACTTAGGACAGTAAGAGAAAGAGTTGTGACTGTGGAACCAAACCCTTGAGAGAGAGGCAGGACCAGGCTGGTTCCTTTTAGGATGACTTGACCTCACAGAACCTTGCTGGAAGTTGTGGCATCATGAAGAGCAGGGACAGGTGGGTCTCCTGGAGAAATGTTGCCTTTAGATAAGATTCACTTTTGTATAATTTTTTCTGGCATGCAGTTTGTCATTTTATAGAATGATGAGTTTTTTCCAGATTATAGATTACTATAGTTTGCGATATTGTTACTGCTTCCTGTTAGCACAAGCATAATCATAGCTAACAGAGGAAGGAAGCATAAAGGAGTTTGCATTTTTTTCACCTGTTGTTAGATTTGTTGGTGAATCAAATTTAACCTGAGCACAATACCTTGACAACACTTGAGGTGTGACTAGTGACCTCTGTGCTCAATGGTGATAAGGTTAGAGCAGCTGTGAGTTTTGAATCAGATTGTTACTCTCATTCTGAATTCGATATCTGATCTGTAAGATTTGTCTTTGGTTTCTTATAGTATTTTTTTTCTTTTCTCAGTACTTCTCAAACTTTAATGTATGTCTGAGTCTCCTAGGAATCATGTTAAAACACAGATTCTGATTTTTTAAAACTGGAGTGTAATGCTTTACAATGTTGTGTTAGTTTCTGCTATACAACAATGTGGATGAGTTATATGTGTGCATATATTCCTTCCCTCTTAAGCCTCCCTCCTACCCTTCACCCCATCCCACCCATCTAGGTCATCGCAGAGCACCAAGTCGAGCTCCCTGGTTCCCACTAGCTATCTGTTTTACACATGATAATGTGTATATGTTTGTGCTACTCTGTCAATTCATCCTACTGTTGATTGAAACATGCTCCTGGACAAAAGTGAGTTGAGAATCTAACAGATTATTTACACTGAGAAACACATTATTTCATTGCGTGGCATTTTGCACCTTCTTTGCACCCTTTTGCATTTTGTACCCTTCTTATTGCGCTACATTTTACATCGAACTTTTCTTTAATATTACTTGAGGAATCTAGGAACAGAGCAAAATTTAGGCATGTGTAAGCATTTAATCACCTGGACTTTCTGGTTGTCAGTAGAAGTCTTTGAAGTTTGTTTTCTTATGACTAGTATATTTGGACTGCCAATTTGGTTGTAAATTAGACTTTATTTTATTGTAGTCTTGATCGACTGAGACTCTGCACTCACTTGAAAGGGTATAGCATATTAGCTTATGGATAGTTGGGGGCAGGTAATATAAGTCTATTTTAGGTATATGAAATGATTACTGTATTTTATTTTGTAAACTGACAGTGTCTAGAGTTGAAGCAATTCATCCTCATGCTTGCTATCTGTGGTGCAAATTAAAGAAAGAAAAGCAGTCTTTTGCCATTAGTTCTTTTTTTCCACGAATGGGGGCTGTTTTATGTGTCAAGGATTCAGTGACTACACTTTCTATCACTGTGTTTCAACCCTATAGCTGCCTATAAACAATTTGGTTGATTTTAGAGTAAATCAAGATAGGAATGTATTCATTCCATACATCCCTCAAGCTTTTGGAAAACAGTTTTTCTCTAAACCTCCATTTTCATTTCCTGATAGCACTTTAGGAAATTCCACGAAGATCCTGATTGATTCTGAAACTCCTGGATTGCCTTTAAAACCTACCGAGACTCTTTACTGAGGGTTTAAAGAGCAATTTCAAAAATACAATACAGGAAGAGAGGGTGAAAGATAGAACTTATTAAGCCCAAGAGCCCAGGGAGCAAAGGTGAACGTGCTGAGTGACCAGAGTCCATGTCACTTTTTGGAGAGGGGTCCTGAGGGCGGTATTGCCAAATGAGCTTTCTTGATCAGATAATCATTAAAGGTATATAAAATGGTCACAGGCTCAGAACAGTGGCTCAGCCAACCAAGATCCTGCTTTGCAGTGGGACTGGCCATTATCTGTCCTTTGTCATCAGGAGAGCAGATTTTCCTTTAAGAACCTGGGGTGTGTCTCCCACCCAGGCTCTTGTCTCTCATGTCGTTAATGCTTGGCTTCTGCCTTTGCTTTTACTCCGTTGATGATCACTGGGCCTCTTTGCTGGTCCAGGTTTTGTGCTGAGCTCGGGAGATACAGAGGGAAATAGCCTCTCCTCTGGATATCTCACCCTGGAGAAGGAAATGGCAACCCACTCCAGTACTCTTGCCTGGAAAATTTCATGGACTTAGGAGGCTGGTAGGCTGCAGGCCATGGGGTTGCAAAGAGTCGGACACGATTGAGCGACTTCACTTTCACTTTTCTGGATATCTCACAGGCCCACAGAGCATAACAGACGGGGAAGCAATTTATCACCATGTGTCGCTGGAGCACCCACAGAGAGGTGGGGAGGCAGAAAGAGGAGTCAGAACTCCTTCAGCTTTCCATTCGTGTTTGAAATCTGTAGGCTAGGACATGAAATTAATATGCCTCTCAAACATTGGAGTGTACCTCATGCGGAGGATTCTTGCTTGGCAAGTCTGTGTTTACCCGAAGGCCTCTCTTTTAGCATTATCTCTCTCTCCATGACTGCAGTCTTGAAGTGGCATCTGAGGTGAAATGTTAAGAAAACATTTGGACATCAGGCCAATAAATCACAGAAGCTGTTTTGCTAGTCAAGTGTAGTGACATTTTTAGAGAAGACACCAGAATCTGCAGTAGCCATGGCTGTAAGTCCTTCCTGTATCTATGGGTTGGGTAATGAAAAACAGATCTGAAACTTACTAGGGTGTCCAGGTGGGCTGATGAGGTGGCAGAACCTTCTGCAAAGATGAAGGTCATCCGTGAGGTGAAGGTGGCCCAGGTGCGCAGGAAAGTTCAGGGGAACAAGGGATGGATAATTACACTGAGGGGAGGCGTATCCAGGAGCACCGAGTTCCTGATGCCCAGGAAGGATTCACACCCCCAGTTTCTCTCCTGGATGCAGCAATGCTAACCTTTCCCTCCAGTT
Organism: Oryx dammah; assembly: GCF_014754425.2. Classification (NCBI taxonomy): domain Eukaryota; kingdom Metazoa; phylum Chordata; class Mammalia; order Artiodactyla; family Bovidae; genus Oryx; species Oryx dammah. Next base: position 13,436,186 of record NW_024070191.1, read on the forward strand.
CAAGACCTTATGGAATGTAGAAAAACCTCCGAGGAGTGGAAATAAGGTACCTGGCTTAACTGAATTTTCTGCCTTAATTAAGAGTAAACCCTTTTGTCAGGCTGCCCAGGTGGCTCCAGTGGTAAAGAACCTGCCTGCAGTGCAGGAGACACGGGTTGGATCCCTGGGTCGGGAAGATCCCCTGGAGAAGGAAATGGCAACCCACTCCAGTACTCTTGCCTGGAGAATCCTGTGGACAGAGGAGCCTGGTGGGCTACAGTTCATGGGATCACAAAGAGTCGGACACGACTGAAGCGATTTCCCAGGCACACACAAACTTGTTAAGAGTAAACCCTTTTATTAAAAAAGGAAATCCTTTTATTAAACGTAAGCCTTTCCCCCCTCTTCTCTCCTCTTGTCCATGAAAATGTCTTTTATATGATACAGTGAATACCCTTGAATCTTTGGGATTTAGTTGAGGTTTTGTGATTTTCCCAAGTTCATTTGACTTTGGTATTATACCTCACAGTAACAGATGAGAATGTAGCTCTCAGAAATTGAGATGATTTTGTATAACTTTAAACAACCAAAAGACACTGGTTATGTTTTTATGTGCAATGTGAAGGTTCTGGTTAGTGAAATTAAAGTTTACCAGCACTGTGGGATGCAGGCTGTTTTTAGTGTCTATGACAAATGGAAAACATGTTCTTCTGTTATGTTACAACAGTTTTGCCACCAAAAGGAAAGAAAATAGACAATTAAAAAATAGAACCTACTAATTAAAATACAGTCAAAGTAATTAAAGGTGGCTAGAAACTATCTTTGAAAGCTATTCCAAAACCATGTCTGGTATCAATGGCACATATAGATTGATGGGTAGAGACAGATGTTCCTAAGTTATTTCTAAGCTTTTTATTTTTTTACTGTAGCCATAGGAATCCCATGAAGGTTAAAAGCTATAATTATCACCTTTTCAACTTGCTAAGTTATATTTTCATCATCGGAGGTAATTTGTATTACTGAATCTATATACCACATGATTACATAGTTTGAAAACAGGAAATGTTGTCATTCCTTAGATTAAATCAACAGAGATGGAATTTGGTGAAACTATCAGAATACTTAGAATGGTCATTTATCACATCGTTAATTTGTTAACTCAGAATCAATCTTTATTCATTTTGGCTTTGCTAATTTAAAATTTTATGATTAATTGGGCAAAAGTTGGACTAGAGTTATTTTCGGAATTTGTGAAAAGGCTTATTAGATTATATAATTGTATAAATAGAAACAGTCGGTGACTATTTAAAGCTACTTAAGAGACCATTCTCTGGAAGTTTTCCTCTACTTGAAAAACATTGATAAGCTATTTAAAAATCGTTCCTCAGTCTAAAGGAATCCTAAAGATGGTTTGCTTTTCCTTGCTCTCTCTGTGTGTGTATGATGTTGTGATGTGTTTATTTCAGGCATTATTATGGCCAGACCAAGGAATGGCCTCTGACGAACAGAGGACAACTTTTAAACAGACAATCCATAATGTGATATAGAAATCTTCACCAACATTTGTTTCTGAGTTGATTTTGAGCAGCTCAGCACTCATTTGCAAAGGAAAGAATCTTTTAAAGTAGTGAATACATTTTTAGACTGAACTACCCACCCAATTTCATTCTTCATGCAGCTGTGATATCAGAGTACTAGTATCTCCAAGCTGTGTGCTATTATAGAATGTGGTAGAACTAGACAGCTAGAACTATAGTATGATTAAGGTGCCTTTGATGGGCTGGTTCACCAAAGTAGTACATTAATACTCTCATAATATTAAGTAATTTCACCTGTATGAGGGACCACGTTGGCTTTTTATACTCTGGACTGTGACGTGCATTATCATTTATAACATGTTTCTTGGGACAATGCCTTCTACAGAGGATTGTGGTTTATAAAATTTTAAGTCAAAGAACACCTGTGTACATATTTGATTTATGAGAGTGAGAGTAAATTGTTTAATAAGAAGAATCTTGAGAGATTTAAGAGTCTTTCTTTGAATAGTCGTGCATCACATGATTATGACCTTCATGGCATTTCTAACATGCTGAGTCTTTCAACATCATAATTATGAATTTCATAATTTCATTACATTGAGCAGGGGGGGGTTTCCATTGTTACAACATTAAGAGTGGAGTTGCTTGTTCATAGGACTTTGTTTGTGGATGGAACTTTATCTTTAAAAATATAAAAGTGTACTTTCTGGGAGGATTCTTTTAAAAATATTTAACAGCACCTTGTTTCTTTTATTGAAGTATAGATGATTTATAATATTATATAAAAGGGTTCTTTATTTCACAGTGTTTATTAATTCCAGCTATTCTTCCCGTGGCAAGCCCACATTCATGGAGTTTCCCGAGTGTAAAAACGTTCTTGCTTGAAAGGTTCCATGATTCTATCTTGAAAGTTAACTTCAGACCTAGATGTCATGCAGATACTGGTTTTATGTGGCGTGTTTCATGCTTGGTTATTTGGCCTCAGGTTATTTATGAGCTTTCTATTTCTCTGGTTCCTTCTCTGTCTTCCCTAAAAGGAGGCCACAACGATTGTTACGCTGGGGAACAGGCACCGTTCCTGCCTGGGTTTTAAGAAGAGATTGCTGGGTTGGGAAGATCCCTTGGAGAAGGGCATGGGAACCCACTCCAGTGTTCTTACCTAGAGAATCCCACGGACAGAGGAGCCCAGCGGGCTAAGTCCGTAGGGTCGCAAAGAGACAGACACGACTGAAAACAATTTTAGCGTACACTTCGCCCTGACACGGGAACTCTTTGGGGCCAGGTCTTCGCTCCAGGTGTGCCCACGGTCTTGGGGGTTTTGTTTTATTTTCTTTCTCAGCTGTCTTTCTCCCTTTAAGGACTCTGAAATCCCTGCAGGGCATAGGAATTCTTTGCCCTCTTCTTGGCTGCCTTTCAGAGGGCATGTCTTTTTTCAGTGCCTCTGATAGGCGTTTCCTGCTCTTTTTTTTTTTTTTTTTTCAAATTGCTAAACTTGAAAAAGTTTTTGAACTTTGAAAAATATGTGTCCTGATCTACTTTCCGGACTCATGCCAGTGAGTAAAATTACGCTAATTGCTTTTAATCTCCCAGTCACTTCAGTTTTGGTGTGAGAACATTGTGGTACGTGTGAACAGGTTTTTGTGCCAGAAAAATAATCGAAAACCCTTGCTCAGAAAAATAGTGCCATTAGGAGCCATCAGCAGCACATAATAATGGCAATTAATGACAATCAGGGGCCAACTTACTGCCTGCCATATCTGACTTTTTTTTTTAAAGGAGTGAAACATACGAAGTTTATTTTATTATTATTATTTTTTTACTTTGTGCAAGTATTTTTACATCTGCTTGCGATTAGTCTGCCTTGTAACTACCACCTCAGGCCCAGTTCTTTTTAGGGGAAAAAATGAATTCCTTATGTAATAAGTTATCGTTTGGAAAATTTCTCTGACAGACCGTGAGCTCTTCTTATGAAACATTCAATACAAAAAAAAAAAAGAAAGAAAGAAAGAAAGAAAAGCGTGCAGCTGTAATTTACTACAGGAATAGGGGTTTATAATGGAGAGATAGTGGAGCTTATATATCCACGTTAGTTACTTTCATAAGGATGAGCATTTGTACCTCGTATCGGAATGCAATAATGCAATACCAAGGGTTACAGCATAAAAAAACTTATTATATGGGTGAACAAGAACTTACACTAAGAGAACATGTTATTAAGGGGAGCCCTTTGGATCTTGCTCAAGATGGCTTATTTACTAGAAACATCTTCAGTTTAGGCTTATATGGAAGTATAAACCCCAAAGGCAAAGTAATCGTCAGATTCCAGAATATGTATAAACATTATATGTACTTAAAAAAAAAACCACAAGTGTATTCCAAAAATTTAAATATAAGAAAGAAATACAAAAGCTATGTGTCAGAGACCTGAAAGGCATATTTAACATTAATAACAGAAGGGGCCTGGGCCTCTTGTAGATTTTGAAGTGGTGGTTTTTAAAATTAGAAGCTGGGTATGTTGTGACCTAAGAAGCATATGATATAGCTGTTGCTAGGGTAAGGGGACTGCTTTTGCCAAAAGCTGGGTAAACAAACAAGATCAACCCACATAAATTGATGTCTGTGTTCCTCACAGCTCATTGACCATCTGCTCGTTTTTTTGCTTTTTTTTTAATTCTCTGTTTTCTCCCCTTCAATATCTGTGTATCTGACACTTTGGAATTCAGATCTGCTTAATGAGATTAGTCAGTCATCTTTGCGGTTCTGCTATTTGCTTTTTTGTGTGTGTGAAATTTTGAAGACTCTTGAAAACCCTGGCATCAACCTGAAGACCTAAAAATTTAAGAACATCTCGTTCTGAGATTCGTGCCTCAGCTGTGAATGTTTCTCCTTGGATTTTCGAAGTGTTAACTTGTTTTTCAGAAGCTGTCTCTTCATTTTGAATGCAAAGGGAGTCTTAAGTCTTTTCCCAGCATGTCACGTCCCGTTGGTGCGTTGCTTAGATCTGTCCGTAAGCGTTTTTGGACTATGCACATGTGAAAATGGGGAGGACTGGTTTGTTTCTTAGCGTGCTCGAGATTCTAGAAGGGTGTTGAAGCCTGCCTTGTCGACTGTTAAGGGGCTGTGCTAGCAGCCCTCGCTGCAACTTTTCTACTGAAACACCGTGATTTGGGATTGTTTTCATACATGCTGTGGGAGGAATAATGCCACTCTTTTTACTGTCTCGCAGGTATGTTGAAAGGCTGAATGAGCCAATGTATGCGAACAGGCTTTTGAGTTCTTTGGAAGAGAGCTATTTCAATCAGGCATATAATTAGTTACACCCCCATTATTATTGTGCTGCTTCTAAAACTTGCACAGGGCAGCTCCACGGTAAGGCAGCGTGATAGTTGAATAAGCCCAAAGGCAGTCAAGGCTGCCCACCTTTCCCCCAGAACCCTTCCAGTTGGAAATGGCTTCATTTTCCCAGGATGGTAATCCCAGGGCTCTGCAGAGAGTTTGAAATGACGTCACCTCCATCAGAGAGTATGGATGAGCTCCGTTCCCCGGACTTGCTCTCTCTTCCAGCTGAGGTCCAGGTGCGTGTCTTTTGTTGTACAAAATCCCACCTTTCTTCCCACCTGGGCTGCATGTCTGAGACCCACTTTGCCTGCGGCTCCTGTAATTACATGGCGAGTGGACCATCATTCCATCTTCCCTAGAGAAGGGGTGCTCTGACTCAGACTGGCTTCCACCAGCATCCTAGCAGATGGCAAGAAACACATTGCAGAGACTTGGAGAGAGGGAAAAAAGAAATGGCTGGGTGCGTGCTACCCACGCTTGGGGCTGCAGCTGTAGTTGGATATTGGCTTATCAGTGACATTGAGGGAAAGTCCTTATTTCCTGGGAAAAGTGAGTCTTTTCTTTGGGGGGGCGGTGTCTGCTTTTGTCTAAACCCCCAGCCCTCCATGCAGTCAAAACTGCAGAAGTAAGTCTTTAGTATGTACTGTCTCTTAGAGAAAGGAAGAGCCATGGGGCCAGAGATTGGATTTATAGAATTCTCCCGAAGTGGCTGTCATCTTGGGTTGACTCCTTGAAAGCTCAAGAGAGTCTCAGGAGGACTGAGATTATGAATGAGCTTATATGACTTTTTTGAGCGTTTTAAAGCATACTTATCATTGCAAGTAATTGTACAGAGCTCTTTTACCAGTATTTTCTCTCGATTTGTAGATCCGTGCACAAACATACACAGAGAATATTGTTTTCCACTACAATTGAGTTTGCATGCTGTGGGGCACCTTTGGTTTCTGTGTGTACTCGAGAATGGAATCACATACATGTCAAGAGCTCCTGTTCCTCAGGCTTTGAGTGATTCTCTGTTGCCTCGTTCACTGGCCAACATTCTGCCCCAGTGATCATCTGGGGCCTTTATGTGTTGAGGATTGTGAAGAACCTGAGCTCCAGTTCTTTTTTTTTTTAAACTAAAAAATATTTATTTATTTATTTAACTGTACCAGGTCTTAGCTGTGGTATGTAATTTTTTTTTTTTTTCAGTTGTGGCATGCAAACTCTTGGTTGTGGCATGTAGAAACTATTAATATTTCCCCAACCAGGGATGGAACCGGTGTCCCCCTGCAGAGGGAGCCAGGAATCTTAGCCACTGGACCACCAGGGAAGTCCCTGCAGTTCTTTCATTTATTACTTTCTTAAAAAGAGAGGGTCTTCCCTTCTTTCTCTTTTCCCCCTTCCTCTTCCTACAGGCTTTGATCTTGGACAGGCGGTAGCGGGTACCACAGTCAGGGTCTTAGAGGATGGGGTAGAAGAAAGAGAGATTGGGTTGTTTTCGCCTCCTTATTGATAGCCTTCCAGAGGCTGAGTTGCCTTTCTAGAGAGTCTATATGTGTGCCCCAGGCCAGGTCTCCTTTTGGGGAGAAGAGCCAGGGACTGGGTACCACAGGGCTCTGTGACCCAGCACATCCTTGCTCACATGCCCTGGGAGCCCAGCTTCCAGTGTCTCCATCTGTTGCCTCTGCCTTTGCCTTTGATGGAGCGGTTGTCTGTGCCCCTTTGCAAAGGCCTCTGAGAAACTTGAGTGACACTGTGCATGCGTGCTTATTTGCTAAGTTGTGTCCAGCTCTTTGCAACCCCATGGACTGTAGCCCGCCAGGCTCCTCTGTCCATGGGATCCTCCAGGCAAGAATACTGGAGTGGATTGCTATTTCCTCCTCCAGGAGATCTTCCTGACCCAGGGATGACGCCTGCATTTCCTGTGGCCCTCGCATTGGCAGGTGGATTCCTCACAACTGTGCCATCTGAGTAGTCCCAAGTGTCATTATGTCTGGAGGGTCAACTTAAGACCTGGCTCTTGAGAGGGAGAGAGGGTGTTTGGCTTATTTTAATCTTGCATCAGTACTTTGAATATTGTCCTGGTGACCCCAAGTGGACTAGCATCTTTACAGGAACATTTTGCTGATGCTTAAAGCCCCACGTGCACCTCTGGTGGTCCAGGTCTCCTGATGACCCAAGTTTTGTTTCTTGCGGACACCTGAACGCTGTCCCTGACACAGACTTTTTTGACTGAGACCTTGTCTATCATTTGAACTTGAAGGGGAGACTCCAAGCGGTCTGAGCCGTTACCCCTGACTTGGCCAGGCTCCAGGCTCTTGGCAGCCTCCCAAAGGGAGCCTTCCAGGGGGCGGGCGGCAGGTCCGGGGGCCTGGGCATCACTTCCTCCGGGGGCAGTGCCCGCCTTGGCCCAGCCGCCTACCTGGCTGGCTCTGACCCGTGAGCGGATGACGAATAGTCTTCCCAGTACTCCCTTTTTATAGCATTAGTAACCCAAAAGGGATCTCCACCGGAGAGGAGCTTTTAAAAATGAAAGTAGTTAGTCAAGTTAACCTGGGGGGACAGGAGGAGAGACTGCCAACTGAAGTGATTTGAGAGGTGTTAAAGACACCCACCAGGACGGAGGCCACCCCTAGGGCAGCCTGCCCAGCAGGGGCCCTGCCCCCACCCCCCTGCTGCCTGGCTGTGGCCTAAGCCACGTGGCTTAAATGCTGGGCCCTCTCTCTCCTTTGTCTGCAGGTTGAAGGGGTTGCCAGGTAGGTGCTGTGAATGAGTGAGGTGGGTCAGCGTCTTGACACACGTGGCCCTCCGGGTACCACTGTGACCTGGGAATGGAGAACCAGATCTCAGCATGAAAGAAGTTTCCAATGGTGCTTGCACTGTGATGTGCAGCCACTGATGTTTGGCCTTTGTTGGGGGGACAGATGTGGGGAAAGACCCTGGAGCCACGGGCTCCATCCCCAGGGCCAGGGCTCAGCTCCATTCAGGACTAAAGGCCCTGGGCTATGCTAGTGTTGACCCGAGACAAATAGAGGACCAGAAGCCCTGCAGTGAAGATGGGTTTATTTGGGGTCAGCACACAGATGCAGCTCAGGGTCGGCAACCACAGAGAGCCACAGGGAAGTCCCCACGCAGCAAGAGAAGGAGAACTCTTTTATAAAAGAGGGGAAACGGAAGTTGGGGGGCTGTGGTAAGCAAAGGGCCCCTCACTTTTCGTTGGCTGGGTCCTTGCTGGGAAAGAAGAGGCGTCTTCCTTTTTCCTGTAGGGCTCTGCTGACATCACAGGACGTGAGAGTGCCCCCTTCTGGTCTCCCACCTCTATTTAATTGAGGTTTCTGTTTATTAATTTTTTATAGTATCTTCAGGGTTTTTTTGGATGCTGCAAATCTGTAAAAATTTCCCCACTTTTAAAAATATTAAAGGATTAAAAATGAAAAAAAAAAAACCCTTCTATGTGAGCTGAATTTGACCAGTTTTCATCTTTGGGAGAAATACCAATCTCTTAAGTTCTCTCTTAGATCAGAATCTTATGGTCTTGGATTTCTGTTCCCCATGCTGTTCCAAGTGTGGTCCATGTTCCAACACACCAGCCTCAACTGAGAGCTCCAGAGAGATGGAGACTATTAGGCCCCATCTGCATTTTAATACGGGTCCAAAGATTACAGTTTGAGAAGCAATGGACCAGAATATCATTTCAGGGAGGGTTCTGCTAAATTATTGTGGAGTGGGGGAAAACACGAACAGTCATCAGTATGTGAGCACGAATGCAGTCTTGGAAAGAATTCGTTGATGGAAAGAATGAATGGGTTCAAATACATGAAGATCATGGTGGACGAAGGAAGGAAACAGGCCTGTAACACTTTGGTTGGGATGTTGTTGTGTATTCTGTGAGCACTGGGGTAGGATACATGGAAGCTGTGAGCTTCTGGTTGAGGATAAAGGATTTTTGTGGTGCTAGTTTTTAAACTCGATGAAGAATTCTAAGCGCCTACCTGATGCCACACTTTGCTTAACTCTTTCACGTAATTTATCCCATTAAATCCTGACAACAGTATTTTGCGATGAGGATGATCACGTGAATGTTTTACAACAGGAAGCTGAGCACCAGGGCAGCTTGGGAAGCCTTCCAAGGCCACCTTCTGGGACAGAAAGACTGCAGTTTGCACCCAGGAGAGCTCAGGCTTCTCACCTAGAGTAGTCCAGCTCAAGCTCCTTTCCTTCAACTGGGCCAAGGCCGGGCCTTGCTGGAGACTTTAAACAATTTCTAATTACTTTTGGGAAAGGTTTTTCTCTTAGATGTTCCATTGAGGGTTTGCTCTGTAAAAAGTGGGAGCAGCTGCAAAATAAGAAATATTTGATACTTCTGTAAAGACTGATGGTTCTGTTTGAACAGTTGCCTCCTGCTCTCAATCTCGGAAGTTGGTTCCTGATTTTGATTTGAAATTCGAATTGCAGACAATAGCAAAATCAGGAACATACATGCAGTCTTGGTGTTGAAAGAAAAGTGAAGGGGTGTGAATTTAAAAAGCATGTTCATTGTGCACTTTTTGTGAAAATTTTTCCTTTATAACGACTTCTTCAATTTAGTATTTAACATTTCAAAGGATTTCAGAGGACTCTGCCTTCTCAAAAGTTGCCAAAGATTTCAGCTATTGTCATTATTAGACTTCAAAGCAGGGACTGCAGGCGATTTTAATGCCAATGCTTTTAATCCTAACCTTTGTATTGAGATTAGGAACACAAAGCATAGCCCGTAAGGGGTAAACGAATTTTTTTTTTTTTTTTTTTGGTTTTGCTTTGTTTTTCTTTCCCCCAAAGAATTACAATGAAAGCCCCAAAGCCCCACTCACTGGAATTGTTCTTTACTCATTGATAGGTTTTTTTTTTTTTTGGAGCTGTAAGCTGTGATGAAATCTGCACAATGGTATCTGTCATTGAAAAAATAGCTGCTGTAATGAAAGGACTTGGCACCTACGACAGACAATTTCAGGTGCTCACAGCCTGTTTCTACAAAAGATAAAGAGCCATGAGTCTCCCAAATTATCTTGTATGTGTCATTAGTGTTTGAAGGGCATATGTGTGTATGAGGGAGTTGGTATAAATTAGCTGCAGTGACCTCAGACAGCCTCAGCCTCACCTCCGCTGACCACTTACCCACATGCACGTTCAGTTGCTCAGTCCTGTTGCTACCCTATAGACTATAGCCCATCAGGCTCCGCTGTCCATGGGATTCTCCAGGCAAGAATTCTGAAGTGGGTAGCCGTTTACTCCTCCAGGGCATCTTCCTGATCCAGGGATGGAACCTGGGTCTCTTGAGTCCCCTGCATTGGCAGGTGGGTTCTTTACCACTAGAGCCACCTGGATATGGAGTAGTGTGTACCCATTAATCCCAAACTAATGAGGCACAGTTGTAGGAGTTACAAGTGGCATAGTTGGTTTGCTGCTGCAGAGGGAGGGGTTAGCAGGACCTGTTTTGGGTGTGTGGCTGGCTTCATCAGAGGCTTAGGGAGTGAGATAATAAACAGATGATAAACAGAAGAAGGATAAGGTATACTTGGAAGGATGGAGATGAGAGATATAGAAAGGTGATAGTGTGTTATGGTGTAGACAACACTGAATTCAGAAGTCAGATACCCAGGGCTTTGTCTGTGTTGGGCAGCCAACTTGCTACGCAGGCTTGGGAAACTTGTTCTGTAGCTCAGTTCCCTGACCGTACAGTGCACGTGTAGGAGCAGACGGCTTTAAATGTCTTCTTTGCCCATTATCAGACTACTTGATTCTAACCTGAAGTATCCAGGCGCAAACCAGCCAGCCAGCCAACCATCCAAACAAGCCAAGAGACATGATGTGGAGGATAAAACATTGTGCTAATTTCGCAGAGGAATTGAAAGATAGTGTCAAAAATTTTAAAAAGATAACTTCATGGCCTGATCAGAGACAAAGGTAATTTTTGTCATCTACATGAACTATACCAGGAAAAGTATGTTTGGATGCCACGAAGATGGGAAAGATGAGACTGAAATGTTCAGATTAAGATTAATTTGGCATTGATGCCTATGAAGATGAAACATACAGAAGAAAAGACCTAGAAAAAATTGTGAAAGAGAGCAGAAAGATTGGACATTATTTTACCATTTTCCTCTCATTTTAAAGTTTGGACAACCAAAGTGTGAGATTTTAGCATCTTATCCCTGACAGATAAAGAACATTGTTGGATAGTAGTTTTGACTGTTTGGTAATATATTTCTGAATAGGATTTAGTAATTTTTTTTTTCCATCTGTGTACAGACTCTCAGGAGGGAATATTTCCAAAGGAATACAATGGCTGGATATTTAAAATTTAGACCATTGGATAGATAGCAGTTAGGTTTGTCTAATTGGTTGCATACCAGGGGAAAGGATGAGGGTGAAAACTTGGTAAATAACACTGTAGGGTGGTCCCTACCTCTTTAAGATCCTTTCTGCCTTCAATGAGATTGAAGTGAATTATCTTATCTGAGCTCCAACTGCTGCTGAGGTTACCTATAAACTCAGATTGTCCAGGAAAGAAGTACAACCTCAGACACCAAGAGGGAGAGGAAGTCAAACAAAATCATGGAGAACAAGAAAAGGCTTGGTCAGTGAATTGAAAGGACATCACCGTGGCACATTTTAAGATCTTAAACGTTCGTTCAAATGACTAAATCAAAGTGTTGATCTTTGAAAACCAGAATTCAACATGAGTTACTACCTGGGGGCTGATAAAAACAATGTAATCTCTATGTAAAATGCTGTTTAGTCATAAGTGCACAGAAAGAGTAATTGTTCTATGTTTAATTATTTTAATCTCATTTCCACTCAAACCTATTTCATACCACAATTTAAATTTTCCATCTGATTTCATCCTCTCACTGGCCTGTGAGCTATCACCCTTGTAGCTTTGTAACACAGGCAAATAATGACCAAAAAATTCTAATAGATGAAATATCTTTAGGCATCTCCATTTGGGAAGTGGAAGTTACTTTGAACCAACAACTTTAAAATAACCGGTTTCGCCTGGTTTGCCCTTAAACTGACCTAGAACTGAATTAATTACATGTCACAAGAGCCCCAGCTAAAGTACCATTCTGTAATATGCTTTATGACCAACTACACTATTTGAGAAGTATGAGTAAGTGGCTGATATTAGAACTTCAAATCTAATGTACATAAATACCCGACTCAGTGTTCTGAAAAATTACAGTGGAATTGTTTGTTCTGAAACAGATTCCAGTCTGTTCTCTCTTTACAAGGACTTCCAAATGGAATTTGGAAAACTGAATCTTTGAGATGAAACTCCGTTCCCTCGATCCATGTCAGACCTGGCGTGGTTTTTCTGTGTATGGAGCTTTCTGTTCTTTGACTCTTTACTCTCCATTCACATCCATCTTTATCGGTTCCTGAGTGCTGGGTTCCCACTTTTTTTTTTTTTTTAGCAATCATAAAAGAGAAAACAGGGCATTTCCCAGACATAAAACTCTTTCCTGTTTCCCAGTGGATCAGTTAATCCTGGACCATTTCTAGAGTTCAGCAAAACTTGATTCAGTTAAATTCTGTCACTTCATTCCATCCCAATTCTGGCTGCATAAAGAGGAAGAAAGCCAAGACTTTGGCCAAAGTCAGAAAAATATCTTTCTCCCAACGTTTAGGTTGACTGCTTAGTTCTTGTAGTTGGACAAATGTGCCATGGAGTTTTAGCAGCTGTTAGGATTTACTATGCCTGAGTTGCCCTTTAAACTGCTTGTCTGACATATTTTGCTGCTTATTTTTAAGTGGGCTTCATATTTCATAGTATCTTATAGGTGGAGGAGACCTTGGGAAACTTCTGGTTTAACCCATTTGCTTTAGAAATGAAACAGCAGAGCCCGCAGAAGTCAAAAGACTTGTTTTAAGGTCACAAAGCCAGTAAGTGGCAAATGAAAGTCGCTCAGCTGTGTTCGACTCTTTGCAACCCCATGGACTATACAGTCCATGGAATTCTCCAGGCCAGAACACTGGAGAGGGTAGCCGTTCCCTTCTCCAGGGGATCTTCCCAACCCAGGGATTGAACCCAGGTCTCCTGCCTTACAGGAGGATTCTTTAACCCCTGAGTCACCAAAACCCAGGCTAGAAACCCCAGTTACCTAATTCTTGCCCCAGTGGTTTAGTCATTTGTATCAGAATAGGATGTAGTGATATTTTTCACCTCTCTCCAAACTCAGGAGGAACATTTTCCGAAAAATGCATGTTATTATTGGAGATTTTAAAAACCATAGACCACTTTATATAGTGGTTAGTTTTTTCCCTTTTATTTTACACAATTTCTAATGTGCAGAAAAGTAGAGAAACTAGAAACACAAACCCAATAGCTAGGTTCGACCATTTCTAATTCACTATTCATCTTGTTTCATCTTTATCCCTACCTTCTTTCCCACCTCATATTTTTCTGAAGTAAACTCAGACATAGTATTATTTCATCCATAAATAGATCAGTATGCATTTCCAAAAGATTGACATGTAAAAAGATAACCACAGTACTATTATTAACTGAAATAAATTAGCAGTAATTCCATAGTGTTATCAAATATCCTATAGTCTGTTTTAAAAATCTGTTATAAATAATGTATGATCATTTTATTTTCAAATAATATTTTTCCTAGGCGAAACAAACTCAGTTAAGAATAGTGGGTGTTTGAGATGAGAGAGGGAAGAATTGGGAGTTTGGGGTTAGCAGATGCAAACTGTTATCCATGGAATGGATAAACAACAAGGTCCTGCTGCATAACACAGGGAATGATATTCCAATATCTTGTGATAAACCATAATGGAAAAGAATATGAAAATGTGTGTATATATACATGTATAACTGAGTCACTTTACTATATATGGTAGAAATCAACACAACATTGTAAATCAGCCATACTTGAATAAAATGAAGTAAAAAGAATAGTGGGTATTTTAGGTCAAGGAAAAGAGAGAGGGGCTATACATGACTGCCAACATCACTGATAAAAACATGTCACGAGTTTATAGTCAGCAAGGAATTTACTAGATATTCACTTGGTTTTGCCATGTTTTAATTCTCCTTTCTACCTAAACTGTACATTTTCATGTGATATTTTCCAAAGACATTGCAGCTGTTCTCTTTGAATCCCTTCAAGTCAAGCATCAGGGTATGAAAGAGACTTGTCACCACGGAAAGGGAGAAAGTCGTGGCTATTTTTGGTGGCAGGTTCAGAACAGATTTTTCCTTTGCGTCAGCAGACGTGAATACCTTCAGCTCCTTGAGCTCTAGTTTCCTAGCATGGGATATAAAATATTTTCTGGCTGGGGACAGGTTCTGTTCATTACAAGTTAGGGAAGATGAATTGATTCTTTGGAGGAAATGGTTGACAATGCATTTCTCATTTCTTCAATTTACTTTTTTATTTTGGCTGTGCTGGGTCACTTGCTGCGGGCTTTTCTCTAGTTGTGATGGGCGCTGACTTCTCTCTGGCTTTGGTGCGCGGGCATCTCATTGCGGTGGCTTCTCTTGTCATGGAGCACAAGCTCTACGGTGTGTGGGCTTCTGTAGCTGCAGCTCCCAGGCTCTAGAGCAGACAGCGTATTAAAAAGCAGAGACATCACTTTGCCAACAAAGGTCCATAGAGTCCACACTATGGTTTTTCCAGTAGTCATGTACGGATGTGGGAGTTGGACCATAAAGAAGGCTGAGTGCTGAAGAATTCATGCTTTCAAACTGTGGTGCTGGAGAAGACTCTTGAGAGTCCCTTGGACAGCACGGAGATCAAATCGGTCCATCCTAAAAGAAATCAACCCTGAATATTCATTGGAAGAATTGATGCTGAAGCTGAAGCTCCAATACTTGGCCACCTGATGCGAAGGGCTGATTCTTTGGAAAAGAATCTGATGCTGGGAAAGATTGGAGGTAGGAGGAGAAGGGGATGACAGAGGACGAGATGGTTGGATGGTATCATCGACTCAATGGACATGAGTTTGAGTAAGCTCTGGGAGTTGGTGATGGACAGGGAGGCCTGGGGTGCTGTAGTCCATGGGGTCACAAAGAGTTGGACATGACTGATGCCTGAACAACAACAACAAAACCTCTAGAGCACAGGCTCAGTAGCTGTGGAGCTGCTGAGCTTAGTTGCTCGGCGGCATGTGGAATCTTCCCAGAGTAGGGATCGAACCCATTTCTCCTGCATTGGGAGGCAAATTCTTCACCACTGAGCTATCAGGGAAGCCCTCATTTCCTCCTTTTAAATGTCTTCAGTGACGGAAGTCAAGTGCATCTTTTGAATGACTGTCCCATCTCAACACCTTTAGATAGGTGTGGAATTTAAGTTGCAGGATATGAAGTCCAAAACAAAGAAATCTCCTCATTGCTTGTCTGCGGTAATAAGAAAGTTAGGCGCTTTGGCAAACCTGAGAACACCAGAACTGTTTACAGGAGACTTTTTACTTCTTAGAGAAAGATTAGGAAAATTGGGTCCTGGGTGGTGAGAAGCAGGCAGCAAGATTTTCCTGAAGGCAGCAGTCATGAAAGTCAATACCCTAGAGAATCAGCTAGCTGGGAGAAAAGAAAGAAACTAGCTGTGAAAGCACAGCTGTATGCTTGGTGCTGCCCGGCTGTCACACACCTGAAACTCACAGCAGAGGGAAGTGTGATCTGAAACGAGCTGGAGATTCGATCTAGGCCAGACTCACTTCGGGGACATAATACACGTATGTCGTGTGCTTATGGGGGCCGCAGGCACACCTGGGGATTTGCTTAAAGTTTTCCCTCCCGTTCCCATCCCCCTACCACCTTGCCAAACTTGGACAAAGTCCTTGCTTTGCATCTTTCCTAGTGTCTGTTGTTGTGTGCTTGTTTTACCTTGTCTCTCTGGTTTTGGCTGGTCTAAGAAGCAAAAGTGTTTCAGGAGAAGATAGAGAGAGAGGGGGATTACATCGCTGATAGATCCTACAGTCAGAACAGCTGTTTTTGTGACTTGGGTCATCCACTGGGCTCCCTGAAGCCCTGCCTCCTGCGATGATTCCCTCCTGCTTGCGTCTTCCCCCCTGGCCTTGAGATGCGGTGATTCTCCCACATCTGTGGGGCCTTGTGGGACCGGCTGCCTCGTCTCCGCTGTGTTAGTGGTGCCGAGGAAGGAAGAGGAGACGCCGCAGCTTCTAGAATCAGAACAGGATGTAAAAAAATAAAGATGCACCAGCCCGGTGGGTGAGCAGCATCTCTGTGTCTCTCTCACTCCCAGGGTCCTGCTCTTTCAACCTTTTTGTGTGTAACTCATGGGATTTGTAGGACATCTTCCTTTAAAAATGCATTAAAAATGTATTTATTTATTTGTTTGGCTACAGTAGTTGTGGTGCAGTTACCCTGCTGAGCGTGCTACGTACTTCTTCATATTTATTCTTCACACAACAGTCGGAGAAAGCCATTCCATCCATTTTACCTTGGAGGAAATGATGGCCTCGTAGAGATTTTTGGACTTTGGTCAAGGTGATGGATCGAATAAGTGTTAGATCCAGGAGCTTTCTAATACCTGCAGATGGAGGCAATTTAGACCCAAGTGTATTCTCCTTCACCATGGAAGAAAAATAGGGTGTTGGAGAGCCCCATTTTTCTTGTATTTCTGAGACAACTTAATTTTTAAATTAATTTTTTTTATTTTTTGGAGTATAGCCGTTTTACAATGTTCTGTTAGTTTCTGCTGAACCAACAAAGTGAATCAGCCCTACATTTACATAAATCCCCTCTCTTTTGGATTTCCTTCCCATTTAGGTCACCGCAGAGCACTGAGTGGAGTTTCCTGTGCTATACAGTAGGTTCATATTAGTTATCTGTTTTATACATGGTGGTGTGTATATGTCAAATTCAATTCCCCAATTCATCCCAGCCTTCCTTTATCCCCTTGGTGTCCGTATATTTGTTCTCTACATCTGTGTCTGCTCCTGCTTTGCAAATAAGATCATTATACCACTTTTCTGGATCCCACGTATATGCGCTATTATACTGTATTTGTTCTTCTCTTTCTTACTTCACTCTCTGTGACAGTCTCTAGGTCCAGCCACATGAGACACCTTCAGTTTTCAAAGAATGGGGATTTAAGGCTCCAAACAAGTTCCGCCCCCTTAGCCTATGCCCCCCCAAGCAGTAATAATAGTAGCTAACATTTGTAGATGGGGAAACAGTGGAAACAGTGTCAGACTTTATTTTTGGGGGCCCCAAAATCACTGCAGATGGTGATTGCAGCCATGAAACTAAAAGATGCTTACTCCTTGGAAGGAAAGTTACCAACCTAGATAGCATATTAAAAAGCAGAGACATTACTTTGCCAACAAAGGTCCGTCTAGTCAAGGCTATGGTTTTTCCAGTGGTCATGTATGGATGTGAAAGTTGGACTGTGAAGAAAGCTGAGCGCCGAAGAATTGATGCTTTTGAACTGTACTGTTGGAGAAGACTCTCAATTGAGAGTCCTTTGGACTGCAAGGAGATCCAACCAGTCCATCCTAAAGGAGATCAGTCCTGGGTGTTCATTGAAAGGAATGATGCTGAAGCCGAAACTCCAATCCTTTGGCCACCTCATGCGAAGAGTTGACTCTTTGGAAAAGACCCTGATGCTGGGAGGGATTAGGAGCAGGAGGAAAAGGGGACGACAGAGGATGAGATGGCTGGATGGCATCACTGACTCGATGGACATGAGTCTGAGTGAACTCCGAGAGTTGGTGATGGACAGGGAGGCCTGGCGTGCTGTGATTCATGGGGTCGCAAAGAGTCGGACACGACTGAGCGACTGAACTGAACTGAGCATTTGCAGTGATGTCTCCGTAGCAAGCATCGTCTGAGCAGCCCATGTGGATTCGTTGATTTGAATCTTACAGCAGCCCTAAGAGTTCTACTAGCATCTTCATTTTCCAGTTGAGAAAATCAAGACTCAGGTGGTCACACGGTGGGGATGGTTAGTGGCCCAGGGCATTCACCCGGGCAGGCGGCTTCCAGTCTCTGCACCCCCAGCCCTCTGATTGTACCACCCGGGTCCCAGGTCCACGGAGGCTCTGTGCTGTTGGCTTCCTCCTGGCCTTGAAGGAGCCTGGACCCGGAGGCCCCTGTGAGGTCTGGCAGAGGCAGCGCAGCCTAATTGGGATCTGGATGCACGCTCCTGTCTGCTTGATGCCAACCCCGTGGTTACGTCTTATTGTGACTTGCTTATTTATGGGCTCTGGGGCTTGGCAAGGAAGGAGCTAGAGGGTCAGACAGTCTGCACTGGAACGAGACAGATTCTTGCTCCTGTTAATGAGAGTTAAACATCTCAAGGACTGCTTTTCCCCACCCCGTTCTCCCACTTCCTTCTTTTGAAAAGTGCTTGAACCCTGCCATCAAGCAGATGGCCATGGAGTGGCTGCTTGACCCCTTGTTCCGTGGGCTCACTAGGCTTCAGACGAGGGGAGGGGGCAAATGCTCCCGTCTTCTCAAGCTCAGAAAAACAAGTTGGCTTCTTTCTGGCCTGAGTGATCTGCACAGGTTTACTCTAAAGGGAAGGTTTGCGTCCATAAGCTGCCAAGGAAGTTCTTGAAGCATTGGGCCATCTCGCTTGGTTTATTTATTTTCTTAATGAATTCAACTTTGGTTTAGGAGTTTGCAGAAGTTCAAGGATAGTCATCAATAACATTCTTACAGGTTGAATTGGGTCCCCTCCCCCAGTTCCTTGGGCTTCCCAAGTGGCACTCGTGGTATAGAAGCCACCTGCCAATGCAGGAGACATAAAAGACGTGGGTTCAGTCCCTGGGTCGGGAAGATCCCTTGGAGGAGGGTATGGCAACTCACTCCACTATTTTTGCCCGGAGAATCCCATGGACAGAGGAGCCTGGCTGGCTACAGTCCATTGGGTCACAAAGAGTCGGACATGTCTGAAGTGATTTAGCATGCAGCACCTCATTCCTGTGTTGACATTCTAAGCCCTGGGACCCCAGAATATGACTGTGTGTTTTTGTTATTTATTTGGCTACAGAGGGTCTTAGTTGTGGCATGCTGGATCCAGTTCCCCAACCAGGGACTGAACCTGGGCCCCCTGCATTAGGAGCTCAGGGTCTTAGCCACTGGACTGCCAAGGAAGTCCCCAATACGACCTTATTTGGAGGTAGAGTTGTTGCTGATGCAAATAGTTGAGATGAGGTCATCCTTAGGTGGAGTGGCCCCTAATCTGATGTCATTGGTGTCCTTGTAAAACAGTGACATTTGAACACAGAGATACACACATGGTGGAATGCCAAGTGAAGACAGGGGTGATGTAGCAGCAGCTAAGGAAGGCCAGGATGGCCAGCACACCCCAGCAGCTGGCCTCCCAGCCCCGAGAAGAGGCCCACCCTGCCCATGCTCCGATCCATTGATTGTGCACTTCTCCAGAACTGTGAGAGAATTTCTGTGGCTGAAGCTGCTCAGCGTGTGGCTTTTTGTTATGGCAGCTGTAGCAAACAGATGCAAACTAATTCTTACAAACGAGCGAACAATAAAAATGAAAACGTTAGTTTAGCAAAGTTGGATGGGCCTGCCTGCGCCTTTGTGGAAAGTGAGCTTTCTTTTTTCCAGTATTGTAGCGACTGGGAATCAGAGGCCCTTGGCACTGGGGGTGCCCAGCTGGGGACTGACACAGGGTCTGCAGGGGCACCTGCTGGGCTCAGCCTGAGTCTAGGGTGACAAGCTCACTCTGCTTCTCTCTACCCACACCTCCTTTCCATTCATTCGTGACCTCAGGTCCTTTGCCCAAGATCCATATCCCGGGAATAATCTCTGTCAATTTCTCTCCCCTTTTCTGCCTCTTCCTTTAAGCCTTCCTAGTTTTGATAGCAATGTGCCAGTTCCTTCCTTTCAGCTCCCCTGTACCAGAAGTGAAATCCCCACTGCCATCTGGCAGAAAAAAGATGCCCCCCACCCCCAAATTTTAGATTCATCCTCCTTCTCCACCCCTCCAGTTGAAAACCTCAGATTTCATAATTATTAAGACATGCTTTCTGTTTAGAGACAAAAGAAAAAGTGACCTGCTTGATTCTATTTCCAGCAGTGTAGCAGACCATATATTCTGAAAAGTCTCCCCGGATTAAAAAAAAAAAATCACTATAAATTTCCAGGTGAAATATTTCATAGCATGTTTTGGCTCTTCAGTCTCATAAAACACAAATCCAGCTGCATTCACCTTTCAGTACCAGTAGCAACTCATTCCCAGGGGAACTGGCCTT
Source organism: Oryx dammah (assembly GCF_014754425.2). Classification (NCBI taxonomy): domain Eukaryota; kingdom Metazoa; phylum Chordata; class Mammalia; order Artiodactyla; family Bovidae; genus Oryx; species Oryx dammah. Next base: position 13,456,255 of record NW_024070191.1, read on the forward strand.
TTCATACTGAGCAAAGAGACTGGTAAACAGGGTAAGTTGCAACGGGGTTTGATTATTTAAAACCGTAAAAGAAAGAGAGATGGGGAGGGAGGGGAAAGAAGCAGGAGGAGGAGGAAGAAAGAAGGGAAGAAGGAAGGAAGGAAAGGAGGGAACAAATCATTGGTCGACAGTCACCTGGGGCCAGTGATGTGTGTAGAGGGTGGGTGGCATCGTTCTCAGGTCTTCGTGTTGTTTGGGAGAACACGGAGGTAGTGATCCTTAGATTTTTTTCAAGTTCAAGAATGCTTGTTGAAATAGCAGGGTAATCACTGAAAGAATGAAAGAAGTCGGATTCATGTTGATGTGTGGCAAAACCAATACAATATTGTAAAGTTAAAAAAAAAAAAGAATGAAAGAAGTCGCAAAGAGAGAAAGAGAAGACCTAAATGATTTAACGTGGCACAGTAAAGAACTTCCTGAGCTTTCCAGGGGTGCGGCCTCTGACGTGGCAGTCAGATGTGGGTGTGTTCAGCCCTGGACCTGGTAGAGGGTGTTAATTAGAAAGAATTAAATTAACATTTACTGAGCGCTAGTTGATTGCCAGGCACATAGATCGTGTAATCCTCAGAACAACCCCATTAAATTGGCACTTAGGTTTCCCCCATGTTCCAGAGGAAGAGCTGTTGACAGGGCATGTCTGAGGTTGCTCGGCTGGGAAGTGGAGGTGCTGGGATTTAGACACTGACAGATGCTCCAGACTATTCACTTTTAGCTCCTAAACTGTTCCACTTTAGCAAAATCCTTGCAGGGAAATCCTTGTTGTTGTTGTTTTTCAGTCATTCAGTCACGTCTGAGTGACGCCACGGACTGCAACACCCCAGGCTTCCCTGTCCTTCACTATCTCCTGGAGTTTGCTCAAACTCATGTCCATTGACTCAGTGATACCATCCAGCCATCTCATCCTCTGTCGCCCCCTTCTCCTCCTGCCTTCAGTCTTTCCCAGCATCGGGGTCTTTTCCGGTGAGTTAGCTCTTCACATGAGGTGACCAAAGTATTGGAGCTTCAGTTTCAGCCTCTGTCCTTCCAGTGAATATTCAGGGTTGATCTCCTTTAGGTTTGATCTCCTTGCAGTCCAAGGGACTCTCAAGAGTCTTCTCCAACACCACAGTTTGAAACATCAATTCTTCGGCACTCTGCCTTTTTTATGGTCCAGCTCTCGCATCTGTACATGACTACAGGAAAAACCATAGCTTTGACTAGACAGACCAACGTAATGCCTCTGCTTTTTAATATGTTGTCAAGTTTGACATAACTTTTCTTCCAAGGAGCAAGCATCTTTTAATTTCATGTCTGTAGTCATTGTCCACAGTGATTTTGGAGTCCTTGCCTTAGCAAAATTCTAAGTGGGGAGCAGAGAAGTCTGTGTTCCTCCAGGATGATTCAAGCCCTCTCCTCTCCATTCTCCCTTCCTAGAGCTGTGAGCCACCTCCCAGAAGCCTGCAGCTGTACACAGCTGGAGGAAGCTTTTGTTCTGATTTCATGGGTACTGCTGAAAGCTCTTAAACTTGGTCATTTGTCCATAAAATCACTTTCTCAAACTTTTCCCCTTTAGTTGCTAAGGTTGTGGTGGTGATTGTAGTAGTCTGTCATGACATGTAAAAGCAAATTGGATGTTCTCATAATTGTTGCATACTTAGGACATACTTAGCCTCTCATCTAAGCCAGTTATATTTCATTTGTTGGAAAAAAGATTCATCCTTTAAAATCCATCTGTGTTATAGTGTGGTTTTTCATTTGGCTTGGGAAGCTGGTCTGTGGTGACCTGCAGACAGAATTGAAAGAAAACATTCAAGATTGATTAGTCTGAAGGAGGCGTGTGGATTTAAGTCTAAATCTCACGCTGCTATGGTGGAGTGCAGGAACAATGCCCTTTGGTGACCTAAAAGGGAAGGAAATCCAAAAAAAAGGGTATATATGTATACTTTCAGCTGATTCACTTTGCTGTACCGTAGAAACCAACACGTCATTGTAAAGCAAGTGTACTCCAGTAAAAATTAATAAAGGCAAAGAAGTAATAAATAAATCTCATGCACAGTCTATATAAACCAATCAAGGGAGTCATTTGAGTTGTCCAAAGAAATGTGTCTTCTCTTCTACATGCACATATATTCATGCTGCTGCTGCTGCTAAGTCGCTGCGGTCGTGTCCGACTCTGTGCGACCCTGTAGACGGCAGCCCACCAGGCTCCTCCATCCATGGGATTTTCCAGGCAAGAGTACTGGAGTGGGGTGCCATTGCCTTCTCTGACATATATTCATAAAACGTACTAACTTAGAAATTGGAGGGCTATTCTGACAATATAAAGAATTCTGTGGACTTCATTTGGACTGACCAAAAGCAATTAACAAATAATCCCAAATCAAGTAACTGCCCACACTCATCATTATGGGGTCAGGAACAATCCTGGATTGGGAATCTCAAGAGAGGAATTTGGGTTTTTCAACCTCTGTATGACTTGGGGGCACATCATACTGCCATTAAGTCTTCATTTTTTTTCATCTTTAATTATGATAACAAATCTTGCCTCACTGACCTCAAACTTTATGAAAGTCAATAAGATCCTATGCAGACGTAATCCACTGGGGGCTCAAAGAGTCGGACATGACTGAATAACTAAGACACACACACATAGTGGATCTGAGGGAAAACAAAGTATATATAATATTTCTTTATAACCCTGGATCCACTTTACAAATTCATAGGCATTTGTTGGGCTTCTGATAGGAACGCTGTGCCATGCCGTGACATACTTCAGTTGTATCCGACTCCTTTGCAGCCCCATGGACTGCAGCCCGCCAGGCTCCTCTGTCCATGGGATTCTCCAGGCAAGAATACTGGAGTGGGTTGCCATGCCCTCCTCCAGGGGATCTTCCTGACCCAGGGGTGGAACCTGCATTTCCTATGTCTCCTGCATTGGCAGGAGGATTCTTTACCTGCTGTGCCTGGGTATCTTCTTTCTTTTCTGAGCCCAGTTTGTAGATCTTCTGTATTATAGCTATCCAATTCAACAGCACCCACGGTTTCTGTTATTTGCTGGTAGCAGCTCTGTTTACCCCTGGAATTCAGCTTGTTTGGTTATCTGATGCAGAGCAGTATTAATAGATTGAACAAAAAAATCCAGAAAGGGATCAGTTCAGTTTAGTCGCTCAGTCATGTCTGACTCTTTGTGACCCCATGGACTGCAGCACAGCCAGGCTTCCCTGTCCATCACCAGCTCCCAGAGTTTACTCAAACTCATGCCTGTTGAGTCGGTGATGCCATCCAACTATCTCATCCTCTGTCATCCCCTTCTCCTCCTGCCTTCAGTCTTTCCCAGCATCAGGATCTTTTCAAATGAGTCAGGTCTTTGCATCAAAGTATTGGTGGCCAAAGCATTGGAGTTTCAGCTTCAACATCAGTCCTTCCAATGAACATTCAGGACTGATTTCCTTTAGGATGGACTGATTGGATCTCGTTGCAGTCCAAGGGACTCTCAAGAGTCTTCTCCATCACCACAGTTCAAAAGCATCAATTCTTCGGCACTCAGCTTTCTTTATAGTCCAACTCTCACATCTATACATGACTACTGGAAAAACCATAGCCTTGACTAATGGTAAAATTGGCTGTTTTTTTCTTGATGCCTTCTCCTTGCCAGCAGTGAATGGGTACATTTATAGGTTTACCTCAGATCTTCACTTTAAGAGAGAGATTATTACCATGACAATGGAAACAAATAGAACTCAAAGACTGACTTTCCCAGGCCCCCAACAAAGACATGTCTCCTTGGCATCACCACACCTCACTGCCTCTGTTACTCTTGACTGTCATTAGTCTGGCCTAGAGATGGTTGCTGGGATTCTGCCAACCTGCTCCAGCCCCTGTTCTCCAAAAGACTCAGGCCCCTCTTGAGTTACTTCTACCTGGTGAGTTCTTGCATCCCCAAACAACTGCTTTCTTTGGGAGCAGAATTCACTGGGCACCATGATTCTATATAGCCCTGTTAGAAGTGGGTTATAGGTGACGATGGACCTAAGTGGAGAAACTAAGAGAAATTCAGCTTAGATTTTGATAAGAATGGAAAGACTGAAATATATGTGCAGTCTCATCATTCTTAGGACTTCTCCTAGACACCCCATGGATTTATCACCTCCCACCACCTGTCTAGATCTGTTTGCCAAAAGGTGCTCCAGCAACAAGTGGTCCTACGGTTAGAGCTTGATGAGCAATTTTGCTTTTTTTTTTTTGTAGATTTACAAGAGGTGTTTGCACATGAAAGGCTCTGAGAAGTCCAGCAGGCATGTTGTAACTTGAACACATCTTCTAAACTTAGGGTTCTTTTTAGCCTTGTTTACTTCTCCGTATAGAAGAAAAGAGGCTTCCCTGGAGGCTCAGTGGTAAAGAACCCACCTGCCATTGCAGGAGACCCAAGAGACGCGGGTTTGATTCCTGGTCCAGGAAGATACCCTAGAGTGGGAGATGGCAACCCACTCCAGTATTCTTGTCTGGAAAATCCCGTGAACAGAGGAATCTGGTAGATTTTGGCGAAGGGGTCGCAAAGAATCAGACACGACTTGGCCACTGAGCAACAACAACCACTGAACTTACAATGGAAACTTCTTTTCAAGTCACATTTGTTAACATATCTCAGGACAAGTGTTCCCCAGAGCAAACTATCTGTTGCGAGCTGTGAACCTAAGTGCCAGCAGTGTAATCACCGTGCTGGCAACCATATAGGTGGTCCGCACAGGAATAGAACATCTTCTAAGAAAGACAATAAATGCTCAAGCTTTCTGGTAACATTAAAGCTAGCAGTTTGGGGTCTGGGTGAAGGAGCACAAAATGTATCTAGTAAATACATGGAAGTCCACTTTATTAGCTGTTTTTGGATGCCAAAATATCCCAGGTCCCGTGAATGTGCATACATATATACATATGAATATATGAATATAGACATATATCACCTGGGCTTCCCAAGTGGTGCATTGGTAAAGAATCCACTTGCCAATGGAGGAGACACAGGTTCAGTCCTTGGGTCAGGAAGATCCCCTGGAGAAGGAAATGGCAACCCCCTCCAATATTCTTGCCTGAAAAGTCCCATGGACAGTGGGGCCTGGTGGGCTACCATCCATGGGGTTGCAAAGAGCTGGACACAGCTTGAGTGGCTGAACACACTGAATGCATTGCATAAGAAATTTCCCCAGTCTTCCAGCTCAAAAACTTTGGAGAAAGCCTCAGTCTCCTGGGACACATTGTTTCTATATTCCATTTAGGTTCATAAGCTGAGCCATACAAACGAGCGATTTTAAGGTGTGTGTATGTATATATCTTTTGACTGAGCACACTTTTCAGATTAAACTGTTAATATCTTTTTCAAATTATATTTCAAGACGCAGCAGAAAGATGAATGACTATCAGACTCAGAATTCTGATTTTTAAAAAATATTTATTTATTTGTTTGTCTGTGCTGGGTTCTAGCTGGGACCTGTGAACTCTTAGGTGTGGCGTGTGGGAATCTAGTTTCCTGATCAGGGAAGCAGAGACTTAGCCACTGGGCCACCAGAGAAGTCCCCAGAATTCTGATTTTTATTTAACAAATATTTCAATCACAAAGTTCGATGCACATGTCACAGTATACATAAATATGTAAGCACCCGTTTCCTTTCTGTAGACTCAGCTCTCTTACCATACCAAAGGGGGAGTTTTGGTGTACAGCAAAGATCAGTTATAGATATTTAGATCTTCAATGAATGTTCAGTGTACTAGAGATACAGATTCAAAATACCAAATTTTCCCTTATAGAGTTATAACTTGGAAAACCAAAATTTCCTTCAGTTTTTATAATCAACATTATTTGTTTGTACATTTGGTAGTTTACAGATGATCAAATAAAAACTGTAACTCTCAGTGGGCCTTTGAAAAACACTTGATCAACTCAAACTAAAGACTAAAGTCCCTTTACTCAATAATTAAAACACAATTATGAAAGACTTCAAACCAAATCTTTCAGAGTACTTAATCAGGCTTCCTTAGTCATCACGTCTGAGCCAGTTACTGTGAGCCACTGGGCACAGCTATGAACAAAGCAGAACAATGAACTGCAGCGAACAAAATAAAAGTATCCCTTGCCTTCATGGAGTTTACATACTTGTAACTATTGAATTCATTTACCTCTTGTAAATCTAATAAACCAAAGTTTTAAATGAGGAGCATATCAAAGTCAAAATTCTGACTTTCACCTTAAACCTACAAGTCTAAAATCAGAGTTGGCCCTTGAACAACACAGGTTTGAACCACCCCGGTCCAGTTATAAGTGGGTCTTTTCCAATAGTAAATACTATATGGTCTGTCCATTGTTGATGAAATCTAAGAACTATGGGTGGGATGGCAGCTATAAATTATGCTTGAATTAACCCGGTTGTTTCAGGGCCAACTGTATACATTTGAATTAGAATCAAAAAGCAAATGTTTGTCTAATTAGTGTCACTAATGTATCTGATATGTAAATACCAAAGGTACAAATGATTCTTAAGCCTGATTAAAAAATTACAAATACTGAAAGTGATTTGCTATATCGTTTCTCTATTTAATTCTAAACTGTCCTACTAGGAACAACTGGGATTACACAGTTGAGCTTACTTAATGAACAGGTCATGACCTAGATACTTGATTGTCTCAAGTAGGTTGAGAGATTTGAAACCAGGACTAGAGACCTAGAAGTTGTGAATGACCAGAGTGAATCTTTGAGGATGGATCCACTCACCGAGTCTGATTTTAACAGTGGCTCTAGTAATGGGACTCCACCTTTACGTGGCATTGGTTTCACAAGATGTTGTTTGCTAGATTCAAGTCTTACCTTCATAACTTCTTTTGATGTTGCCACTCACTTTGAATGGATAATTTCTTAACAGCCCCAATCTCTCCTGCTTTACTGATTTGATTCAGCTAAGCCACTCTATTTACTGCCTGGTTCTTCTGTGTCTGGCTATTTGGCTTTGGCTCTGAGAACATTCTCTTGTGTATGGACACTGGGTGATATCACTGCTCTGCAAAGGCCAGCATTCAGAGGTGGCTGAGTGGAACTCTAACTCTCCTCCCAAAATACCTATCAACTCACCCTCATTCCTTCATATCAACAATGAATCAGTTTTTCAGTTTTAAGTCGTGTGATTCAAATTCAAATCAAACCCTCCAGAAGAGCCCTGGATGACCCCTTCCCTAAGCAAATTCCCTCTTCTAAGCCCTCTTTATATAGAAATTTTAAAACTATCATTGCTTCTTTGCTTAAAACCCTTCATTGGCTCACTTACTACAATAGAATACAAAACCCTTAACATGCCCTGCAAGCCCTTGCATGATCGGGCTCTTAGCTTCATCCATGATCTCATCATGTGCGTTCCTCTTACACTCCAGTTCCAGCCACACTGGCCTTCTTTCACATCTTCCCACAGAAACCGAGATGCTTTCCTACCTCAGGGCCTTTGCATGGACTGTTCCCACTTTCTGAAACATCATTCTCCCCACTCTTTGCTTGGATGACTCCACCTCCTGTAGGTCTCAGGTTAACCGTCATTTTTTCATAGAGGTGATTCTTCTTTGTAGACCTCAACGCAATCTGTGTATTTATTTGCTTACTACTTAGACCTTAAGTTACATGGGGTCATGTGTGGTGTTCTGTTTGCCCAGCACCCATCACAGCATATACCAGATAGTCAGTAATAATTTGTTGAATGAGTAAGTATCACAGTTGCAATGTGTGTGCTCACACAATTGTGACCCCATGGACTGTGACCCACCAGGCTCCTCTGTCCATGGGATTTCCCAGGCAAGAATACTGGAGTGGGTTGCCATTTCCTCCCCCAGGGGACCCTCCCAACCCAGGGATCTAACCCAGGTCTGCATCTCCTGCATTGGCAGGAGGATTCTTTACCACTGAGCCACTTGGGAAGCTCACAGCTGTCACAACAATCACCACTAGCCTTCAGTCACAACTATTATAATCATTCATAGAACCACTTTTGGCTCATGGGGGGTAGAGTAATTGTTTGTTGAATTGGATTGAGATATCTAAATGTCAGTATCTCATGCATCCATTAATACAATTATTTTTATTACCTTTATGGTTCTTTACACAGTCTTCTATAGCTTCTAAAGCTGGAGGCTTTCTGTTGTTAGCCGTCCTCTTACAGTAAAGAAGACATTTTAGCATGCCTTTTGGGGAACTGTCCTTTTCTAACTTTTAAAAAATGTCACTGAACATTAGCTAATTGGTGTAGGGTTGGTAATAAATCTTGATTAGTGTAAATACACGTTCTATAGGCTGCTTAGTGATTTCTATTTGTTTGTTTACCCTAGTTTCCCGAGAGAGGCATATGAGTAACCCTAGCCCCAGGTTACAGAGGGCAGCCCGGAGATGCTGAATGGAAGTTCTAGATTCTATCATGTTTGTGGCTTAAGCTCCGCCCTCTTCTGTGTCGTTCTCCAAGAACCTTGCCCCCTCCCCCACCCCAGCCCAAAATTAATGCCTTGGAAAAGCACCGAATTGTGCCAAGACTCCTGAATCTTAACCATTTAGGTCTTGGTGGCTTTTTTTTCTTTGCCGGGGGGGTGGGCTGTTTTTTTTTTTTCCCCGGTATCAGCCTGATCATGGCCTCATAATTTCATATCCCCGTCTCTGTACCTTGGCACCTGCGAAGATGAAAAAACAGCATAAAATACTATTTTGAACGTTGCATCGTCACTCACGGAAAAAGGCGCAAAGGCGTAAGAAAAATGGGCTTTATTTTTGTTGTTTACAACACCTAGGCGTTTTTTGGAAACCCGAAGGAGAAGGTCAGGGTTGCTGGGGAAACGGCCGCAGGCCCGCGCGGTCGGGGTTCGCCCCGCAATGTGCCCGCGCGCCTGCGACTCGGCGTGACCCCCGCGCCCTGGGCCCCGCGCCCCGGCCGGGGCGGCGCGTAGCCCCCTCCTCCCGTCCCGCGCTGCGCGCACTGTTGTCCTTGAGCGATTGGTTGGTTAGACCAGAAACAGCTGTGCAGAGCTGAGCCGTGCAGAGGGCCTGTGGACCTGAATGCAGGCTGTCGGGCTGGGAGTGACTGACCCCGGGGGCTCGAGGGAGAGAGAGGACGAGTCGGAGCAGCCTCCGCCGCGCTCTCCTGGCGGCGTGGAACCAGGTGCCCGGGCGCTGGCGGCGGTCTGAGGAGCTCCGGGTTGGCGTCTCCATCCCCCGGCTCTAGCTGCCTTCAGGGCTGGTGCAGGTGGGGGCCAGGCAGGGCACCGCGGATCGCCCCATTCCCACTGACCGGTTTCTCTTCCTTTCTGCGAGGGGGAGGCGCTAACCTTCCAAAAAATGTAAATATCCAGGCGAGGACTCCAGGCTGGGGCACCCAGCCGAGTTCCCAACGCCGCCGCCGGGTGTTTTGCATGGAAATTGAGAAGCCAGACAGGATCGGTGCTCTAACTTAATGCAGCTCGGCGATTAGCAGGAGGCCGGGCACCTTCCCGGCTCCCTGTCCATCAATAGTCTTTCTGCGCGCTCGCGATCGCGGAGCCGCGGTGCCGCCGTGCGGGGTGTCGACCGGCAGATGCCGCGTCCTTGGCAGCCATGGCTCCCGCCGCCGCCACCGCCAGTAAGTAGGAGCATGCATGTGTAGGGGGGGCACATGCGTGTCGGCGCGCGCGCGCACACACACACACACACACACGCACACACGCACGCACACCACCCCGAGCCTCTGAAGGAAGGAGGAAGACCGACGAGGCGCTGCAGTCGCGAGGACGACTCGGGCTCTTCGTGGATTCGGCAGGAGCCGGCCTGGCGCAGCTGCTGACTGCAGAGCCTGCCCCGGATCGTGGGCACACGCGCCCCCTACCCCCTCACCCGAGCCTCTGGAATGAAGACTGCCTCCCGAGGACTGAACGGGAGGCAGAGCCAGCCCGCGCCTGGGACTGCGGGCCGCGCGGCCGGTAGGCCCAGGGGGACACGACTTGGACGCTGTCATCCTCACGCCTCGCTCTGAGCCGCCCGGTGCCGAGAGAGTCTGCCGCCGCCCGCTCCGGTTTCCCGGGCGCCCGATCCCGGGTCAACCCCGGAGGCCCCGGCTTCCTCATTTGTTTGGGGCTTTTGTGCCGGGGGCTCACAGTTGGCTAAGCACTCCAGCGCTGAATCGGGCCATTGTCTGCGCTCCCATTGCTTCCACGCTGCAAGTCTCGGCGCCCCCACCCCGCCCGCCCCGCTCCCCGCCTCCTCCTGGCCGGGGAGCCTCCTAACGTGCCTTTCCCCCCCTAGGAATCTGGAAGCTATAAGCCGGGCGGATTGCAAATGAAGTGTAATGCATTGTGGGACGTGTGTAAAATCGGAGCCTTCGCCGTGGGGGTGTGTGGGGGCGTGGGGAGGGCCGGACCCGCCGCTGGCGGTGTAGACGCCGACGAGGAGGGGCTGGGAAAATGAGCGCAGAGTCCGCCCGGGTCGTGCCCGCCGTAGACGGATGAAGCCGCGCGCTGCGCCCCGGCGCTGAGGCCCGGAGGATCAGGGGCGGCGGGTCGCCCTCTCCACCATGAAGAAGACCCGGAGCACAACCTTGCGGCGCGCCTGGCCTAGCTCGGATTTCTCGGACCGGGCCTCGGACCGCATGAGGTCCCGCAGCGAGAAGGACTACCGCCTGCACAAGCGCTTCCCCGCGGCCTTCGCGCCCCAGGCTTCGCGGGGCTACATGACATCAGGTTGGTAACCGCGTTTCTGCCCCCGCCGGCCGGGGCCGCGGGGCGTGCTCGGGTCCTTCCCCGGGAGGGGACAAGCGGTGATGGATGAGATAAGTTATAGGGAACGCAGGGGGAAAAAAAAATTAGCTCCCATCCACCATTTTGTACCTCCGCAAGATCCACAGCAGGCCCTCTCAATATGGGGTTGGAGAGCTGTTAGGTAAAATCTAGGAGGGGGACGCGCCAGGCGTTTTGGCTGCACAGATAAATGACCGCCAGCCTGGGCGCCCAGCCTCCCCGGGCTCGTGGAAGAGCCGGCGTCCGCGGTTGCCCTCAGTACAGGGCTGGCTCGCTCCCGCTCGGTTGCCAGTTATATCCTACCGGGTATTTAAACAGCCCTTCTTTCTTACAAGGGAACAGGTTCCATGCACAGTTTTGGATGGTTTGAGTCAGGGGAGAGGTTGCAGTCAGGCTGGTCGGCTTGCTTGCACGCAGGGAGCTGTGTCGCGGCTCATTGAATGCATTCGGTGGGGTAATGGTGTGTATGCGGATTGAATGCTCACATGCTTCTGCGTGCATTTAACATATGTTGCTTTGAATTAGGTTGTATGGGAAGAATGGAGGCTGTGTCCTGTGTTTGCATGCCAGACAGGAAGGACAAACAAGACGGTAAATAAGGATGAAGGCTTCAGAAAGGGTTTCGTCTTAAAACGCATAGAAGCCTTTCTGAAGGCTCCAGTTAGTTAGTTTCCTCTGGATATGCCGTGGAATGGCTTTGCTTGTGTGTCTTGGGAACCCAGGGATAAAATACCCGAAATGCTGAAGGAGGAGGACTGTAAGACTCTTTTCTCCTTGTTTTCTTCGTACTGTTGACCACTTGTATGTAGCTATGTGTAAGACACCAATTTTGGTTGATTTGATTTTCATTCTGAATGAATTCATTTTCTTCGAAACAAAATGTCATGGAAGAACTATTATATTTGAAAACACATCCTGTACCAGACCATTCTAAATCCTGGGAAGATTGCTTTAAGCTTACAGTTGGTACTTAAAGTGTAGCTCTGCTATCTTTCTCCTAAAATAGCAAGTTTTTTTTTAAACCTAGGCCCAGTATTTCATGCTTTAAAAGTGTCTTGTGACCGCACTTCCATGAGTAGAAAACCTAAATAAAATAACCATCTTTTTTTTATTGCAAAATCTGGTGACATAAGGATGTACTGTTTTGGCAATAGGCTCCCTTGATTTTCCCGGTCATGAAAAGCCAAATTTGTAAAGGAAGTGACAACTACAGTTTATGCTTCAGTAATTGAAGTCAATCACTGCTGTGGTTGCTTTATTCTTCAGGCTGGTGGCAGTAAATTTTGAAATACAGCTAAATCCAAATGTAACCTCAAAACATGTCTTTCCATAAACCCATGTCTGCTCTGGGTGTTCAGATAATCTCAAGTTTCATATGTTTGAGGTTTGAATGTCTTCATTCCCCTCTGAATGGTTCCCCCTCTTTTATTTTTGCCTCTCTTCAGGAATCAGTACTGATACGAAGTGTGAGGCTGGAGGGGGGCAGGTGGCCCTCATTTCTTCCACAGACCTGCAAGACTCTGTAATGCTTTCAGGCACATTTCCCATGGAGCCCATTCTTACCTCTCTTGGCATAGCATCATTACGGTCACCGTTTCCTTCTTTGCTAAAGAACTTTTCTGCTGTTGCCAGTTTTGCAAGGTAGTTTTGAGGGCTTGAGGAAGAAGCTTTTCATTTTCTTTGATTCTCTTGTTTCATTTCTTGCTCTGCACATGGTAAGCTGGTCCTAAGGGAATACTGAAGGATCAGCTCTTCCAGGCTGGTGGAGGTCTATGCAGATTTCACATTAGTTTACTGTTGAGAAAAGAAAACCCAAAGGTGGGGGAAGAAGAGCTGTGTGATTCATTCAGCATTTCATGGAATCTCCCCTGCCTCAAGCAGAGAGCCTTGCTAGATTCTCATGGGGCTGCAGGGTTGGGTATAATATAGTTTTGTCCAAGGATGGAAGTGGTTATTTATTCTTTGTTTTGATTATTGTCCAATACATATAATAAAAGGGGTTGAGGCTCATGGAAGGATCTAATAATTATTAAACAAACTCCTCCAATAAACACTGGGAGAGTAGGTGCAATCTTATATAACACCTTTCTGGGGGAGATTGGAAGTAGCTTATCAATTTCCTTTCCAAATATAAGTGTTGATAGTAATAGGTGGTATATTGAGACACTTGGAGATCATTTGGGAGATGTTCTCTTCCCCTTAAAAAATGTAAGAAAATCCATTTGTATCAAGTTAGTGACTCTGGGTGCAAACAGAGCCTTTGTCATTTAAAAATGAAATAGAAAATGAAGCAACTTAGAAACAAATGAGGCTTTTCATATTTCTTCTGTTTGTCCAGTCATTTGGCATAATAGCTACTAGTGTTTATCGTACTTCTCAGTAAAAAGAGATTTTGTTGTTGAGTTCAAAGGACAAGATCAGCTTCTTCAGAGAAGCACTAAATGACTTAATTTCGGTTGAGGTATTTTTAGAAATCCCCATCCAAAAAAATTCCTTAAAAATATTGTGAAAATCACTTTTTTTTAAACTTTAGAAAAGGAGAGATCCTTAGAAGTTTTAATAGTTCTTCTTTTGGTCTGGCCTGCTGTCACACAGTAGGTATTTCAAGTTTAAATGTGTTTATTTAAGGCAAAATTACAGACATTCCATAATATCTTTCTAATGAGACAGCACCTTTTCAAATAGTCTTTTCTTCACTTATGCATAATTACCAGTTTGAAATGTGATTTATAGCAATAGGCTTGACATTTAGCCTTAACTTTGTCATGTACCTTTGGGATAAACTACAGTAAGCTCAAGAGGTTAGAATAGACACATCTAAAAGTTAAAGAGATCCTGCAAACAGATGGTTAGATAGAGAATTCTGAAACTTTAAATTTTAAAGACTGTGCCTTATGTGACTATTTCAGCTCTCAACTCATGCTACCAAATCAAAAATAATCCTAAGAATTCACAGGCCTCCTGGCAATCAGCAAGTTCACAGGCCATGAGATGTGTTCGTTGTTCATCTTGAATGTTAATCTCCCAAAGGTGGTTTCTGGGCAGAAGGGAAAAATCTTGCCTTTTGTTCAAATCAAGATGAATAATATGCATCCATGATCTGAATAAGAAAAAGGGTTAGGTCAAATGAAGGTAGGGTTATTCTTTCACAGTTTCTGAAACTAGAAATTATGATATTACTTAGAAAAGTAGAACTCCCCACCAAGAGGGAAGTAGCTATATAATCCTTAGGGCTTCATATATGGAAACGTGCTTACCTACCTTCATGAAATGATTTTCAAGGCACCGTACCTTTGTTAATGAAGGAGTTAGAACTTTCTCTGTTAGGACCTTGTGAACTGTGACCTCTTTATGCAAATAATGTGGCTGACTTTTAACTTTCTTACCTCTCCTCTCCCCCTGCCCTGGTGCTGGGGCGGGAGAGGGGGTAGCTGCTTCTTTATATTGCACGTGGCATGCCACCAAGTTTGGGGACATTTCATTGATAAAGATTGGTAAGCAATTTTTTTTTTCCACTATACAGGTTCTATGGCGCACGTGCATGAAAGGTATCCTTTATGAACTCGACATCCCAAAGTCATGGTACTTTTCGATGGATGCTTGTCATTTGAAAGAAAAGTAAGGCAGAGAGTTTTAAAGGATTTGAAAAGGAAGCCCCAAACTGACATGTTAAGAAAATATAAGTCAGTTTCGTCTGCTAATCTAACTAATGTGAATCAGCAGGGGGCAGTGGCCAGGACACCACCTTGATGAGTTTATTAGTTTTCATTTTTTAGAAACTAATTCTGAGGCAGAGTGGATGGTGTGTCCCAGTTCCTTCTGTTCTGTTATTTTGAGAGATGTGAGAGTTTTCTGGGAGTGGAGGATGGGCACCCAGGGTTCTAATCTGGGCCTGCCCCAAACCAGCTGTGTCCCTGGTGGGTAACAGGACCTCTCCTGTCTGTAATGGGCCCTCCTGGCCCATGTTTCCATCACAGGATTTGGCTCCTTGGAGGCTCTGTATTGAGCAAGGCCAGGATTTCTGAGCACTCACACAGAAATTGTTAGAAATAACCTTTGCCCTTTCTTCTTATTGGAGTCATGTGCTTCCGTACCTGGGGTGAGTGGGAAGAGTGCTCTTTTGAAGGCGGAGTCTTATTTCCTGTCATCCCCGGGTGTTCCATTAGGTGACTGCGTTAGGGCTTGTCCTGGTGACCAGACCGATGGGAGTAGGGAGGATGAGGGACGAAGCCCTGGCAGGTTCTGATCATTTGGAGTTTTCATAAACAGCATCCTGTTGCCTCCTATTCCCTCTTTGCAGAGATCTATTTCCAGCCTCGCTGCTCCAACTGTGTTTTAATTTGAAACTACCTGTGTTGACTCCTTGCATCAGGCCTGTGGAAGTGAGGAATATTACACTTGGTGGTGAATGACTTTATTCTTTATTTCCCAGGAGAACATGAATGTGGTTGCAAAAGGTCACCTCTCTTGGTATTTCAATATCTTTTATACTCTTGTGAACGTTTTTATTTGAAAAAAGGAATATGAGTATATTGTATAAAAACCTTAGCATTTTTATACCTCCAGAGCAATTGTGGCTTAAATTCTCTATACCCCAGAGAGTTAGGGTAGTTCACACACTGGTTTACTCTTTGGTACAAGATTGCTTATGCTGAGTGCAGACAGAACCAAGGAATGAAGTCTGATTGGACCCTTGCCGGTGGGAACGTGCGCCGACTTTCGCAACAAGGACAGGTTTTGTAGATCAGCCATAGAAACTCTATGAGGCCTGATACGTCAGGTTTAGAGTAGAGGTTCTTGCATTTTGTAAGAATTTAGACTATAGACTCTAGAGTGTAGCCCTCACCAGTTACATGAGAGAGAAGTGACGTGGGTAATTTTTTTTTAAGTAGATAGTAAACTTTTCCTTAAGTTGTTAATCTCCAGACTATTTTTATTTGACATCGGAATGCACAACCAGTTGGCCAGAACATCCCATTGATTTCTGCCACCTAAATAGTTCTAAAATCTGCCCCTCCCCCTTCCTCTCAGTTGTTTGAATCTTCTTCTGTTCTATTAGGATGTCTTCTAAACCGACCGTGTCCAATTCATGCTCCATGTGTCCCCAGAGGGACTTTATTTTTTATTTTTTTAAACCCTCTTAAAGCAAAACTGATCATATTCCTTTCCAATTCTTTTTGATGTTTCTCGTGCCTGTGAATGAAGTCTGAGACCAAGGCTCATCACGGCTTGACCTGCCCTTCTTTTCCTTCCTTTCCTTCCCCCACCTACCCTGTGTTTCAGGCTCTGGAATCTCTCTACCTTTGGCAACATCTTGTTGCTGTTTGTGTGCCTTTTGCGATTTATGTCACTCCACTGAGAATGTGCTCTCTATCTTTAAAGGTCTGATATTTAGCTAATGTATAAAGCTAATGCTGTTGAGCCTTCCAGAACAAGCTCATATAGCCCCTCTCTTTCCACAGCATGTCACTCACATGACATTTGTTTTATGCGTGTGTTACAGCAAAATGATTCCATTGTACTGCACCTCGGGTTTGCTAGCCAGTGAATTCCTCAGTCTTGGTATTATGTGTTTGTACCAGCCATAGAGCTTGGCATATATCAGGGACTCTGGAATTGTTTATTGGACAAATGAACAAAACATGGCTTCTCTTTAAAAAAGTTTGTTCGTTGAAGAGAAATCTTGAATTCCTAATGTGAGTCATCCTTTCGTACTCACAAAGATTCTACTCTTCAAGGACCTCCTGTTGTGGTTGGTAGGACCAGCTCTGAGTCAACCATTCAAAAGCAGTAAATACTGGAACATAATCATGAGTTAAGCGGGGTGGTTGATATGGCTGGTGTAAGTGGAACAGGAGTTTAGAGAACAGATGCCTGGAGCGGGGATTGCCTTGCTTATTGAAGGACTGGGTAAGAGTTGAAGAGACAGAGGATGAGCAGGACTGGGGGTGGGGGGTGTTGTAGAAGCAGTATGAACCAAGGCATGCAGCTGGCAAGGAACACATCAGTGTGAAATTTGCCATACTGTAGCTGTGGGGTGTAACTAGAAGTAATGTGTAGCTCGGTCAGGTAGGTGAGATTTAGAATTTATGGGGCAGAAATTAGATTTGTGAGTTTGGGAGAGAAACAGTGAAAGGAGCGTCTTAGAAAGAGGTGTCTGGGCGTGGCTGGCAGGGTAGATGGAAGAGATGAGAGTTGGGAGGCTAGGAGACCAGCCGGAAGGTGGTGGAGGGGACAGACTGAACAGGCAGTAGTATGTTGAGGGACCACCCCAGAGCAGTGTTTCCCAACGCTGCTAGGCATTAGCACACCACCCTTGAGAACTTGTAAACCATGTCCACATACCATCTGTGCTTTTATTTATGTAATAGTTCTGTTGAACTCTACCCAATTTTATATTTAAATGGATGAAAAAAGAAGCATTTTTTAACTTCATATGAAATGATGGGTTTCATTTGACAGTTGTTTTCCTGACCCCCTTTACAATTATTATTATATCACTATCTCAGTAAAAAAAAAAAATGATCCAACAAGATACCACCTGAAATGTGATGGTATCACCACTCACGTACCTGAGTGATACTCACGCCTCATAACGAGAACTGGTATCAGCCAAAAAAGGACGGATGAGCATGAATGGCAAAGGGAACATCTGTGAAAAGAAAGGACCTGGCTGTTCCTTTGTAAGTGACTGGATTGAAGAGGGGAGAGGAAATCAAAGGTGAATCAGAGATTTTTGTTGGAAGAATGCAACACATGCCCAGGAGACTGGAGCAGATGACGAGATCCATGTTGGACTTAAAGAGTTGGTTGTCTAAGCGGAGAAGTAGGTACATGGGTGATGGGGTAGTTTGGGGGTCACCCACTTAGCAGTGTTAGTGAGAACATGGAGATACCTTAGCCGTTGTACTTCCCATTCTGCTTCTTTGAGGGGAACAGATGACTTGCTTATTTTTATTTCCAGCAGATAGAAGGTCAGTTGGATTCCGTTAACATGGGATCCTACTTGGGTTTCTGAAAACCTACAGACGCGAGGTTAGGATTTAGAGATCATCTGCTCTCTTTTCCTAAAAGTAAAGTGCTTTTTAATGCTTGCATTTGTTTGATTAGTGTTTGCACTTACTCAGAAGCCCTTGTGTTGTTGATACAAGGGATATGCTTTTGGTATCTCTAATTCAGGTTTGAAAAGAGTTTAGAGCTCTGCAGGCAGCAGCACAAAAGACTAGACCAGCTAGGTAAATAATGTATATTTCAAACATCTGTCATATACCGATTCAGTTGGAAATTTATGGCTTAGGTAACTCATATACACAGCTAAAAATCTCCATTTATCTTCCTATGTAAATCCATGATGGCCCCTCCAGGCCAAGTTTTCTCTTTTTGAAGATAAAAGGGAAGTATTTGGCAGGTGCCTGTGGGCATTAGAGGTAGCAGGACTTATGCCCAGCCCTCTCCTTCTGATGGCCGGAGTTTCAGAGAGAGGAACTGTCTACTTTGTAATTAACACTCCCACCTCAGCCATACTGCAGATTCCCGTCTAAGCCAATTCCCCTCCGAGAGCTCACAGACCATTTATTGCCTTCGGCACATCCAACTTTTGCTTTGAAATCATTTATTTCGTTATTAGATGAAATGAAGTCCCCTATAATGATTGAGGTACCATGGATAACTGTCATTTTTTTGGCTGCCCAGCAGGTGAACTCCCTCCCCCGTCTGTGTATTTCCCCACTGTCGTGAGTTGAATGTGTCCTCCCCAAAAGATAACGTCCAAGTCCTAACCCCTGGTAACCCTGAAATATGACCCTATTTGGAAATAAGGTCTTCGCAGATGGAATTACGTTAAGATGAGGTCATACTAGAGTCGGGTGGGTCCTGCATCCAGTATGGCTGATGCCCTTATAAGAAGAGCAAAGAGACACAGACGCAGAGGAGACGTCCCTGGGAAGGTGTGGGAGAGATTGGAGTGATGGGTCTGCAAGCCAAGGCAGTATGGGGATTGCCCGCAGCCTCCAGAAGCCAGTAGAAAGGCGTGGAAGGGCTTCTCCCCCAGAATCGCCAGATGGAAACAATCCTTCGGCTGTTGGCTTCCAGAGCTGTCAAGAGAATAAATTTCTCTTTGTTTTAAGCCACCCAGTTTGTGGCACTTTCTGTCAGCAGTCCTAAGAAACCAGTACACTCACCCCATGGACCTTGGGACCCCATGGACCCCATGAACCTCGCTTCCCTGTGGAGACTGGCCCGCCTGCCTTGCGGTCATGGTTTCACCAAGTGTTCACTCCTTCCCAGACTCTGCATGTGGCGCTTGTAGGGCAGTGAGGTACGGTCCCTGGGTGGTGGTGGTGTGGCAGCACGATGGCATTCTGCAGGCAGTGTCCCGTGTGTGGCAGTGTAGGCAGTGCCCGCTCAGAGTGGCTTGTGCTCAGCATGGCTGCCATGGCATCCTCACTGAAGTGGCTCTGAGTTCCAAGCCTGGGTCTCTAGGCCTCCCTGTGATCTTGAGCTTCTCAGTACTTTTCAGTAAATTCCTTTTTGGAGGGGCCGTGTAGCAGAGTGATTTAGAGCAGACATGTAGCTCAGATGGCTTCATAATCCAGCTTTTCCAGTACTGAGTGGCTAAACTTGGACAAATGACCTCTTTTTGCAGGGCCTCAGTTTCCTTACCTGTAAAATGGGACTAATAATGATATGTATGCATCCATGCGGTTTGGGGTGAATTATGCGAATAATATGCATAAAGTATTGCTTTGGTTCCTGTTAAATAGAAGTGGAAGAGCCCCAAAGGAAGCAAACCGAATCTCAACAAGGCTTCACAACTGTCACTTCAAAATCTGCTGCCAACTGCAGATTGTGTATGAGCCATATTAAAAAAGGTGCAGTTAAGTTGTGCTGCGCAGCCACATTGCCTTCATTCTGTAAAGACTTCAGGGCCCTTGTTGTCCTCTCTTCAGTAAGACCCAGTGTCCCCTCCGCCTCGCGATCAGCAGCTTGGTGTTCCACACTCTGCTCCTCTTTGGCCTGATGGAGCCGTTTCTTCTCCGTGCTCCCGTAGCATCCTTGTACACACCTGTCGTCATCTCCTTGGCTGATCCTCCCTCTAGGCTGTACACTTTTTGTGAACTTGGTTCTAGTCTCACTTGGTTTCGTTCCAGCAGTTGCTGGGTCGGTAGTTGGCATACAGTAGGAGCTGAAATGTGCATCTATGGGGACTCAGTGTCTTGCTTACATTCCTGATAGTTGCAGTGAAATCTCTGACGTCTGTGTTTCCCTTCTGTAACAGCAGTCGTGGTTAGTCTCCTGAGGATTGATGATGACAGGCCCTCAGGGTCATTGTACCCTGTCAGTAATCCCGACCCGTTCATACACACACTACACGAAGGAGTAAACTGAGGCACTCTGGATACCACCCGTCTGGTACATATATAAGCTTCCATACTGGGATTTCAAACATTCCAGCATGGATCTTTGATGAGATTATAAAACAATATAGCTTTTTGGAATCCACCAAATTTCTAGGATAAAACATCCCTTTAGATGCTGGAGCTTATAATTATAATGAGGCTTCCTGTGAATCTAATGAACTCACTTGAATTTTCATTTTGACTGGTTTTAAAGTAATTGAAGGGAGTATGTGGACCTTTTTTTTTTCCCCTCCTACACTTGCTGACTGGTTATTTATAATGAAGACAGTGGACTGCTGTTGATAAACTGTTTTGTTTTTTTTTTAAGTTTTTTTTAAAAGTCTCGTTAGCCAAGAATCTGGACATACCCAGAAGAGCTGAACAGTGAAGATGGTCATAGTCTCAGGTGGATTTTTCCATAATTGAAATAGTGGCTTCTTATGTTCATAAAGTTCCTTTAGGTAGTGGCAGGCTTTTAGATTTGGGGCTTTGATTTTACTCTTCGGCCAAGCTGCGCAGCAGGTGGTATCTTAGTTTCTGGACCAGGGGTTGAACTTGCACCCCGTTGCATTAGAGGTGAGGAGTCTGAATCACTGGCCCACCAGGGAAGTCCCTTGATTTTGGGCTTGGAAGTGAGACAGGATGTTGGTGTCCTGGTACCCACTTGCTACCTGTATAATCTTGGCAATGTATCTTCTGCTTTTCATTTATAAAATGAGGATGAAGTAGTATCTAATGTGTAGTTGCCATGTGGAGTAAATGAGCAAATGCATGCAAAATAATAATTAGCATCGTGCCTGACACATAGTAAGAACTTAGTACATTTTTTTGCTGCTGTATTATTTCTTTGGGTACAAAACTCTACAAGAGGGACTTGTTCCGAAATATTTTATACTTCAGCATGTAGAAGAAGGGAGATGATAGATAACTTGTCCAGGGTCAATTGGAGTTAAAAACAGCTTTCAATCTGATTCTTGTACTTTGGTCCTCACTTAATCACAAATCAAATATTCCGTTACCTCCTGACTTGGGTATCTGATCTTCTAAAAGGTTCACAAAATTATTCATTCAGTTAAGTCGGCTCATTTGTCCCTGAGTTTCCATCTTAGGAACCATGGTAGAGAATCGTTGTGTTTTCAACATTCCCATGAGATAGAAATCTAAGAGAACTTGGCTCCACCTGAAATCGGGGAAATGCTGCCCTGTCTAGTGTGTGTGTGTGCGCTAAGTTGGCTTCAGTCGTGTCCGAGTCTTTGTGACCCTATGGAGTTGCCCACCAGGCTCCTCTGTCCATGAGGTTCTCCAGGTAGGCATACTGGAGTGGGTTGCCGTGCCCGCCTCCAGGGGCTCTTTCCCACCCAGGGATTGAACCCACATCTCTTATGTCTCCTGCCTTGGCAGGTGGATTCCTTACCACTGCGCCATGTGGGAAGCCCATGTTCCTCCCTTGGTGACTTTTAAATAGACAGGCCGGTGCCCTGGAATCTGAGGTCAGCGTGTCCCCTTGGGTTGCAGAATGGGGGTGCTACCCTTTGGGATCCGCTTTTCACTTGTGTTAATATTTCAGCAGCTTTCCTTCGAGCAGATGGCTTGGCAGCAGGACTCGGGGCTCTGGGATGACAGACTGAGCCGGGGAAGGAGATGAGGGTTTTCCCTCCTCCGCAGCTTTTGAAGCTGCCACCACCTCCGCCTCACCTCACTGTTGAGGCAGACACGCGGAGCATGGCCGGCCAGGATTTGGGAACTCAGAGCGTCCCGTTTTTTTTAACACATCGCCCCTCCCCAGGTCTCCCTTCCTTCAAAGTCCAGGGGAAAATAGCTGCAGGAGAACCTCAAGTATATATGAAGTAGCTTGCCTTATATGGCTGTGGCCAACTCATTGAACTTCAAAAGCCTCCTCTAATTATAGCTCCACAGTATGACAAAAGCCTTGGCTTTTGTGGGCGAAAGCATGGTTTTTGGAGACAGCAGATCTTGTTTTCCCATATGCTGTACCCTGCTTGGTTGTGGGTGGTTTCAACATGTGGAGAATTTCAAAGAACATTTGTTCGGGATGCCAGAGGCATAATGAGTGGTGGTGTACCGTCCTGAGCTGAAGGGCCAGAAAGGAAGGTTTCCATCGTCAAGTGCAGCCGGAGGTGGGAAAGTGCGTTCTCCCCAGTGGAGCCCTGCGGAGCTTCACGGGGCTGGGCTTGATGCTGAGGGCCTCCTGCTGTTTGTGTAGACAGGTCTCAGAAGGTTTCTCTTCAGCCTGGCAGTGGGAAGCTGGAGGTCAAAGGTCCCAGGCCATGAGCCCAGGGTTTCCTCTGTTGGTCTGAGAACAGGCTTCCTATCAAGATAAGAGTTCCTAAAATGTAGACACGAAGAGGGAGCCTTTTAACCCTCAATTCCTCCCTCCGCCTAAAGAAGGGAACCATTGTTTATTGAGCACATAGTTGGTACCTGCCAATGCTTAAGAATGACCTCATTTTGTCTCAGAACAGCCCTGGGAGGCAGTCACCAATGAATATATGAAGCATCATAGGCCATGACCCTGAGATTTTATACACACACACACACACACACACTTAAAATCTTGTATGTACTTGACTATTAGTCTACATGCTTGTTGTTGTTCTGTTGCTGAGTTGTGTCCAACTCTTTGCGACCCCATGGACTGTAGCCCACCAGCCTCCTCTGTCCATGGGATTCTCCAGGCAAGAATACTGGAGTGTGTTGCCATTTCCTCCTCCAGTGGGTCTTCCTGACCCAGGAATCGAACCCACATCTCCTGCTTTGGCAGGCGGATTCTTGACCACCGTGCCATCTGGGAAGCCCAGTGCTACCTGTTGGCAAAATTAACTTCCTATTTTAAAGTAAATGTGAAGTATTTTCTTTCACCACTCGTTCATCTTGTACTCGCTGTAAGGAGCCCGCTGGAGAGGCCTGGCTTGAACTGAGAGGAGAGATTTTAGAGTTTCCTGCTTACTCTAACAAATCTAACCTCAAGTATTTGTGTATGTCATTGGAAAAAAGAATCCCAGCTCTGCCAGCTGATGTTCTGAGAGTTACCACGCTTTGACCAAAGAATACTAGTAAGAGTCTCCTAAAGCCTGGCAGGGTGTCCGGGGGTGCATGGGAGGCTGTTGCTGGAATATTCCTGCGCTGCTGTTTGTTATGCTTCCTCTTATCACTCTAGAGGGGGTTTCTCATCCTTCTGCTGTGAGCTCCTTGCTGTCCTAACTAGCCCAGTGTTATTAGGAGCCGTCCATCAGTACGGTGAACACCCCTGATTTTTTTGGAGGAAATGAAATCCTTGGGATTACACAGCTCTTAGGTCTTACTTGGTACCTGACAACCACGTTTGAAACTTCAGATGGAAAGAAGTTCCCCCACGGAGACATAATTTCATTCATTGGTAAACCATTCTCTTCCGCTGACTCATTTTCTCTGTACTGCTTTACTTTTTCTGTTAGGAAGAACTGGAGAAAGATGAGGTTTCATGCAGTCTAACTTTTGCCATCTGTTGTTGTAAGAGCTTATGCTGAGCAGTTATTCTGAGCATCCCAGTAAGGCCAGGATACAAATCATGGAATAATTTGACAGTACCCCACCCAGTAATTTAAAATTACGCTATCAGGGGTCAAAAAAGGGGGAGTTCCATGGGTCTGAATGATACAAGATAGCATGAAGTCCAAGGTAATCAAGATATTAATAAACTAGGATTTTTGGTGAATATGATTTTTAAAAAGTATCAATATTTAGCTGACTTCCCTGGCAGTCCGTTGGTTGAGATTTTGCCTTCCAATGCAGTAGGTGCCAGTTCAATCCCTGGTCAGGGAACTAAGATCCCACATACTTCGTGGCTCCAAAAATGTAAAAAATGGGAACTATATTGTAACAAATTAAAGACTTTAAAAATGGTCCACATTAAAAAAAATTTTTTTTTAAAGCATGGATGGTTAAAATTGAGTACATGAACCATATATTTAATGAGGAGGAAGGCATGGCAACCCACTCCAGTATGCTTGCCTTGAGATTCTCCATGGGCAGGGAAGCCTGGTGGACTATAGTCCACGGGGTCGAAAAGAGTCAGACACAACTGAGCGACTAAACACAGCAAGAGTCAGTTAACCAATTTAAAACACATCAGATATGTTTTTTGGGGGGAGAATACTGTCCTTGTGATTTCCCCATAGGAGTCACTGAGAAAATCCTGTACAGCTTCTCCTAGTTTTTCAGTGGTCAAGGAGGAGGAGTTCAGTCACCTATGGCAACGGAATGAATGTGAACAATACGAATGGGTAATCTCGTATTTAGTACGTCTGCTGGTAGGAAGACTTGCAGAATTTAGCACCTGCATAATCTTTGGAGTATGTAATATTTAAAGAAATACAAATACAGGAGCAAACTCCTGTTCTTTAGAACATTTAAAGAACAGCCTCAAAGTTTTATGATATACAGTTATTTTTTTAAAAAGCAAAAATTGGTTAAAATTATATGTCTTTTTAACCACCCCCCTCCCCTGGCCATGTTTTATGACTGGCTAACTAGTGAATGCTTAATTGTCTATGTCCTGGACTTTAAAATAGCAAATATGTATAACACAAAGTTTCCAGCTCTTAAATTAAAAAATATAATTTATAGTTTTTCTGTATTTTTAACATTAGGATCAAGGCACTGAAATAGATAAACTCATAGGATGAAAAAGATCATTTCCTTGTATTCAGTTTCCTAAGATGAATTTCTTAATATTTGCATATCTGTGGTTTAATTTCTTGTTGCCAGGAAGGCAGTCTGGGAGAGATTTCACTAGTAAACCCGCTGCTTTAAAGAAAAGGGTTTTAACACTCTGCAGTAAGTTAAATGTCCAGAAATTACATCCATCTGAGCTAGAACTTTGACAGATTCACTGTGCCCTGCGGCTCAGGTCAGGAAGATGCTGCTTCAGCTACAAGCATATTTGTAGGCTCATTCTTGGGGCTTCTCTGGTGGCTCAGATGGTAAAGAATCTGCCTGTAGTGCAGGAGACACAGAAGATGTGGGTTTGATCCCTGGATTGGGAAGATTCCCTGGAGGAGGAAATGACAACCCATTCCAGGACTGTTGCCTGGAGAATCCCATGGACGGAGGATCCTGGTGGGTTACACTCTATGGAGGTCACAAGGAGTTGGACACAACTGAGTGACTAAACACACACAAACATGCACACAAAACAAAAGGGTTCCTGTTTCTTGTGCTTTTCTTTGAACACTGTATCCTTATTTTTTCCCCCAGATGAGAGACATACTTCACGATGGGTAGTGTCAACTTCTGATAATTCAAATGCTATTCCTGTTCATGGCCTGTGACAGGAGGCGGTGCTGTGGGGTATAAAGATAGGAGCCCTTCGTCCCCTTGGTTGCCTAAAACCCAGTTGAGAGCCCAGCATCTCCTTGGAGGTGAGCTACAGAGAGCAAAATGTGGGACTTGTGAAAAGGCCCCAGTTCCCACCATGAGCTGGTGCGTGGGCAGCACTGGGTTGTGGTGTGCTTGTGGGTACTGGCCCTGAGTTGTTACTGTCCTTGCATTCTGGATATCCTCACCTGCACACAGCCCAGACAGGAACATTCTGTGCCGACTAAGGCTCCAGGACACCGTCTGTGCACCAGCATCGAGCTGGTTCCTTCTGCAGAATCATCCAGGGAGCTTGTTAAGCAGATATGCATCTTGGCCTCATTCCTCCAGTATTCAGATTTGTAGTTTTGGGATGAGGGCCAGGGTTCTGTGTTTTTAGAAACTCCCTAGGCAATCCTGATGGACAGTTGGTTTTGGGGCCACTGATTTTGCATTCCTCTCTCAGGACTATGAGCCTTTCGGCTGATTCACTCATTTATTAAGTTACTTCCTCTCAAATTTAACAAACTGGTACCCAGAGCTTGTGTGAAGGTTTGAGTACGTGAACTTGGCTTTAGAGAATGACCATCAGTTCTTGCCTTGGAGAAGCCCACAGTCCCCTGGAGGCACGTGGAGGTGGCTGCAGGATGCTGTAACCACAAGGTGGAGGAGCGGAGTAAGGGGTACCAGAGCAAAGCAGGAGGGCCTAATGGAAACCTCAGAGCCAGGAAAGGACCTCAGAAGAGGCACAGGGAGCCCCAAGTTGGCCCTCAAAGGTCCAATGGGAGTCAGCCACGTGGTGAAGGCTGTGGGGAGGAGAGAGGCTGGAAAAGGTAGGGTTCCCCCAGGCAGACCTCTCCTTTTGGAGGCTAATTGGGGATGGTGGGAGATGACGACCAAAGGGAGCGGAGACCACAACCTGCGAGGGTCTTACATTTCAAACGGAGGATCTGTAGTTTCATCCTGAAGGTAATAAGTCACAGAACAATTTCTGGGACGCTGAGATTTGCAGTTGAGAGGGACCATCCTAGCTCAGGACGGAGGATGGGCTGAGGGACCCGAAGGAAGAAGCTGATAGGAGGAGAGTGGATACAGATGTGCTTGCAGGGGTAATGGGGTCAGAATATTGAGGAACCTCGAGATGATGGTGTCTTGCTCTTCCTGGAAGCAGGAAGTCGGCCATTGGCTATGAGAGGTGGAAGAGGTGCTGGCCTAGACGGTGAAGAGTTCTAATACTGATCGCCGTGTTGGTACCAGAAGAAGGATGTGTTGGTACCAGAAGAAGGATGTGCTGTATGGATTGGGGAGCCACGTAAAGAGCCCAGCTGGGGCTGAAGACCCTGACTTTGCAATGGCATTTAGTTTCTGTTGTCGTTATCGATGATAAACTTTTTTTAAAAAAATTCATATTTATTTATTTGGCTTTTCCAGGTCTTAGTCCTGGCACTCAGGATCTTTTTTTTTTTTAATTTTACTTTATTTTACATTATAGTACTGTATTGGTTTTGCCATACATCAACATGAATCCTCCACGGGTGTACACGTGTTCCCAATCCTGAACCCCCCTCCCACCTCCCTCCCCATACCATCTCTCTGGGTCATCCCAGCGCACCAGCCCCAAGCATCCTGTATCCTGCATCGAACCTAGACTGGCAATTCGTTTCTTATATGATAGTATACATGTTTCAATGCCATTCTCCCAAATCATCCCACCCTCTCCCTCTCCCACAGAGTCCAAAAGAAAAAGACTGTTCTGTACATCTGTGTCTCTTGCTGTCTCGCATACAGGGTTATCGTTACCATCTTTCTAAATTCCATATATATGTGTTAGTATACTGTATTGGTATTTTTCTTTCTGGTTTACTTCACTCTGTATAATCAGCTCCAATTTCATCCACCTCATTAGAGCTGATTCAAATGTATTCTTTTTAATGGCTGAGTAATACTCCATTGTGTATATGTACCACAGCTTTCTTATCCATTCATCTGCTGATGGACATCTAGGTTGCTTCCATGTCCTGGCTATGATAAACAGTGCTGTGATGAACATTGGGGTACACGTGTCTCTTTCAATTCTGGTTTCCTCGGTGTGTATGCCCAGCAGTGGGATTGCTGGGTCATAAGGCAACGATCTTTGATCATTGTCGTGCCGTGCGAACTGTTAATTGTGGCACGTGGGATCTAGTTCTTCGACCAGGGATTGAACTTCAGACCGCTCGCATTGGGAGCATGGAGTCTTAGCCACAGGATATAAGCAACTTCTTTATTTGGCTGAAACAGATATTCTTTGATAACTTTTTTACCTGTGCAAACCCTATCCCACAAGCATGTTATTGATTCCCATGGAGAGGCTAGGAAGCCAGGACTGTGCAGGCAGCTCTTTCCTCATCATGGGCAAACAGGAGTGAGAAACTTGGTTTCCATGATGCTGACAACCAACGAATGGCAAGTGTTAAGAATTCTGTGTAGCTGGCGCAGTAATCGTTCATGACTTTTGTTTTGTTTTGTTTTCTGTTGAATATAGGCTGTTGACTTTTAGATGGCATTTAGTTTTAAAGTTCTGGCTTCTCGGCCTTTTGGCTAAGATCTAGAATGGGAGCTTCCTAAGTGGCTCAGTGGTGAAGAATCTGCCTGCCAGTGTAGGAGATGCAAGAGACACAGGTTCGATCCGTGAGTTGGAAAGATCTCCTGGAGGAGGAAGTGGTAACACGTTCCAGTAGTCTTGCCTGAAAAGTTCCATGGACGGAGGAGCCTTGCAGGCTGCCGTCCATGGGGTCGCAAAGATTCTGACACGACTGAGCTTTAAAGCTAATTTAATTTGATTTAGTTTTAAAGCTAATTTAATTTGATTTAGTGTATTTTCATGACTAGTAGTCTTTAATATGAGTGCAGAAGTGGAAAAACCAGACATGTGGACTTTTCTGAGATTGGCACTTGGCCACACAGAAGGATCAAAAGTGATCAGGAGGCTGATCTTTTCTCTCCCTGTTTCGTGACCTGTGAATGAGGCTGGAGCTGATGTCTGATTTGGAGGTGTGGCCTTGAGAGTGGATGGGAAGGTGATCTGTGGATTCAGCTTAATCCTCTGGATAGCACTGATAGTCTGATGATAGTGTTCTAAATACTTCAAAGGTGAATCCAAATTAAATTTGGATTGGCAGAAATACAACAGGCAAAAAATTTGAATTTTATTCTCAAGCTAAGTTCAAAACTCACTTTTCAAGTTTTAAGAATAATTGAAATCTGAATATTTTGCCACGAAGAATTTTTTCCTGAGAACCATCAGTGTTATTCTCTAGCTCTAGTCAAGAAAAACTGATCATCTAATTAGGTCTTTGTCAGAAGGAACTTGCCCTGTATATAATGTCCCACACTAGACAATGTAATAAATATAACTAGGATTAGAACTGCACTAATTTGGGATAATTAGAAGGAAAACCTGTCTAAATAAGTGAAAGACTTAAATTTTATAGAATGTTTAATGAAACAGAGTCATTACTTTCATGTCCTTAGGCTATCTAACGAATGGATAAATTATTTATAATTAGCAGATCAATTGTTGCCATATAAGACATTGCTCCTTTATTATTTGAAAGCAAGTTATTTTTCCCTTCTTCAGAAATTGATATGGTCCCTTGAAACCTCATTAATGCTACTTATTTATACTAGCTAAAGATGACCTTTAGCCCAACTCGATTCTGTAATCCCCAAATTCCAAATTGGTAGATTTCAAATTAAAGTAAAATTTTATTTTATGGGAGAATGAGGTAATTCTGAATCCTTAAAGACTGCAAGGAGATCAAACCAGTCAATCCTAAAGGAAATCAACTCTGAAATATTCATTGGAAGGACTGATGCTGAAGCTAAAATACTCCAGCCACCTGATGAGAAGAGCCGACTCATTGGAAAAGACCCTGATACTGGGAAAGATTGAGAGCAGGAGGAGAAGGGGGCGACAGAGGATGAGATGTACATGAGTTTGAGCAAACTCGGGAGGTAATGAAGGACAGGGAAGCCTGGCATGCTGCAGTCCATGGGGTCGCAGAGAGTCAGACACGACTGAGCAACTGAATGAAAACAACAAAGACATTTTGGGCCTTTTGCTTTATATTTAAAAAGAAATACTTCTTTCTACCATCTATATGGGAACAGATATTTTAAAAATTCATAAATAATACCTTAAAATGCATAATATATGCATATGACATAGATATTCAAGAATAATGAATTGCTCAAGATAAATTTAAAAAGTAAAATTTTTAAAATGAAATCTAAGACAAAAATAAATAATAAAAGTCAAAAATAAGTAAAATATTTAAAATGTAGTAAATAAACACTGTATCCCATAATAAGTAAATAATAAACACATTGTTTTCCTCAAAGACTGTTTCAGAATTGGTGATGATAATGTCCTTCATTTATTTGGGAGCCTCTTAGATACCAATTATATTCTTCCATTTAATACAACAACCCATCCTGTGAAGTTGGTACTATTATTATATCAGTATACTGATGAAGAATCTGGGATTGGACATTTCATCTGATAGGTGGCCGAGCTAGGATTCAAATCCAGATCTAAGTTGTCTTAGTAAAAACCTTTAATATATTATCTTCCAGCTTACAGTTAGAGTAAAGCAAATGATGTTTTTCACCAGATCTGTAAAAGAATTAGGAGATGGAAACTGGGCAGTGAGTAAAATATCAGCGTGCTAGAAACAGAAAGGGGAAGGGTTGTGTTTAGTACGAAAATGGCAGCGCGGTGTGAGGATCAGAACAGGACATGGTAAGAAGTATTAATCATTGACCTTAATCTTTTTTTCTAGCCAGTTATCAATTCTTTGCACACACGGACTTTCTTGTTTTTCTGAACGTAGAGTCAACATCAAGTAATGACTTTGGGCCCAGTTTGGAGAAGAGTGCCTGAGCTTGGATACAGGCTCTGCATGTCGCCAGCTTTGCAGTCTGGCCTCTCAGCCATCACTAATGTTTAGTCTTTTTTGTGCAGTGTATAGGGTGAGACCAAAAGACTATAGAACTGTACCCTGTATATCAAGTAACTGGCTATAATTAAATTCAGTGCTTTGTGCTATTTTTTGATTCTTTGGTGACATTTGCCTTCCTTCAAAAAACCCAGTACATATTTAGATACAAGTGTTTTAGGAATTCAGGGAAAAGAATGGCCCTTGGTCTGGTGGGTTTAGAAGAAGTATGTTCCCTCTCTTTGTACTAATTACGTGCAGATATGTTGGGTCATTCTCTGTCTGAGTGTATCTTTGAGATAGAATTTCTATCAGTAACCGGTTGGTTGTGTTATGTATATTTCGAGTATACTAAGTGAGACTGAGAAAGTGATAGAGTCTCTGGACATAGTCACATCTGGTTCTTCTGAGCCTTTTGGAAGCATTAAAACCAAATGAACAAAGAGGTTCTTTTGCTAAGGATTTATACACCTCATTTCATCCCCACATGTACCCCCCAAAAAGACCGTTTAGCAGCACTGGATGGTGGAGGGCAAGGCATTGATGAGCTTGTAGTGAAATGCATTTCTGAGGTCCTGAAGCTGTCTTGTTTGCATTATGATCACCGATTTTTTTTGTGCATCTAGTACAACTAATTATCCTAGCTATATAACATAAGAAGGGAATTGGTTTTCAGTATTCATTTTTAAAGCTTAATAGAATAATAGAAGGTATATTCCTTTCCTTTTTCTTGTGGGAGGAAGAAGCTATTTTTTAATGCCATCCATCAGTATTTCTGAAAACTTGGTCTGAATACTGATACAAAACTACAATGTTTTCTTTCTTTCTCGAGTGATGATCCAAGAAACAGATGACTTCTGTAGATGTCCTTGTATCAGAGAGACGGAGCTTGAGCCGTAATAGAAATTTCTACTGGGGGATAATGAAAGTGTCTTTTAGGATCAAAATGGCCTTTAAAATATTTAATCTTGAAACTAGAGTTTGTTAGTTTGTTGTTGAAATGACTGTATTAAATCCAAACCCTGGCTTGCTGAGTAACTTTTCCTTGTAATTTCCTAGAAGATCTTCATTTATCATCTACAACAGTGTATTCCGTATAGAGTGACCTATTTGTGGTACTCTTCTCTTGGTTTATTCAGTGATCTCTAGCGTCTATATACAAGCAATGTTTTAGGTCCCAGGGGTCTAAGGATGGTAAAAGACTCAGGCTCCTCCTCTTGTAGATGCTACAGACTATTACTGGGAGAGAAAGGAAGAGAAAGAAAGTCATTCTTCCTGGAAGGTAGTGTCCATAGTAAGGAGAAGCCAGAACTGAGCCTAAAGACTCAGACAAATCAGAAGGGCTTTGTAGGGAGGGTGACCCTACAATTTATCTTCCAAACTGGAGTGTGTGGACCAAGGAAAGAGACACAATTAATAAAGACACTGGAATAGCAGGCAGAAGCCGCAGTTCTCCCGTGAGATACACGGTCACCTTACTTACCGGGTTAAGAGATTTCAACAAGGAGCCAAGGAAGGTTTTTAATCTGAAAAGTGATGTGGTAAAAGTTGGCTTTGTGGAAGGCCAAAAGGGATGTATGGAGACCCAAATAAGGGCCATTCCAGGGATCCAGGCCTGAGAAGGGGCCCACTGGGAGTCACGATGATGGCAGAGAGGCAGAGTGGCGGCCAGTCCTGAGAGGCGCTTTGGAGACCCAACCAGTAGACCTCAGTTATTACTGGACGCAGCAGCTGAGCAGGAATGCAGGAGTCAAGGGTGGTCCCCAGGTTCCTGGGGAAGAGAGTGGCATCCTTTGCTGAGATGGAAGTGATGAGGAGCGGCAAGTTTGGGAGAGAGGCATTGATGAGGTCCCTTTTGGACATGTTGTGTTTGAAGCCCTTATGTAGCGGGACAATAGACACGTTTGATAGACGTTTTTCCTCTCATGTATTA
This sequence comes from Oryx dammah, assembly GCF_014754425.2. Classification (NCBI taxonomy): domain Eukaryota; kingdom Metazoa; phylum Chordata; class Mammalia; order Artiodactyla; family Bovidae; genus Oryx; species Oryx dammah. The sequence goes on from NW_024070191.1 coordinate 13,488,714, forward strand.
ACCTGAACATCAGTCTGCATAACATACTAATATTGTTACGTATGGATTTGATTCCCCATCGAGATCTTGAGCCCAAAGATTTGCCTTGTTTTACTCAAGGGGCCATGCCAATCTGGAATGGTCTCGTTCCCATTTCGAGCCTTGTTAGAAGGGGTGTAGCTGGTCCTTCTTTCGGTTTGGCTGTGTCGGGTCTTGGCTCTGGTGTGGGCTTCTCTCTCCTGTTGCAGCACCAGGACTTAGCTGCCTGGTGGGAAGTGGGATTTCAGTTCCCGGACCCCACATTGAACCTGTGTACCCTGCATTGAAAGGTGGATTCTCAACCACTGGACTGCCAGGGAAGTCAATCCCTGGTTCTCTTGAAGAAAAGTGGGGAGCTCAGCTTCTTACAGCAACAATGTTTCCCAGCTGCCTGTCAGAACTTTGGAAGATCTGGGTGTTTCTGCACCTTTAGAGCTAAAGAAATGTCCCACCTAAGAGCTCCTCCTTTGAACAATATTTGTAGCGTTTTGCAGAAGACTACTTCAAAAATACCTAGTATTTACAAAGCACTTACTCTAAAGAGCTTGCCTTTATTTTTCCATATGTCCTTAGAACATATATGGGAAGTTGGCAAGAGGCAGAATTCATGTTATAAATGACAGTGATAAATATGACTTGGTTAATGTTTCTATTCTCCAAATATGTATATTTTTAGTGGGCATCAATATAAAGGTTTCTCCTTAAGCTCCCAGAAGATTTCAGAAGCAGAATTTTCCATCCGACATGTCCATTTTGCATCCAACATGTATTTGAATTTGTGGCCAGAAATATCACACCTTTCCCCATTGCATTTTAGATAATAGTGATTAATTTAAATTTGATGTTGTAGATTTAGCAAAAGACATTTGAGGATGGCTTTTCTTAAGTATGTTTAATTGTATTAAAATCAAAGTGATTACATAAAAATCTTTAAAAAACGGGGGAGTTTTATGTCATAATACATTGTGCCCAACTTGGGTATTCCTAACAATTTCAATTTCGAACACGGTAGTTAAATGGTAGTATCTTCTGTTTGGAAAAGCATTTATTATTTGTTTATGTTCCATCTCATTCTTCCTCCCCCTGAAGTATTTGAAATGTCTTAGGGAGATTTTTAATATAATATGATTTTAAATATTAAGTAAATGGACACAGGGAGAAAAAATAAAAGTGGAGAAGTAAAGTGAAAGTAGGATGTCTTAACTCACACAAGGATAATGTAGTTACTGGGAGCGACAAGAAGTTCCATCGTATTTAAAGGTTAAATATAAAGAGGGCACTTCAGTGAACAATCACTGCTCCTCCTTCCTGAATGCCCTGCCCTATCCCCATTCTCTTAAATCAGGACCAGGCTTATTTGACACTTTGATCTAAGTGTATAGTCATCTTTTATTTTCATATAGCCTATCTATGGGCTTCCCTGGTGGTTCAGTGAGTAAAGAATCTGCCTGCAATGCAGGAGAGGTAAGAGACTCGGATTCGATCCCTGGATTGGGAAGATACCCCGGAGGAGGAAATGTCAACCCCCTCCAATATTCTTGCCTGGGAAATCCCATGGACAGAGGAGCCTGGTGGGCTGCAGTCCATAGGGTCTCAAGAGTTGGACACGACTGAAGCAACTAGGCATGCAGTGCCAGAGTTAATTAAAACAACTATCCAGATTCTTTTATTCAACAGTTCCTTAATTTAGAGAAGTAGTTGTCAACCTCCATAATAATTGTCTTAGCCTTCATAGACTTCCTTTTTTTTTTTTACTGCAAATACTTTGGTGATGCTTCTGTTCCTAACCAGAAATATAAACTTACCTATACACATAATTTCAAAAGAATCGATTTGTTACCTCATTGTAAAAATAAGTGGGATTTAGAAGGTAATTTATAATAAAATAGTATTTTGTCGATCACAAAAATTTTCATATGCTTGGAAAGGGCCCTCCAGAAGCCCTGATGGAGTCGTCAGATGCCTGCTCCTTCCAGAACAGTCACAGGTGCAAAGGCAGCTGAGCCAGGTGTCCTGCACTCGGGGCTCAAATTGTAATCCCCATGACCAGTTGCGGACAGTTTCCTGAAATGAGGACTAACTCAAGGCAACATTTCAAACAAAGCAAAGTTTGTTCCATGTCCAGTCGTAATCCTGGAAAAGTCAACATTTATTAAAACCTCAGGAAGCAGTTTTGTGTTAACATATAGAATGGAGTTCTGTTCTATGCGCTGATAATTACAAATAAACGTTTAGCAGCTTGGATGTCCTCCTCCCCCACCACGAACACTGGGAGGTACATGAGGGGAACACGTGTTCTGGGGGTCTGCTCTGGGCACTGCAGCACGTGAGCAAACGGGAACCTCCCCCTCCGAGCCGCGGAGACACTGTCTCAGGCTCGGTGGCACACAAAACAGCCGCACGAATGTCCCGGACTTCTCTCGTGGGTTCCACCCTGTGGAAGCAGAAGCAAAAAGATGGAGAAAGGTATTAACGAGTTCACGTTCAGGGTTGCCTTTGCCTTAGACCTGGAATGTGGCATTTGAGGATCAACTCCCTAGAGAACTGTAGGAGTGAATAGATCTAGAGTGGATAAATCTGTCTACTTGTTCCAAAAAAATAGAAGGGAAACTGAGGGAAGAGGCGTGAAAGGCAAGATGAGCAGTCACATGTGGGGCGTGGAAAGGGCAGAGCAGTTTGGTAGCTCCCGAGAAGTCAACCCAGACTGCATCCTTGGTGTACTTGGTAGCTGCCTGATCTGGAAAAACCCTTTCAAACTCTTTTAGTCTCTTTCTTCACTTGCAACATGAGCTCCTTTATAGGGTTAATATGGGAATTCATAGGATGATAATATATTGCAGTCATTGACATTGTGCCTGGGACCCAGATTGTACTTAAGATCTGCAGGCTTCCTCTGCCCCCTTCTGCAGTTCACTTCAGTTCGGTTCAGTCAGTCAGTCGTGTCTGCACTCCAGGCTTCCCTGTCCATCACCAGCTCCCAGAGTTTACTCAAACTCATGTCCATTGAGTCGGTGATGCCGTCCAATCATCTCATCTTCTGCCGTCCCCTTCTACCGCCTTCAGTCTTTCCCAGAATCAGAGTCTTTTCCAGTGAGTCAGTTCTTCATATCAGGTGGCCAAAGTATTGGAGTTTCAGCCTCAGCATCAGTCCTTCCAATGAATATTCAGGACTGATTTCCTTTAGGATGGACTGGTTGGATCTCCTTGCTGTCCAAGGGACTCTTAAGAGTCTTCTCCAACACCACAGTTCAAAAGCATCAATTCTTCGGCCCTCAGTCTTCTTTATGGTCCAACTCTCACATCCATCCATGACTACTGGAAAAATCATAGCTTTGACTAGACAGACCTTTGTTGGCAAAGTAATCTCTCTGCTTTTTAATAAGCTGTCTAGGTTGGTCATAGCTTTTCTTCCAAGGAGTAGGCGTCTTTTAATTTCATGGCTGCAATCACCATCTGCTGCAGAGGTTTATAATAATGCTGTTTGCATTTCCAGGAGGGGGAACGTATGAATATTTGTTCCCTACAATTTTTCTAGGTGCTTAATTTTTTGGTTCTTAATTTTTGAGGTAGAAAACCTGATACTATAGATGGTACATTATGTATACTGAAGCATCCTGAATTTTGGTTGAAACAGAGCCTCTGTATTTTAGATGTGGAGTTTACATTTCAAAACATTTCTAGGAGAAAAAAGAATTTTTTTTTAAATCACAAAAGAAATATTTTGTTGTAGGAACTTCAAATATTACCCTTGTAAATAAACTTAAACCTGAAGTCTCATCATTCCAATCTGACTTCTGATTACTATAATAGAATTTTAAAATTCTTTTTTAATTGTTTCATGGTGTTTTATTATTGTTTTTCTTTTTCTCTTTTTATTTTTTAAATTATGAAATACGATAATTTCATATTTAGAGACTTGGAAAATACAGAACAAGGTTACATATAGTTTCATTATATATTGCAATTATTTTTTAAGTAGAAAAATTAAGATTTTTAGTAGTAGTTTCAATGTCAAACTCTCAAAAATTAATAGAATGACTATGCAGGGAAGCAGAAGGATATAGTATACCTGAAAAGCACTGTGAACCAATTCAACATAATTAAGATTTGTACAGTTTTCATACTGTCGTTGTTTTATTTTATTTTTAGGCCATACCAAGCAGCATGCGGGATCTTAGTTCCCCCAACCAGGGATTGAACTCACACCCTGGGACTGCCAAGAAAGTCCCTGTAGTAGAATTTAAACTTGTTACTCCTTCAGCCTTCCTCCTGGTTTTAGCAAAGGCTGTTCTTCCTTCTGGAGTCCTTCTGTGCTGTCTTTTCGAAACTTTCTTACCTGACCTGCTGAAATCATCCTTGTATAAAATGTCCACCTGATTCCACTTATTACTTCAGCCTGGCTTCTCTGTGTCTGCTGTGATTGATGTATATCTTTTTACATTTCTCCTGTAAGGGTTTTATGTGTTTTTTTTCTTTCACGGTAGATCATGAGTTTATTGAATACACAGTTTTATTTTAGTGTAACAGTTATTTCACCTTCTAAGCCCCTATGGTAGTGGTGCTGTTTTTGTATAAGAAAGTTGCTCAGAAATGAAAAATACAGACCATGACATTGATACTGATGATACAGGAATATTTTGTAGACAGAACTGTGTTGGAAGACCAAAAGAAAAAAAAAAAAAAAAACAGATTGTGAAAAACCAAGAGCTTTTGGAGTACATTTAATCATAAATAAATTTATATAAAGGCAAAATGCAGGTGCATGGAATTGTTATTTAGAATTACCATCCTGCTTGTACTTCTGGAGGTGTTGTAAAAGATTGGTGACATGTGACTTTTTTGTCTTTATTTCAAACTTCATGCAGTTATTATCTGTTACAACCACTTGTATGTCCAGTAAATGCTGTATCACTTTATTTCCATTATAACTAATGATTGAAATAAGGGTTTTATAAGAATGGACAATCCTCTCAGACATCTAGAGATGTAATTTTGTGGCCAAAGGATTGATGCTGTAGATACAATGACTTCTTTTTATTAATTACAAAGGCATTATCTTATTAATTTAACAGTTTCTGAACTAGGCATCTTGAGTAAGGCGGGAAGTAATCATGACAGTATCTTGAATTTACACTTGTATGTGTTTTAATGAACTCCAAAACACTGCATGGGTATCAGATGCCCAGGTAAAGCATCTGCAAATGGGGACTGTGGAGATTTCCATTTCATTTGATGGACTTTTTTTTCCATTCCATTTGATGCGTTTTTCTTTCTCTGGGTCACTCCCTGCCTAAGAGAAAATTTGCTGTGCATGCTAAATTGCTTCTGTTGTGTCCGAGTTTTTGCAACCCCATGGACTGTAGCCCGCCAGGCTTCTGTGTCCATGGGATTCTTCCACCAAGAATACTGAAGTGCGTTGCCATGCCCTCCTCTAGGGGATCTTCCCCACCCAGGGATGGAACATGTATATCTCTTGTGTCTCCTGCACTGGCAGGAAGGTTCTTTACCACTAGCGCCCCCTGGGAAGCCCAAAAGAAAGCTTCAGTTCAGTTCAGTCGCTCAGTCGTGTCCGACTCTTTGCCACCCCATGAATTGCAGCACGCCAGGCCTTCCTGTCCATCACCAACTCCCGGAGTTCACTCAGACTCACGTCCATCGAGTCGGTGATGCCATCTAGCCATCTCATCCTCTGTTGTCCCCTTCTCCTCCTGCCCCCAGTCCCTCCCAGCATCAGGGTCTTTTCCAATGAGTCAACTCTTCGCATCAGGTGGCCAAAGTACTGGAGTTTCAGCTTCAGCATCAGTCCTTCCAGTGAACCCCCAGGACTGATCTCCTTTAGGATGGACTGGTTGGATCTCCTTGCAGTCCAAGGGACCCTCAAGAGTCTTCTCCAACACCACAGTTCAAAAGCATCAATTCTTCGGTGCTCAGCTTTCTTCCCAGTCCAATTCTCACATCCATACATGACCACTGGAAAAAGTCTCTACTATGACTGTTATTAAAACAAAACTCAGAAGCGTTTTAGAGATGTATTATCTCCTGTTAAGTAGTGCTGCCATCCATCCAGTTTAGATTAGAAAATTAACAAGCAAGAAGCAAGCTCATTTGTCACATTAAAAGGTTTATTGATATGCTTAGTTTTGTTCAGGGTGTGCGTATAGACATTTAATGTGGGGAATACTATTTCTTCCATAAATTTTGTCTCATCACAATTACAAAAAGAGAATTACAAGTGTAGTAGCATTTCTATAAGTGAATTGTCTGTGAACACACTTTCAGCAAACAATACCTAATATTTGTCTTTTTTCCTATGATTTATTTGTTCTGATGATATTTATTGAGATGTAATTTTGTGTCTGCGTATAAAGAGAAAAAAAATTGGGCTTGCTTTTGCCTTCTCTGGTGATCCAGGGGTTAAGACTTCGCCTTCCATTTGCAGAGGGTGCAGGTTTGATGCTTGGTTGGGGAGCTAAGATCCAGATGCCTTGGGGCCAAAAAAACAAAACATAAAATAGGAGCAATATTGTAACAAATTCAAATAAAGACTTTAAAAATGGTCCACATCGAAAAATATTTTTTTTAAAAAAGCAATTTGTCTTTCACATCATTTTCCCCCAAGAATTCATTTTTATTGTATTTGCAAAAGTATCCTCCGCCACAGATAGTTTGAGAAGTGCTGGTATAATTAATCTGTCTGAAGTTGAGGTAGCAAGCAGACATTTGGTTTGTAAGCACATCTTAGAAACACTCCTTTATCTGGGAACTTTTTAGAAATGCATATACATGTGATTTTCCTGTGACATGCAGGGTTCTTATCATATCATTTTTTTCCTATTCTTTTAAAAGAATGATAGTGTTTTCATTCAAGTTAATTTCCCATCACTTTGTATGCAGTAAGATTTTATTACCAGAGCTTGCTGTTTGAACTGCTATAGCTTCTGTGTGATACCTTTGGTCTCCATAACTCTTTGTGACTTTGGAGATCACATTCTACCTAATTTTAGGATGTTTTGAAACACACTTCAGATTTTTTTTTTTCCTAGCCCTGAACGGTAACATCAGTCAGCTCTGATTTAAAATGCTCTTTTAATGGGTTACTCATTATAGATATTTTTGATTTGAATGAATTGTTTTTAAAACGAGAGCCATTGTGATAAAGTAGAGTCGGCTCCTTGGTATATATAGGATAGAAGACTGTTTTCAGATTTTGGACGTATAAAGGTTTTCAGAGTTAACCAGGTAATTTGGATTTTTAAGTGATTTATAGCAGTCATTTGGTACTACCTTGGGCCTAAGGATGGTGTATTGGTTTCCTTGGGTTGCTATAGCAACATGCCATAAATTAGGTGACTCACAACCACAAAAGTATATTCTCTTATAGTTATGGAGGCCAGAAGTCTGGAACCAAGGTGGTGGTGTCAGGACCTCACTCCCTGCAAGAGTCTCAGGAGGGAGTCTTTGTCATCCTCTTGCAGTGTCTGGTGGCTTCAGGCTGTCCTTGTGTCGTGGCCACATCACTCCAGTCTCGGCCTCTGTCTGCACACCACCTCTCCTCTGCACTGCGTCTTCTCCTCTGTCCCTTGTAAGGATACTCATTGGATATAGGGCCCACCCAGCCAATCCAGAGCTTCCCTGCTGACTCCGACGGTAAAGAATCCGCCTGCAGTACAGGAGACCCGGGCTCGATCCCTGGGTTGGGAAGATCCCCTGGAGAGGGAAACCCACTCCAGTATTGGTGCCGGGGAAATCCCATGGACAGAGGAGCCTGCTGGGCTGTAGTCCATGAGATTTCAAAGAATTGGGCACGACTGAGCGACTAACACTGAGCACTGAGCAGCTAATCCAGGATGATCTTATCTTGAGATCCTCAACTTATCACATCTACAAAGACCTCCCCACTGCTGACTGCGCCTTGCTGCTTGTTTGCGGGGTCTTAGCTTCCCCGACCAGGGATTGAACCTGAACCTATGGCAGTGAAAACGAGGATCCTAACCCCAAGACAGCTCAGGAATTTCCTACAGAGGCTTTTTTCTTTAACAGGGTCTCAATTGCTGGTTTTGAGGGTCACCACTCAGTCCATTACGGATGGTAACAGATCTTCTGATAATTACTGAGCACCTCCTGCTGTGCAGCAGTTGCTGGAGGCATGTGAGCTGTGGGAGAGTGAGAAGGGCTGATTGTGGGGGTGGTAGCCCTGGGTCTGGGTTCAGGTTCTGGTAATCTCCTAGCTCTGTGACCTGGGGGCCTGTTTTTTAGTTTCTTTGCACCTCACCTTCCTCCTCTGCAGTGACCTGGTGAGCAGATACAGTATGCCTGAACATTCTCCATGTGTGATAGATATGTCAAGGGTGATGATAATTTCAAATACGGTGGTCCCTCATTTGAAGATGCACTTTTTTTTTATCATTTCTGAAATCAAGGTGCCTCTCAACATTCACTGTTTCCCTGACTTCGTGAATTCACAGTCCCATCCATGCCTAATGCTTTCTTGGCACTCCTGAGGCCAAGAAAACACCTCATTGCTGTGTTTACAAATTAGTTAGGTCCAAAGGACTAAAGAAGTGTTTAAATGATGTCCTAACAGTTTAGTGGCAATTTGAAAACTTTTTTTTTCCCCCTTTGGTTGTTAAATAACTCCAGTAACCTACTAAGGAGATGCATGCACACGCTCAGCACTGCACAACTTCTCAGACCTGGGAATGAGATTGGACACTGTCACCCTTATTCATACTCCACGCCAATTTCTGCATAATGGTGCTTTTGATCAAAGTAACCACCCTAGAGCCAGCTCTTCAGAGGCATTGCTGTCAGTGAGAATGTAGCACAATCTAATTTGAAACCATGAGATAACACCAGCTGGTTGTTGGTGTGATGTCCGAGGTCATCACGTTTTCTAATTTGGTGATACTAAATTTACTTCCTAATCAGCAGCGTAAAAGCCTGGATGTAAGAATGTCTTCTTCATTATCTTAAATAATTGGCACCCTATATTTTATTCTAAACATAAATTGCCTTTGTACATTTCCAACCCCATTTATTTTAATGCTTCAAAATTTTGTTTTCTATTTGCATAAAGTAATTGTTCAGTAAATGCATGTTGATGAAACTTGTGTCAAATAAACTAGTTTTCATTTAAAGTATAGTGTGAAAGTGTTAGTCACTCAGTCGTGTCCAATTCTTTGCTACCCCATGGACTGCAGCCTGCCAGGCTCCTCTGTCCATGGGATTCTCCAGGCAAGAATACTGGAGTGGGTAGCCATTACCTTCTCCAGGGGAATCTTCCCGACTCAGGGATCAAACCTGGGTCTCCAGCATTGCAGGCAAATTCTTTACCGTCTGAGCCACGAGGAAAGCCCAGGTTTCATTTAGGCTAACGCCGAGAGGAAACATTCAGGAGACACAGAGCTTGGTGTCGGATTGTTTGGGTTTTGATCTGTTACAGCTAACCAGACATTTTTAAAGAAGCAAGCTCTCATCTAGCTTCTTTTGCCTAGGCCAGAGATGAGGATGATGAGTTAGTATTTGAAAAAGGATTAGTCATCTTCATTTTATCTTTTTATGAACCAAGTTAATTACTCTAGGAGATGACCATCCTGAACCCTGAAGTCAGTGTACAGATGGAGTCTTTGAGTAATATGCATTGGTTCATAATAATCATTCTCACCCATTCTTTTGGCTCTCCTCCTACTCCTCGGTTCTTTCATTTATTCAAAAAATATTTCTTGGGACTTCCCTGGTGGTCCAGTGGTTAAGGCTCTGCGCTCCCAACGCAAAGGGCCAAGTTTGATCTCTAGGTCCCACATGCCTCAACTAAGACCCAGTGCAGCCAAATAAATAAATTCTCAAAAAAAAATTTCTTGAGCACCCCAGTATTTGTGTACTGGGATCTGTTCTGCATCAGCCTGCTGAGCATATGATGATAAGCAAGGTGGACATCACGTGATATACGCAAAGCACTTAGCCCAGTGCTGGCACATAATAAGTTATTAGCAACCAGTAGATAAAATTCGTATTAATATTATCAAGTTCATGTATTGTGCATTAGAAAGCTCCACCAGAAGGAGCACAGGGATGTCCTATAAATCAATAGATTGTGAATTTTTTGTTCTAGACGTTGGCTGGAGAGAGAATGGAGGACTTCTCTGTGCTAACAGACCAGATGAGCCCCCTGGTGACGTGCATCCCTTCATCGTGCCTGGCGGCTGACTACTGCTCGTCAGATATTAGATTGCACATGTGTTGACGGATCTGTCCTCAACCCATTAGAAAATATGCATGGTCCTCAGGGGTATGTAGTACATCAAAAGTGTCTAAAACCCTCAAGGATTAGTAAGTAGTTAGCCTTCATGCCTAATGTGTAAACAGCAGAGGAATCTTTGATTTGGGCTCAATCAGTGTAATTTTGATGTTAACAGATCAGCAGCCAACAATTAAATAAACTTTGACACTGAGAGTAGATGAGCACAATCCAATTTGCTGTTGATCGATCAACCGGCTAATTTTGTTTTAGTTTAGACATTTGTACGGCACTTTTCTCATGCATTTGTGATGCACATATGTGCAAAGCTTCTTGCTTGCAAAAAACAGCAAAACAAAAAACCCTTAGATAATTATGGAACATTCATGACTCACTCCATCGTACCAGACCTAAGGTCTAAGGTCTGGTACTCCTTAGTACTCCATCGTACTAAGACATGAGGTCTTAGATCTGGTCTCAGGCATTCGCTGAAGGGTCATTAAGAAGCTTCTGATTCTTCTGAGCTCATACCTATGTGATCCTTCCATCTCCTTTAATTTTTATTTTTTATAGTTCTCCAGCTCCCTTTCAATTGTATTCTTCCCCTTCTTAAAAAAATTTCATATTGCATAATTGAATTGGTAAATCGATTTCTCGGGAACTCCAGAAAGAGAATAAAAAAGCTCTTTATTTGTAAAACATGGGCCAACCATTGTTTCAACTTGAGAAAACAGATGGCAGGACCTTTATAGAACTGCAAGTCTAGTGCAGGCTCAGATGGAGAGATAGGTGATGTTTATAAAGATTTTTCTCTATCATGTTTTTTTGTAACACTCATTTTTTAAAAGTTGGTTTCCTTCTGAAAGCACTTCTTATTGACATGAAGTTATTTTTTAACATTATCCTAGTCATAAAGAAATAGGCATTGGTCTTTGTGTTGCTATTTAGTATTACAGGTCAGTTCATCTAACTGCCGGGACGTTCTGACAGTGAGGAGTTAAAGCTTTTCTAGAAAAACATATGATTCTGGGATGTGCTCAGCTTTCAGAGTGGCATACAAAAGAAGCTGAGAGATCCTTAAATTTAATAAGGTTCATTATTCTAGATGGAAGTTTAGGCTGCAAGACAACACCAGCCCTTCATTTTTAAACACATTTAATCATTTAAATATGTTAATTGTTGGTATAGGATGTTATAGGGCTATGACCTTATGTTTGCAAAGCTGACAATCCAGGAACCCTCTGTCCATGAGCAAGAGTAGTAACTCAGTCTTTCCACTGATAAACTTAGCTGATGCAGGGAGTCATTTTTTTCTTTTTAATTGGAAATATTTTATTTCAGCTGAAAATACCTTTTTTATGTAAGGCTAAGGACTCTTATTTGCATATGAGTATGCATGGTTTTTCTTTACAAAAATCATACCCATAAAACACTGTCTATGATTTCCAGTTTGGGTTTCTGTAAAAAAGGATGAAAATGGGTTGATAAGAGTATTCAGTATACTCATCTGTCAACTTTTGAGTGTTTGGAATTTTCTATGTTAAAAATGTTTTTAAAATAAAAATATGAAGAAATAAAGCTATTGAGCATTTAAAATATATGAGGAGAAATGGAAGCATAGAAATTATTCTTAAGTTTTATGATAATGTGCATGTTCAGTTGCTAAGTTGTGTCCGACTCTTGGTGACCCCATCGACTATAGCCCTCCAGGCTACTCTATCCATGGCATTTCCTAGGCAAGAGTATTGCAGTGGGTTGCTAGTTCCTTTTCCAGGGGATCTTCCCAACCCAGGAATTGAACCCAGGTCTCCCGCATTGCAGGCAGGTTCTTTACCCTCTAAGCCACAAGGGAAGCCCTTATGATATGTACTGAGTGGTAAAGAGTAAGGCAACTATTTATTTCATAGTTGCAGAATTTGGAGGTGGGAGTTAACGGGAGACAGATCTCCTTTTAGCAGAGGACAGAGCTGTCATAGGACAGCCATTCATTGGTGAGAAAGCACACTGACTTATTTATTGATTATAGCATGTTTCTTTATTTGGTGGTTCAGTCGCTAAGTCATGTCCGACTCTTGAGACCCCCATGGACTGTAGCCTTCCAGGCTCCTCTGTCCATGGAATTCTTCAGGCAGGAAAACTGGAGTGGGTTGCTGTTTCCTTCTCCAGGGGATCTTCCTGACCCAGGGATTAAACCCCGGCCTCCTGCATTGCAGGCAAATTCTTTACCAACTGAGCTACAAGGGAACCCCCGCTCCAATAAATTATTTTTGTCCTTTAGATTGTAGAGATCATTTTCAGGTTGCATGTGCATGTTAAACAAACGTTAGTAGTGCTCGCGTTGGTTCTGATGGGAGCAAGGTTCTCTGAGTGCCTATTAGTACATTTAGAAATGGGAGCCCTGGCCTTTCTCTGGAGAAAAAGTTTTGTGAAAACAAAGAGGTTCAGTTTTCTTGGAAGATGATAAATGATGCAGAAGGTTGAGGAAAACCATGTGTAGTGAAGTCGTTTTACATTCCTGAAGCCAAAGCACACCATTTTAGTGGCAACTCAGGGCTTCCCCGTTGGCTCAGAGATAATCCACCCGCAGTACAGGAGACGCAGGAGACACGGGTTCAATCTGTGGGTCAGGAAGATACCCTGGAAGAGGGCATGGCAACCCACTTCAGTATTCTTGCCTGGGAAATCCCATGGACAGAGGAGCCTGGCAGGCTGTGTTTCATGGGATCAAGAGGAGTCGGGCACGACTTAGCGACTAAACAACAACAGGGACTCTGTAATTTAGGATTTGACTAAGACTTCTGGAAATGATCCCTTGTGCTTGTTCAATATATTCTTTCATCTTTGGTTTGTTTTCTTAGGATGCATCGTCTCCTCTGTCCTTGCTAAGAACTGTAGTCATCTTATCCTCCTTTCAGAATGTATTTCTTTAAGCTCTTTAAAAAGCTTCACTCACGAAATGCTTAATGTTCTAAATCTGAATAATACATTTTGAATGTAGCTACATAGCTCCCTTAGGATGCCAGTTTTTTAAATGGAACAATTTAAAATATTTTCTATGCAAATGGGCACTCGGGATGTAAGTATTTTGATAAGCATGCAGTCATCTTTTCAAGGTATAACTGGTCTCATTCTAAAACACATGTGAGGTATTTGCTGTGAGGTCACAAACGATTTTTGACTGCTGCAAATGACCTCTTGTGTTTAATAAAAGAGCAGGGTGCCTAGTGATTAAAATCATGATAGACTTTTGTTGTCAGACTGACTTGATTTCCCGTTCTGAGTCCAGCATTTATTTGCTGTGTGACATCAGGCCAATTACATACCTTTTCTTAGCCTTAATTTGCTGTCATAAGACTAACTACTTCAGAGATGATTGATGTGAGGATTAAGTGGGATTATGTATGTGAAAAGTGCCAAGCACATAGCAAGAAGGTAATAGTAACTAATATTTAACTGTTTGCCTCAGCATTTATGTATGTGCACGCTCAGTCATGTCCAACTCTTTGTGACCCATGGACTGCAGCCTTCCAGGCTCCTCTGTCCATGGGATTTTCCAGGCAAGAGTACTGGAGTGTGTTGCCATACCCTCCTCCAGGGGATCTTCCCCACCCAGATCAAACCCCCCACCTCTTGCATCTCCTGAACTTGTCGTTGTTGTTCAGGCACCCAGTCATGTCCTATTCTTTGTGACCCCTTAGACTGCAGCACGCCAGGTGTCCCTGTCCCTCACCATCTTCTGACGTTTGTCCCCAAGTTCATGTCCATTGCATCGGTGATGCCATCTAGCCATCTCATCCTCTGTCGTCCCCTTCTCCTCCTGCCCTCAATCTTTGCCAGCATGAGAGACTTTTCCAATGAGTCGGTTCTTCGCATCAGGTGACCACAATACTGGAGCTTCAGCTTCAGCATCAGTCCTTCCAAGGAGTATTCAGGGTTGATTTCCCTTAAGATTGACTGGTTCAATATCCTTGCTGTCCAAGGGACTTTCAGGAGTCTTCTCCAACATCACAGTTCAAAGGCCTCAATTCTCTGGTGCTGTGCCTACTTGATGGTCTAGCTCTCACAACCATACGTGACCACTGGGAAAACCATAGCCTTGACTATATGGATCTTTGTCAGCAGAGTAATGTCTCCGCTTTCAAAGACACTGTCTAGGTTTGCTATAGCTTTCCCACCAAGAAGCAGTAGTCTTCTGATTTCTTGGCTGCAGTCACCATCTGCAGTGATTTTAGAGCCCAAGAAGAGGAACTCTGTCAGTGCTTCCATCTCCTGCATTTACTGGTGTATTAATTGTGTTGTTTGTGGGGCCGATCTGTCTTTTGCTTTTCATACAGTGTACATCCCCAGATGCTTCCGTCCTTTGAGTATACAAAGAATTCAGCTCTTCCTCTAGCTGTATACGTTATTTAATCTCTTCATGGGACTTGCTTGGTGGTCCAGCAGTGTCCACTGCAGGGGGTACAGTTCAGCCCCTGGTCGCTGAGCTAAGATCCCACATGCTTCACGGCCAGAAAAACCAAAACAGAAAATAAAGACTTTCAAAGTGGTCCAGGGTTTTAAAAAATCTAAAATAAAGTCCCTTCCTGCGCCTGTTTCCCTGTGTGTAAACAGGGCCAACAAGAGTATGACCTCACTGAGTTGTGAGGATGAAGTAAAGTGATAGTTGCTTACTCTTCAGCACTCAGTACACGTTTGCTTTCTTTTGGCGCATTATATTCCTTTCTTGAAGTGCCTCTCTGCCCCTGTTCTTACTGAAGACTCCTTGCTGGTCACCACCTCTGCTGCTCCCAAGCAGAGCTTGATGTTCCCGCTTGCGCCTCCCAGCACCATTTTGTACACAACAATACCGTGTCTGGTGCATTGAATTACAATTAGTTGTCTTTTCACTTGATTCTGTGCTCTCCTAAGTTAAAACAAGACTCTGTTGTAGCAAGTTTTTACGTAAGGGTAAAAGCGAGAGCAATGCTTGACAAGGACGTGGAGCTTTCTTTACTTTCAAAAATAAAAGCCAACAAATAGACTGTTTTTACGTTGCACATTTATAATTTGTTCTTGAGCTGGTATGTAGCATTTCAAAATGGGCAGCTGGAATGTTTTCCAATTTAGAGCCTCAGCACTGGTGGTTTCACACAGAGTTTGGGGAATTATCACCAGGCAGAGACTCGGGTGCACCTGGGCCTGTGACTCTAGAGACTGTGTTGCCTTTGGAAAAGCTGTTAACTCATTAATGCTTTATTTTTTAAATTGAGGTGATGAGTCCTAGCTTAACTGCGTTGCTGTTAGGATTACACGAGAGATGATGTAAAATCCTGTTCCCGGTTCTTTGGTGGTGCTCAGGAAATCTTAGACCCTTTCTTCTCCCTGCTCCCAGTTTATCCATACTCATCTTTATAGATCGAGAGAAAAATAGTATGTGTTATCTGTTTACTCAAGTTCCACACAGTAGTGGTGTTCTCATTTTGATGTTTTTAATGTCCTAATGGGGAAATTGAAGCTGTTGCCGTCAGAGTTGGGGAGAGTGTTTACAGTGTTCACAGCCACTCACTGGACAGAAAGATCAGGCAACAAAGGAAGAAGCGTAAATATAGCATACGGGAGAGAAGGCGGGCTCAGAAATGACTTTGAGTCGTAAAAACTCAGAAGCCAAACCAAACAAATAAACGTGTGCATGCTTAGTCACCAAGTCGTGTCCGACCCTTTGTGACCCCATGGTTTTTCTGTCCGCGGCATTCTCCAGGCAAGAATGCTGGAGTGGGTTGCCATTTCCGCTTCCAGGGGAATCTTCCTGACTCAGGAATCAAACCTGTGTCTCCCACATCTTCTGCATCTGCCGGTGGATTCCTTACCACTGAGCCATTTGGGAAGCCCAAACAAATAAATAGGCAGGCTTTAAAAGAATCACAGTATTAATTCTTTAAGCATGGGAATTCAGAGTTATCACTGTCCTTCTTTTCTCCTGTTATCTTTAATTTCCAGAAGCTGCCTTTATAGTCCTAATACTTTGGACTTAAAATTTGCTGTACTTTCTTCAGTTTACTATTTCAGATTTTCATCAAATATTTTTATAATTTTTAGTCATGTTTATTTATGAGTTGTTTTTTCAGGCTGAGAGGGTCTTACAGTTCTAGGAATTTTTCTAAACTATACTCTATATTGTGTGCTTTCACTTATTTGTATTGAAAAATAAAATTTTCAATTTTATTGAGCATTTACCCTCCACCTCCAGCCACGTTACCTTTCTGAACTTTTCTCCCGTTGTGTATGTACCTCCGAGGGGGTTTAAGGTCTCCCAGAGATAGGTAATAACTTGAATTAAAAATCGTAAAATTTTCATTTTAGGCCTGCTATTCTCTCCATTGTACAGGATTTTTATTATATTTGATTAATGTGCTAACTGCATGACATATATTAAATTACATTGTTATTTCCTAGAAAGGGTAGCTGAAATTCTTTTAGCTTTTATTTCTCCGGGTAGACTAAATCACTTAAAAATTAATTCATCCCTATACTCAGTGCACGTTGATTGTGGGCCTGGCCAAGGTCTAGATGCTGCTGGGCATTTATCTGAGGCTCTATGCTGGCTAGCAGAGGCCTCATGGACCTTCGGACCGACAGAGAGAACAGACCAGGAGGGGAGTGAAACTGGTGGACAGAAAATTGAGAAGCAGGGACTCTGACCCAGGCAGGGACCTGAGAGGGAGAGTGCTGAGCCGCAGAAATCAGTGGGGGCTCCAGTGTGGCTGGGGCTTCTGAGGTGGTGGTGGAGAAGACCCTGAGGACCACGGGACAGCCTCAGCCGCCTCCATCAAGCAGGTGGCCTCGTAAAGCCGAATTGATGCTTTTGAACTGTGGTGCTGGAGAAGACTCTTGAGAGTCCTTTAGACTGCAGGGAGATCAAATGAGTCCATCCTAAAGGAAATCAGTCCTGAATATTCATTGGAAGGACTGAGGCTGAAGCTGAAACTCCAATACTTTGGCCACCTGATGTGAAGAACTGACTCATTGGAAAAGACCCTGATGCTGGGAAAGATTGAAGGTGGGAGGAGAAGGGGATGATAGAGGATGAGATGGTTGGATGGCATCACCGGCTGAATTTGAGCAAACTCCGGGAGATAGTGAAGGACAGAGAAGCCTGGCATGTTGAAGAGTTGGACATGGCTGAGGGACTGAACAGGAGCGAACCGGAGCAGTTAAAGGCGTGTCAGGGAAGTGACGTGACCACACTGAGACACGTTGCAAAGCCCCCTTTCCTGCAACATGGAGAAAGGGCCTGGGGTGACAGGTCAAGAAGCAGAAGCAAGACCCAGAAAGGGAAATGCCATAGCTTCCTCTTCCCTGAGATTCCCGTCGGTGACTTAGAAAAAGATCGTCTCTCATCCATTTTTTTAAAGGTAGGTGATGGACCATTCTCACTATCCCATGCTTTCCCTCTAACTCTTTTTAGTTCTTATCTGTTAAAGTGGTTTTGTTTTCTGTGCAATGAACAGCGCTGGATTTCTAGTCTCCCTTTCTCAAAAACCTTCAGCACAGAAAGAAAGTGTGTATGAGTTTTCTCAAAAGACAAGGAAGAGAGTGACTGTAAAATAATCCAAGTCATGCATATTTCAAAACAGGAAAACTGCTGCAGAACCCACATGTGCCTTTATATAAAAGGTATTTTAGCGGAGGGCTTAGGAGGGAGGTTTGTTCTATATACCTCAGAAACCATAACATGCACCATTTCACAAATTAACCACGATTCAGGGTATTCTTCTAAACATAAGAGTAAAGAATCTATCACTGATTTTACCTTTGTTCTAAAAGCTTCATTGGAGCTTTTCCTTGGCTCTAAATTATTTTAAACTGGCTGTATGGTCAAAAGTATATACAGATTTCTTCAATATGTATTAGATTCCTTTTTACAAAAGCACATAGTTAGGGGGTTTTCTATTAAGTAATATGTTCACCGTTTTAAAAATTGGGAAGTTTGTAAAATTTTCAAAATAATTGGGGGTAAACCCGAGGGAATTTAAAGGGCTATGAAATAGGAGGGAGCATATTTTAGGAGTATTCCTC
Organism: Oryx dammah; assembly: GCF_014754425.2. Lineage (NCBI taxonomy): Eukaryota > Metazoa > Chordata > Mammalia > Artiodactyla > Bovidae > Oryx > Oryx dammah. Next base: position 13,507,024 of record NW_024070191.1, read on the forward strand.
CATCTGGACAGCCTTAAAGTCTATGGCAGCAGCTCCCAGAACATGCCAATGGAGGAACAGTCAGGTCTTTTGATTTAAAAAAAGAGTTCCATGGTCAAGTTGGTCTGAGAAACACTGGATTAAACAAAGTTCAACTCTTTTCATTATGCTTGGAGTGCTAAATATGCTAATATGAGTGGTGACTCTCCCCAACCGGGTATAATGTGCTTCCCAGATGGATTTGACCACAAAAATTTTTTAAAAGAAGTGCTTTCTGGGAGTAGTGTTTCCTGGAATTTCCTTTGGAAATGCTAATCTGTCTTGCGGGGGTGCCAAGATAAAGTGAGGTACAGGGATGTGGTTCCTAACCCCACACCTGTTCCCTCTTCAGTCTTGCACTGAGAGTGCCTGTTTACTCTGCCCACTGATGGACTGTCTCTTGTTCATTCCCCGGGGAAGCCCAGGACCCCACTTACAACAGTCTGAGTCATAGGTGACTTGATTCAGCGTTTTTTCCTGTGCCAGTTACTGTTAATGAGATATGTATTTTTATTATACTCATTTGGCGGCGGGGGGGGGGCCTGTGCCACATGGCTTTCAGAATCTTAATTCCTTGACCAAGGATTGAACCTGAGCCCTGGCATTGAAAATGGTGGGTCCTAATCAGTTGGACCACCAGGTTATTCCCTATATTCACATTACCGATGAGGAAACCAAGACCCCAGGAGGTTAAAAACTTTGGTAAAGTCACACAGGTAATAAGTGCTGGGTGCATAGAATGTACTCGGTAAAGGTATGACTGACAGATTGACATCTGCTGTACCTGAGCCTGTGCTGTTCATCAGTTTTGTTTTTATAATAATTTAATTTTTACTTTCACATAGGTAATTATGTATACAGTCAGATAACAACTGTTACAGTCAGTCAGTTCAGTCTCTCAGTTGTGTCCGACTCTTTGCGACCCCATGGACTGCAGCACAGCCAGGCTTCCCTGTCCATCACCAACCCCCGGAGTTTACTCAGACTCATGTCCATTGAGTCGGTGATGCCATCCAACCATCTCATCCTCTGTCGTCCCCTTCTCCTCCCGCCTTCAATCTTTCCCAGCATGAGGGTCTTTTCAGATGAGTCAGTTCTTAGCATCAGGTGGCCAAATATTGGAGTTTCAGCTTCAGCATCAGCCTTTCCAATGAATATTCAGGACTGATTTCCTTTAGGATGGATTGTTTGGATCTCCTTGCTGTCCAAGGCGTGCTTACAAGTAGTAAGCACATACACACTATCTCCCCTGTCTAGTACAGTCGGTCCTCTGTGTCTGCAGGTTTTGCAAATGCGGGTTCAAACAACTGCTGATAGAAAATATTTTTTAAAAATGTCCAGAAAGTTCCAAAAAGCAACTCGAATTTGCCTTGCACTGACAACTGTTTATATAGCGTTTGCATTATATTAATATTAGGTATTGGAAGTAATGTAGAGATGATTTAAATATATGGGAAGATGTATAAAGGTTAAATGCAAATATGCCATTTTGTATATGTGCCGACATAGGTCCTTCTAGTCAAGGCTATGGTTTTTCCAGTGGTCATGTGTGGATGTGAGAGTTGGACTATAAAGAAAGCTGAACACTGAAGAATTGATGCTTTTGAACTGTGGTGCTGGAGAAGACTTGGAGAAGACTCTCTTGGACTGCAAGGAGATCCAACCACTCAATCGTAAAGGAAATCAGTCCTTAATATGTATTGGAAGGACTGATGCTGAAGCTGAAACTCCAGTACTTTGGCCACCTGATGTGAAGAGCTAACTCACTGGAAAAGACCCTGATGCTGGGAAATATTGAAGGCGGGAGGAGAAGTGGATGACAGAGGGTGATATAGTTGGATGGCATCACCAACTCAATGGATGAGTTTGAGTAAGTTTTGGGAGTTGGTGATGGGCAGGGAAGCCTGGTGTGCTGCAGTCCATGGGGTTGCAAAAAGTTGGACATGACTGAGCAACTGAACTGAAGATATATAAGATACTTGCGCATCCTTGGATTTTGGTATCTTCGGTCATCCTGGAATACCCCCAACTCCTCACAGGTTCCAAATGAAAAATACAGTCACCTGTCACCCTCCATTTCCTACCATTTCTAATTCTCACTTTCCAGGGGCACTCCCTTTTGACTCTTTTAGTTGTTTCTTTGGTATTTATTCAGGTTTCTAAACAATGTGCTTGTGATGCTGTGTTTTGCTTTTTAAGTTAAAATTTTTATCTAAAAAATAGGGTAAATGAAAATTTAGTGTCCTTACATACTGACTTCCCATCCCCTTATCCTCCCAGTGCAGTTACATAGGAATTCAAAGATAAAATCAATAATCAATGTTCATGGTATGATGGCTATATAACTTTAATTCTCTGAAGCACCAAGAATTTTAGGAATACATTTACTTTTTTATACAACTTTGTCTATCCATCCACCCAGCTATTACGTATCTACCTTATGTACCATTAGAGAGTAGTTGCAAATATCATGGCACTCATAAATAACATGAAATTTCATCCTTTCTTGTTTCTCAAGAGCAAGGATGTTCTTTTTCATAATGAAGCTAGAATTACCAAATTCAGAAAGTGGATCATTGCTAAAATACTATCTAGTCTACAGATCTTATTTAAATGTTTCCTATGGTCCCAATAATGTTCTCTATAGCTGTTTTTAATCTTATTTTTAGATTACAAGCTCTTGTCAGTCATCACATGCAGCATTGATTGCATGTCTCCAATATTTTAATCTAGAAGAGTTTTCTAGCTCTTCTTGGCTTACATGACGGTGAAAGTTAAAGTCACTCAGTCGTATCTGACCCTTTCCGACCCCATGGACTATATAGTCCATGGAATTCTCCAGGCCAGAACACTGGAGTGGGTAGCTTTTCTCCTCTCCAGGGGATCTTCCCAACCTGGGCATCGAACCCAGGTCTCCCACATTGTAGGGAGATTCTTTACTAACTGACCCAGAAGGGAAGCCCAAGAATACTGGAGTGAGTAGCCTAGCCCTTCTCCAGGGGATCTTCCTGACCCAGGAATCAAACCAGAGTCTCCTGCATTGGCAGGTGGATTCTTTACCAACTGAGCTACCAGACATGACGTTAACCTTTTTGAATGTTCCAGGCTGGTGGTGTTGCAGAACGTTCCTCAATATGAAGTTGTCTGATTATTTCAATTAGATTTAAATACCTGTGGTGGGGGTGGGGGCAAGAAAGGGGCTTCCCCAATGGTTCAGCAGGTAAAGAATCCATCTGCAACGTAAGAGACACACAAGAGACGTGAGTTCGATCCCCAGGTTAGAAAACAACAACCCACTCCAGTACTCTTGCCTGAAAAATCCCATGGACAGAGAAGCCTGGCAGACTCCAGTCCAAAGAGTCACAAAGAGTCAGACACGACTGAGTGCATGAGCCAGCAGAAGAGGGGAACCAGAATCCTTCATAGGTTGTGCTGTGGTTTTCAGTATGTGGCGTTAGCAGGCATGGTGGCTCTGTGTCATTGGTGATACTGTCTGATCATTTGGTTACAGTGGTGTCTGCTTGGTTTCGTTTGTAATTAAAAAGTAATCTGTTTATTGTTCTGTTGTTCTGTTCACAGTTCCAAGACTGGGAATCTCTAACAACCTTTTAACCTATGGCTTTACCAGGCATCAGTACTTCTTGCAGGGATTACTTTTATTGCAATGGTGGTGACATTGCCAACTCTGGTTCTGTAATACCTTCTGAAGCTATGAATTGGCATTCACTTTTTTTTTTTTAAGCACTCTCTTTTTCTACACACTCTGTAATTTTTTGTTTGTTTTTTAATCACAGTGAACTCCTGGATTCTCTTTTATTCACTGTGTTATTGTCTTTTGCATACATGCTGTTTGATGCTTAACTTGTTACTGATTTAGCCATGAAAACCCTTTCAACTTGGTCCCTGAATCACTTGAGGTGTCACCATCAGTTTTTGAGCCTTTTTCCTGCTTTCTGGCGCAAAAAGGTGTCCCTGATGCACTGAAGTGTTTCCTGCCTCAGACCTGGGGGCACAGGGGGAGGTTAATCATTTCTCTAAGGAACCTTTTTTCCTTGTAATGGGGAATAGTATTTAGAACCCAAGATCGTGAAGACTAGGTTGGCTTATTGGTACTTGCGTAACATTGCCTCTAGGGATTTCAGTGGACAAAGCTAGGGGGAGAAACACACACAGAGATACGCACCACACATTTACACATCACAGAGCTCTTTCTCTCCTTTCCCCACTGCATATTTGTGTATTCCTTCTCCCACAATGTATTTACGAATTTTCTCAGTCTCACCACACACACAAAGTTGTTTCATAATGATGACACCCACACCACCATCCGCGGTTTGTTTTTTCCCCCCTCTTGTATTATATTTAAACTTTCTTCACTCTCTTAATTCAGCTACCTCTCATCCATCTGCTTGTCCAGCTTCCAGAATTATTTGAGGGTGACATCTGCTTTCGTCTTCTCTCTCCTTCTCTTTTATTCCTCTTACTGTCATTGTAGTGGGAGTTGGGAGCTACTGTTGACAGTCTACCATGTTTAACCAAGAGCCTCATCAGAGATGTTCCATCTGTTAGTTGCTTGGAGGGAGAAAGGAGACAATATTTACCTTTGATGATACCCGAAACGGCCCTGCCAGTCATCTCTCCTTCACTTTCACAGCTGACGTTCTTCGCATAGCCCTTCCAGACAAATTGGCTTTCTCAAGGTTTCTATTTCTAACCATCTCAGTGGGTGGGACTTCTTTCCCATGGTAAATGTTGGTAGACCTGAAAGAGACATGGATGATACTGGAAAAGATATGGCCTGCCTCTCTGACTCTGTGTTTGCGTTGTGCCTGGTGGGCTCAGTACCAGTCAGGCAGGCCTAGATGACTTCAGACAGAGAAAGGAGTTGACCTTCCTGGGAGGAAACCAAGCCACTTACCCAGGTCTGATGATGATATCTTGATTTTCCGCATTTAATTGAAACAAGTGCAAACTTTTCCTATAAACTGTAACACTGGGGTTTTCAAAACCACTTTCATATCTGTTGTCTCTGCTTCTTCACAGTGAACACAGGCTCACATTTTAATGTTCTTTCTCCTTTGTTAAGGGCCCTCCTGGCTCAGACCATAAAGAATCTGCCTGCAATGCAGGAGACCCGGGTTCCATCCCTGGGTCAGGAAGATCCCCCTGGAGAAGGGACTGGCAACCCATTCCAGTAATTTCTCCTTTATTAAATGTGTTAAGTGGAACACTGAAAGAGCAAGAGAAGTTTTGACCTTAGAATTCCAAGAATGCCTATGGTATCAACTCTAGTTATGAGGTGTAACTGGAAATAGAATGGGAGTTTCTAAAAGGCCATCTCTGTGAGGCACCCATCCTCTCTGAAAGAGTTTGGGAGGTTTAGTTTATCTCGCTGAGCTTTGGTAAACAAAAGCTGGCATTTCTCTTTCCATGGGTTTTCAACTGCGGAGCTGCTGTTTTCATCCTGCCCCCATGGTGGCACATTTTGGTGGGTAAATCTGAAATATATGGCATATTCACTGGCATGCTTTTTTGCTGAGAACCTCTTCTGGCACTTGCCATATTGGCAGTTTTTATAGGGTCTTTTCCTCTGTGCTCTATTTATTTACTCTGCTTGCATTGTGGAATTCTGGGTAAAAGGCTGCTTTAAATCAGAATCCAAAAAGAAATTAAAAAAATATATTTAAAGAACGTTTTTGGCTGAGAAGCTTGCGCACATTTCCACGTAAATCATCTTTGCCGAATTGGCTTGCCTCTTTCCAAACAGGAAGACCATCCTTCGCGACGTTCACGTTTTGGTTTTGCTTTGCTGCAGACTAGGTTTAGCGACAAATTCCATCTGGCTGAAGCTCCATGCAGTCTCTCTATTGATTGGTTATATTGGGACTTCATGGGAGTGTCCTTCAAATCGCTTTTCCCAGCATTTTTAAAAGCTCCATTGGAGGGAGGGGGAAAAGAGAGGGCGAGAGAGAAAAGGAGAAAGGACCCTGCATTGTTTCAGTTTGGGTCCAACATGCAAAACATCGTCCTAAATTTTTAATTAGCTAAGTGAGTGGTGAAAAGGGAAAGTAATATAACAAGCCTCGGTGAGCAGCTGGGATGTGTTGCCATGACGACAAGTTCAGCAGGCTGCCAGCGAGCATGTCAATGGGTAATATTGGGAGAGGGCTTTGAAGCAGTGCCTGCTAGCCACAATGTGATTGGTCACGCCTCTGTTGTCTTTGTGTGAACCAGGGGATGCTGGGTAAGACCTACAGTGAATGCTCAGCTTGTCTCAAGGCTGCAATGAGGTAATGCTTCTGAATCTTTGGGGATTATGAGCTCCTGCCTCCAAAAGACTGCAGTCTCCAGTGTTTTCATTCCTATTTGCCTTAATGACCGACTATACCATGTTAAGAAGTTTTACAGCTGCTTTTATTCATTCTTTTATACGTGCATGTGTATATTATAGATAACACGTGTGTATGTTGCATATAGAATCTCAAGCGTATTCTAAAAAAAAGAGATAACCCTCCATATTTATTAGTCATTCCGCTTAGAGTCAACATTTCTTTTGATTGCTGGCATCAGTGGCAATACCTATTGATGGATAAATGATGTATTAAGGTGCATTTATGTTGGGTAAGCAAACTCGTTCATTTCTAGAGACTATTTTGGCGTTGATTACTTTCTGAAGTCTTTTATTTATTTTAAGTCTTTTAATAGATGTAAAGGGGGTTGTACAGAGTGTTGGCTTTGCTTGGTCAGGAGGTGTGTGGTTCATTTTAGATTCCTTGAAATTAGTTGATTTGTACCCTAATATATCTGATACAGTTTTTTTTCCTTTACTAATTGAAAGTAACATCTGACTGCTCCACAGTTATATGCTGAATAATGGTCTGACAGTTGAAACTTAAGCTCTAAAGGGGAGCTCTATTTACAGATGCAAAGATTTAGAAATGTTTATGGCCGGCTTGTGAAACAAATACATCAAGGTGCTGGTCTGACAGACACATGAGCTAAAATCTTAAGCCCTGATTCTGGTCCTCAATGATATGTGACTTGGATTCTCGCCAGGGTTTTTTCGGGTGGTTAGAGACTTTGTTTGTTTGTTTGTTTGTTTTTTGTAAATCACATTCATAAACAGTAACCTAGTGCCCTGGAGAGGTTAGGGCAGCATCTCCTAAGGCTGTGGGTGTAACCTGGAGAAGCCAAGTGGATGACCTGATCCAGCACGTCACAGATGGAAAGGTGGTGAGCTGGCTGCTGGGCTGAGCTGTCGTATTGCCACCCTGTTGTATTTACCTCACAAAGAGTTCATAAAAATTTATAAGCCTTTAAATGGTTAAAAAAATAAAAGAGTAAAAACCTTAACGGTAACAAATGGTTTCACTGCATAATGCAGTGAACTCTGCCAGCTCCCTCGCTTTATTTGAGGTCAGGCCACGGGCATGTGGTTGAAACCCGATGATTCTCCAGCCCCACCGTCACCATTCATGGAATCCGAGTCAGGATCTGGTCTTGCTGCAAACCACGCTTGCTTTCTTCTTTCCAGGCTTTTAAAGTCTGCCTTCATTTTACTCTTCTGGATGGTTTCTGTTTAGAAGTAAAGTAAACAAAGACTTATACACAGAGCCAAGGATAAATAAATGTGAAGAGTGTATCTAGGTTTTAAATAATTGGGTTCAAAATACTTGTGGCACCAATAGAATCTTGGGTTGTGACTTTTTGCCAACATGTTGATTCTGTCTCGTGGCTCAAATGCTGCAGCTGAGCAGCCTGCCTTTACACCTTAGATGGGGAGGCCCTGGATGGATGCTGGAGTCTTTGTCTAAAACAAAGAAGAACGCAGTGACCCCGTGAAGCGTGCAAGAAAAATCCACCTGTTGATAAACAGGCACTTTTTCTCTTATGAAAAATTTGATGTTCCCTTTCCTTCATTTCTTTGGGGTTACGTTACTTATGCAGCTTCAAATCTCGGGCATGCCTTGCTAATTGAAACTGTTTTTTAAATTCATTAATGATTCAGAGTTTTCAGACAATTGGATACTCTGGAATATGGTCCGGCTGTGACTGGCAGGATTTGTTACCCCGTGTTATCTTGCAGGCTATGAGATGTGAGAGATCCATACTTTAAAATTCAGAAATCATATTTATTCATCCTTTAGGAGAAGGCATCTTTCTTTTGTGGATTGTATGCTAATTTGGTTCCCTTCATCGAGTAATAAAATTTGAATCTCTTTTATTTAGGGGATTTCGTGTATCTCTGTGGATCAGATTATGATATTGTGAAACCTTCGTTATTAAGTCATGTTAGAGCATTTCACGTGCAAAATTACCATGTTAACAATGAAATGAAAAGTCAAGAAACTTGCTGTTTAATTTACTGTCTCATAAACTTTTTGCTAGTTCGGAAAGCCCTCTTGAAGAGGAGGAATGGCAAGTTGCAACTAGTATGAGTCATTACATGCTGTGATGGGCTCCACAGTAAATGACTTCTGACGGGTGTGAAGCCCGATGCTTAGAGATTAACAGCAGATACAGCATTGCAGGGCCTCCCTTGCATCGCTAATATTATCAAATGAAGCTAGTGGCTTAGCCAAGGGCTTTGCTCAAAAGGAACATGTGATTGATAATACTGATGGTTTGTAAAGTTTTCAAAAATATGATCCTTTGGGCAAATCCAGAGGGAAAAAAATGTATTTAGATAATTTGACGGACTCAAGAGGTTTAAAAATACTTTTCTCTAAAAATCGACCCTTTACAAATGTTTCGCATGTCCACCATATTTAGAAAATGGGATTTATTGAGCAGTGGAAGTGGAAGTTTTGGCAGGAAAAACAAAGAAGGAGGATAAATTAGGGCCTCTGCCGGATAGAATATCAAAAGTCTTAGGGTTTTGGATTTAGACAAAATGCTAATTGTTCTCCTTTCCTTCAGTGTGACTTTTGGTTACTTATCCTAAGTTGATCCTTCTCCCTTGTCCGCTGGTCACAAAAGTCACTGCCTCCCAGAGGTCAGAAGGAGGGGACCCATGTACACACCCAGATCTTTATTCTAAGGGAAGTTCTTTCCAATGGAAACATGAGGAGGTAGTAACTCTTATCCTCAGTTGAGAAAAACATGGTCTCTGTTCTTATGGACTTTATTATGACATCAGAAAGTTGCATCTGTACAACGCTTAACTTCATTAATCAAGTGCCATTAAAGTAATGGTTGTAACTGACACAATTTCTTGTAAAGGGAACTCAGTGTTACATGTTGATTTCATCCATTTAGAAATGTTATGTTCTTTCTAATATGATAAAAATAAAACCTTAGCAATTCACAGCATGCTAATTTGATATGTTAAAAATTGAAACATGGGCTAGTATGAAAAGTACTTCTCCATTCATGAAGAGAGGGTTTTCTAGTTGAGTTAACAGCACTGGAAAATACTCAAGGGAGAGGATCTGCTTTAGATCAGTTCTTCAGATTGATTATCAATTAATATTCAAATGTCATGTTTAGAAAGGACAACTTTTCAGGTCTTTAGGATATAGAATCTCCTTTATGATGGTTAATTTACCTATGTGTATGATTTTAATATGTCAAATCCTTTTGTATTTGGAGCTCTTATTTAGATTGACCACATAGTAAAGTTATATGTAATATCTAATGCTATAATGGTGGAATAGCAGATGCTGCCTTTATGAATTACTGTATGTTCATCTTGGCATCCTTGAGTAGATTATTTACTTGGAGGTGGACAGTTGTTGTTGTTTAGTTGGTAAGTCATATCCAACACTTTTCTGACCCTATGGACTGTAGCCCTCAGGCTCCTCTGTCCATGGGCTTTCCCAAGTAAGAATACTGGAGGGAGTGGGTTGCCATTTTCTTCTCCAGGGAATATTCCTGACCCAGGGATTGAACCCGAGTCTCCTGCATTGCAGGTGGATTCTTTTTACCACTGAGCAACCTGGAAAAGGCTGCCTTTATCAATTACTGTATGTTTATCTTGGCACTCCTGAGTTGATCGTTTACTTGGTGGACAGTACCGAGCGGCTGAACTGAACTAAATTGAACCATGTCTTTATTTTCCTTTTGTCCTGCTAATGCTTGGTCTAGTGCTAAGTATGAAGTAGGTGCTGTTACATATATCTTATCAGGTTGCTAAAAAAATTGATGGGTTTTTATGTCAAAAGTTGCTCTTTTTAAATGAAGGTGTAGTTGATTTACAATATTGTGTTAATTTCGGCTGTACAGCAGAGTGATTCAGTTATGCATAAATATGCATTTTTAAAATATTCTTTTCCATTATGGTTTATCACAGGATATTGAATGTAGCTCCCTGTGCTATACAGTAGGACCTTGTTACTTATCCATTCTATGTACACAAGTTCGTTTCTGCTAACCCCAAACGCCCACTCCACCCCTCTGCCCCCCTGGCAATCACATGTCTGGTTTCTGTGTCTGTGAGTCTGTTTCTGTTTCATAACTATGATCGAATTTGTGTCATTTTTTTTTTTGTGTGTGTGTGTGTCATATTTTAAACTCCACATATAAGTGGTATCATATGGTATTTGTCTTTCTCTTTCTAACTTACTTCACTCAGTATGACACTCTTTTGGTCCATCCACATTGCTACAAATGACATCATTTCATCCCTTTTTATAGCTGAGTAGTATTTCATTGTATATATGTACCACATCTTCCTTATCTGTTCATCTGTTGATGGACATTTAGGTTGTTGGAAAAGTGACTCTTGACTTCAGTCACAGGAAATGAAAGGGATCTCTGAAACCTTAGCTGTGTTGTCTGTTGAATTTCCTTATCAGCAACAGTTCTCATCTCCACCTAGTTCCTCCTTCAGTCAACACACCAGCCTTCTGTTCCCGAAATGTGAAGTTTCAGTGCGAAGGGAAGTATTATGGTTGAATTAAATGTAAGCAGTTATACCATGTATAGAAACCTGTCATCTACACACTGCTCTTGTAAGCTTTGGCATTTTCTTGGGAAGAGCAGGTATGGAGGTGTAGAGCTTTGGAATACTAGACAGAACCCCATTTGAATCATGGTTGTACCGCTTACTTCCTGGAGACAGAACAGATTACTTAGTCTTAGCTCTTTAAATGAAGATTATTCCTGCGTCACAGGGTTATATTGGTTATGTTTACCTGCATAAAGTGCCTGCTACATTGCCCCTGCTCTGTAGGAGCTGCTCAATAAATGCCAGTACACTTTATATCCTGTTGGCATTTCATTGCTCCAGTGACCAAATTCTTTTGGCCTTCCTGGGATATCTTCCCTGCTGGAATAGGAGAAAAAAATGATTTGTTGTTCAACTCTGATCTGTTATTTTAGAGGGATATCTTTCTGATAGGGTAAGAAAATTTTATCAGTTGTGTTGATGTTAACATCCTTGGTTTTATCCACTTGAAATCAGAGATGTCATTGATATCAGGATCTTTGATATTGATAACATCCCTACGTTCAAGCGTATGAAACCAGGCATGCTAGATAAATGCAGGAACATCAGACACAAAGTGTATTCTGGCACCCAAGTGTATTTAGGGTGGGTGGAAGAAACCGGCAAAGGTGGTTTTCTGGCGGTCCAGTGAGGCAGCGATCTGTCTAACAGCAAAGCAGGAGAGAAGTGGCAGGCTTAGACACATCCAGACAGTGAGTAGACTGACGCTCTTTAGGTTATGGAGCTGGTGAGGGATGGTCAGTGATGAGAAAACAGGAGTCTTCCATTCACGGTCACGTGTCTGCATCGACGGTGGTGCTATAATCTGGACTAGGAGACCCCAGGGTTTATGGGAAAGATTTTCAGTTTTGGACATGTTGAGTTTGAGGCACTGCGGCCATGGAGTTGTCCGGTGATGAGAGAGGAGAGAGAGATGAGTCAGGAGGCTAGGAAGGGTTTTAGGACCAAAGAGAGAGGGCTGGCCCCTATCACCTCTGTGGAGCTGAGAGTTACAGCCGGGGAGGGATCGTGGGTTATAGCCCTACCTCCCCTCGTAGGAGGGTAGTGAGGGCAGAGAGGCGGGTGAAGGTTGGCGCCCTGGCGAGCCCTCCTTTCTAGAAGCAGCCAAAGGAAGCTCAGACCCTAGACATGAATTTAGAGTCCAGATTTCCCTTTAATGATTTACACATGACTGGTTTCCCCCAAAGAAATTGATAAGTCCACTGTTTGGAACTGCAAAGCCAAAGCTGGAACGAACCACTGTCATCTAAGTCAGCTCTTCTGCATTTGACTGACAGACTGATGAGTCTCGTGAGTCCATCGGCGACCTCACCGTTTCATCACGCTGCACCCCTTGCAGGAACCCAGTTTCTCTAGAAGCTATGCTCAGCAGAGGTTGTGTGCTCAGGCCAAACCACACAGTTCGGTGCATGAAATAAAAGGATTACAGATGGCTGTGGAGGATGGAAGGCGCTAAACACTAACATTGAAACACAGAATTAAAAGTAGTTGTTGGCCATCTTCAATGTGAGCACATAAGTTTATCATTAGAGGGGATGATCTAGGTTATGTGGAAATTGTAACTTAGTCTGCTAAGTACTTTTGAGAGCTATTAAAAGAAGCAGATTGTTCCTTTGTCGAATTTTGTTTAAAACCTTTCCCCTTCTGTTGATATAACTGTATCAGTACCATAGTTATCATGACTATCTGTCATTAAGCTGTTTATTGACTGGGTCCCTAGAGGTTACCCAACTCTCCTAGATTTCATGCATAACTTGGAGATAATAGGATTTATTTCAAAAGACGCTTGTGACAGATAAATGAAAAGGGATATGGAAAGCCTCCTTGATAATGCTTGGTACCTATAGACTCTCAATAAAGCATAGATTAATGGGCTTCCCTGACAGCTCAGTAGGTAAAGAATCTGCCTGCCATGCAGGAGACCCCAGTTTGATTCCTGGGTTGGGAAGATCCTCTGGAGAAGAAAATGGCAACCAAATCCAGTATTCTTGCCTGGAGAATCCCACGGACAGAGGAACCATGAGGGCTACAGTCTATGGGGTCATAAGAGTTGGACACGACTTGGAGACTAAACCACCATCGCCACACATATATACCTTCCCTGTTGAGCCTCTCTCCCACCCACCCCCAGCCCACTCCTCTGGATCATAGAGCTCTTTCTAATGGAGCCATTGCATGGCATCCCCCTGGGAGGAGACCATTAGTTTGAGGGTCAAGTTATTTATGGCTGGGGGTATAATTGTTGAGAGGTAATGTCTGAGAGTTTTACTTCTGGCTCAATTTTTTGAGTTGATAGAGGGCAGAAGCTTCTCAGGCTCAGATAGGAACCAGTTGGAGTGGCACGCTTCTGGGGACGCCAGATGCCAAGCTGCTAAGTCAGTTCAGTCGTGTTAAACTGTTGGTGCCCCCATGGACTGTAGCCTCTCAGGCTCCTCTGTCCATAAGACTCTCGAGGCAAGAATACTGGCATGGATTGCCACTCCCTCCTCCAGGGGACTCTTCCCGGCCCAGGGATCAAACCTGCATCCCTTGTGTCTCCTATATTGGCAGGCGGGTTCTTTATCACTAGCGCCACCTGGGAAGCCCCCAAACGCCAAGAGTTTGAAGTAGCAGAAGGAGGACTGGACATACTTGAGTGAAAACCTCAGGCCACACCTGTCTCCCGTCTCAGCTGCACGGCCTCTGCCAGGGCTGAGTGGGCGGTCTTTGAAGAACCCACTGCTCCTCTCTGTGTGCTAGAGATGAAAGAAGAGCGGTCGGGGGGGAAGCGGGGCAATAATTGCATCCGATGCTAATGATCTGCTTTGTGGGCAGCATCCACGTCTCGTTTCTCCCCGTCCCTCTGACACGGAAGACCAAGCTCATTAGTCCTTGTGCCAGAGCGTGGATTTGGCAAACGAGGGCACAGCACCCACGTCCATCACTTCAGCTTGCTCGTTAGTGAGTCTAAAGCAAATATGGTGCCAAAGAGGCCAGGACCACCAAACAGGAAGTCAGTTCTAGTTGACATGTCTGTCTGCTGTTCTCACAGAGGTGGGTAGGGGGAGCTATTTGGTATGTTGGCAGATAGATGAGCTGAAATGGTTACCTTTTTGAGGCTGAAATTTTTGTGTCATCAAAGTTGGGGAAAAAAAAAAGTTTGAAGAAATAGTGACCAAACGTTTTCAAATTTGGTAAAAGACATAAACTTTCAGATTCAAGAAGCCTAACATCCTAAACAGGATAAATGGAAAGATACCTATGTTCAGAAATATGGTAAACTGCTAAAAACTAAAAAGAGAAAAATGAAAGCATTTAGAGAAAAACAACACATACTAGAACAACAAGTAGAAAAGACTGGAGATTTTTCATTTGAAACCACAAAGCCCGGAATGAAGTGGACTATTATTTTGAAAAGATCCAGCAAACATATCCTTCAGATATGAAGGTAAAGTAATGACATTTTCAGTTAAAAGAAAACCAAAGCATTCACTTCCAGAAGACCTGGTCTAAATGAAATGGTGAAGGACAGGAAATAATACCAGAGGAAGGGACCTCCCTGGTGGTCCAGTCTTTAAGACTGCCTTCCAATGCAGAGGGTGTGGGTTTGATCCCTGGTTGGGGAGCTTAAGATCCCACATGCCTCATGGCAAAAAAAAAAAAAAAACCAGAGGAAAACTTGAAACATCAGGAATGACAGAAAAGCAATAATGGTAAATATTTGGACAAATGTAGTTGTCACCATTCTTAAGTTCTTTAAAATATATATGATGATGGAGAACAGATACAGGCACTGATAGTTTTCAGTATATATAGATGTAATACATATGGCAGCTAAGACATATAAAGAGAGAAGGGTAAAGAAACGAATGCAGTGGTAAGGTTGGTCACCTGAAGTGGTAAAATATTACATCTAAGTAGATTGTGAAGTTAAGTACGTGTATGGAAAGCTTTTTGCCTTTTCATACTGTCCATGGGATTCTCTGGGGCTTTCCTGGTGGCTCAGACTGTAAAGAATCTGCCTGCAGTGTAGGAGACCCAGGTTCAATCCCTGGGTTGGGAAGATTCTCCTCGAAAAGGGAATGGCAACCCACTCCAGTATTCTTGCCTGGAAAATTCCATGGACAGAGGAGCCCAGCAGGCTACACAGTCCATGAGATCACAAAGAGTCAGACATGACTTACTGACTGGATAACAACTGAAAAAGCATAAAACAATAACTAAAAATAGTATACAAAGAAATATAGTAAAAGCTCAATAGATAAATTAAAGTAGAATAATTACATGATTATTTAACTATTAATAAACATTATAAAAGCATTCACTGCATCAAATATAAATAGTATAAACTACCAAATAAATAGCAGAAATTGTTAGGTTTTTAAAAAAATGATCAAAGGCTACTTTGCCTACAAGTAACTGACTCATTGGAAGAGACCCTGATGCTGGGAAAGATTGAAGACAGGAGGAAAGGGCAGGAGGAAAAGGGGATGACAGAGGATGAGATGGTTGGATGGCATCACCAACTCGATGGACATGAGTTTGAGTAGGCTCCAGGAATTGGTAATGGACAGGGAATCCTGGCGTGCTGCAGTCCATGGGGTCACAAAGAGTTGGACATGACTGAGCGACTGAACTGAACTGAATATATTTTAAATATAATGACATGAGTAGGTTAAAAGGTTAAAAGATATACCATGAAAATATCAATAAAAATTAAGTAAATGGAAGTTAATATTACATGGAATGGATTAATCAGATTAATCCAGGCTAGTTAAAAAAAAAGAAAGAAAGCTGGAGTGGACCTATCAATGTCAGAAAAAGTAGACTTTAGAGCAAGGAAAATTACCAAACATAAAGAACATTGCATAAAAATAAATGGATAAATTCACCAATATGTCATTAAAAAGTATATGTACCTCATACACCATATACAAACATAAACTCCAATTGGAATAAAGGTTTAAATGTAAGACCGGAAGCTACAAAACTCTTAGAGGAAGAACAGAGGCAAAGCTTTATGATGTTGGTCTTAGGCAAATGATTGTCATTGAATGATTTCAGTGATTATAGTTAGAAATTATACCCAATGTACAGACGACAAAAGCAAAGTTAAACAAGTAGGACCATACTGAAACTAAAAAGCTCTGCACAGTGAAGGAAACAATCAACTAAAATAAGAGGCAGGCAACCCACAGAACAGGAGGAAATATTTGTAAACCACATACATGTCTGATAAGGAGTTAATTTCCAAAATATGTGAGGAACTCCTATAATTTAATAGCAGACCAAGAAACAAGCTAGTAACTGAACAACTGAAGGCTTGAATAGACATTTCTCCAAAGAAAATATACAAATAGCCCACAGGTATATGGACAGATGCTCAACATCACTAGTCATCAGAAATTCCAAATAAAAACCACAATGTCACCTCATACCTGTTGGGATAGCTATTTTCAGAAAAGCAAAAACACTGGCAAGGATTGGAGAAGTTGCAAATCTTGTACACTGTTGGTGGGAATGCAAGATGATGCAGCTGCTATGGAAACCAGTGTGAATTTTCCTCAAAAAATTAAAACCAGAACTACCGTATGAGCCAGCAATCCCACTTCTGAGTTTTTATCCAAAGGAACTTAAAGCAGAATCTTGAAAAGATACTGACACTCCCGTGTTCTTTGCAACATTATTCACAGCAGGCAAGATACATGGAACAATCAAAGTGTCCATCAGCAGATGAGTGGATAAAGAAAATGTGGTACTTACATACAATGGAATATTATTCAGCCTTATTTAAAAAAGAAATTGTACAATACGCAACAACATAGATGAACCAGAAGGACGTTATGCTAAGTGAAATAAGCCCGTCACAGAAGGATGAATACTGCAGGATTTCACGTACATGAATTATTTAAAACAGTCAAAGTCTGGGGCTTCCCTGGTAGGCCAGTGGTTAAGAATCTGCCTGGTAATGCAGGGGACACCGGTTTGATTCCTGCTCTGGGGAGATCCCTTATGTTCTGGGGCAACTAAGCCCGTGTGCCACAACTACTGAGCCCATGTGTGGCAACTGCTGAAGCTTCAACACCCACGCTCCACAGGAGAAGCCACTGCAACGAGAAGCCTGCACTCCACACCTGGAGGGGAGCTCCGGCTCACCGCAGCTAGAGAAGGCCCTTGTGTGGCAGTGAAGACCCATTTCAGTCAAAAATAAATAAATATAAATAAAAGACAAGTCAAAGTCATGAAGGCAAGCAATAGAGCGGTGGTTGCCAGGGGCTGGAGGAATGGGGAAATGGGGGTGTGAACTTTCAGTAATGCAGGATGAGTAAATGCTAGAGACTTCATGTACGACTTTGTGCCTATAGAAAACAATACTGTATCGTACACTATCATTCACTTTAAAATCTGTTAAGAGAATGATCTCATGTTAAGTGTTCTCATCAAAATGATTGTTTTTTTGTTTTTTGTAAGAGTACATTACATGTATACAGACCTAACAACAGAGATTCGGGGTAAATGGGACAAAATAAAACTGAAAGGAGAAATGGATGGTTATAGTTGGGAATTCAGCCATTCTCTCAGTAATTGATTGAACAAGTAAATAGAAAAGCAGGAAAGATATAGAAAAATTGAACAATACCATTAGGCAACTAGATCTACCTGACATTTATAAGGTGTTCTTCCTCAAAATAGCAAAATATACATTCCTTTCAAATCCTCAGAGAGCATTCACAAAGATAGCTGCTATCCTGAGACATAAAAAGGAAACCTAAAAGCAGTTAAAAGAATTTAAATAATTCAAAGTATGTTATTTTATCATAATGGAATTCAACAAGAAATCTATAACAGAAAGATAACTGATAAGTCTCCCAATACTAGGAAATTAAACCAGGTACTTTGAAGTAATCTGTAGGTCAGAGAGGAAATCTCAGGGAAAATAGAAGGTGTTTTGAGGTGAACAAAAATAAAAATATATCATATCACAATTCCTATGAAGCACACAAAGCAGGGCTCAGCAGGAAATAAAAAGACTAAATGCTCGTTTTCAAAAAGAAAAGATCTATAATGAACAATCTAAGCTTTCGCTAAAGGAACTAGAAAAAGAAGAACAAAGTGAATCTAAAGCAAGCAGAAGGAAAGACATAATAAAGAGTAGATATCAATGAACTGGAAAACAAAACTCATGGAGAAAACCAATGAAGTCAAAAGCGGGTTCTTTAAAAATAGCAATAAAATTGAGATGAACAAACAAATAAGCCACACATTGTCAATAGGAGGCATGAAAGAGGCTATGTCACTGCAGACCCCACAGACATTGGAAGTATGAGAAGCAACTGCTAGAGACAGCTCTATGCACTTAAATTTAGCAATTGGATGAAATGGAAAGAAATGTTCTTTCTAAAAGAAAGAATATCCTTTCAAAACTCAGTCAGGAAGAAATAAATGACCTGAATGGTCCTGTAGCCTTTTATTTTAATTGTTTGTTTACTTTTGGCTAAGCCTGGGCTTCCTTGCTGGGTGCAGGCTTTCTCTAGTTGCAGAGAGTGGAGTCTTCTCTTGTTTCAGAGCACAGCTTTAGGTACGCAGGCATCAGTAGTTACAGCATGTAGGCTCGTAGTTGTGGTGCACAGGCTTGGTTGGCTCGTGGCATGTGGAATCCTCCCAGACCAGGGATTGAACCCGTGTCCCTTGCATTGGCAGGTGGATTCCCAACCACTGGACCACCTGGGAAGTTCAGTCCTGTAACCTTTAAATACATTTAATTTATAGTTAAAATTTTTACCCGCCCCCTGAAACCAAAACCCTGAAACAGGTTCAGATAGAATTCTGAATTCTACCTGACATTTATGGGAAAATACCACCAATTCTACATGGTCTTTCCCTAAAAATAAAGGAGGAGGCAAAACTTCATAGCTTATTTTATGAAACCAGTGTTATCTTTATGCCAAAACTAGACAAAGATAGTATAATAAAAGAAAACTGCAGACCAATGTGCCTCATAAACATAGATGGGAAAATCCTCCACAAAATATTAGCAAATTGAATCCAGCAGTTTATAAAAATGATAAACCATGACCAGGTTGGGAATAGCCCTGGAATGCAAGACATTTGAAAATCAATCCATGTAATCCACCCTATTAACAGACTAAAGAAGAAAAATTATTGGATAATATCAATTGATTCAGAAAAAGCAGTTGAAATTCAGTATCCATTCCTGATGAAAAAACATCTAATCTAAGAATAGCAGACAACTACATTAGTCTGATAAAAACAAAACCGCAGTAAAATCATTCTTAATGGAGAGAATACTTTCCCCTTAATTCTGGGAACAAAAGCAATATCCTATTCAGCATTCTGCTGGAATTCCTTTAAAAATTCCTTAAAAAAGAAAAATAAGGTGGGTTAGTGGTAAAGAACCTGCCTGCCAGTGCAGGAGATAAAAGAATCGCTGGTTCAATCCCTGGGTCAATAAGATCCCCTTGAGGAGGGCATGGCAACCCACTCCAGTATTCTTGCATGGAGAATCCCATGGACAGAGAAGCCTGGTGGGATACAGTCTGTGGGGTCACAAAAGAATTGGACATACTGAGCGCACATAAACAGTTTATTAATAAAGGTGTGTGATCTAACTTCTATGAGACTGTATGGAGATAACCCTAAGAGTTGAGGTCAGCAGAAGAGGTTAGAGGAAACGAGAAGTTTGTGATAATGAACCCAAATAATGTTTTTTTCTCTTCAGTCAAAAACTATTGATCATTTTAAAGGCTGAAACTACTATTTTCAACCACTGTTGGGGCTCCTGCATATATAATCCGAACCCTGTTCTCATTCTAGGAATAGGGATTGAGGAGCCATTAGCAGTCAGCTCAGGGCATACTGACAGAGAAGGCGATGGCACCCCACTCCAGTACTCTTGCCTAGAAAATCCCACGGACAGAGGAGCCTGGTAGGCTGCAGTCCATGGGGTCGCTAAGAGTCCAACACGACTGAGCGACTTCCCTTTCACTTTTCACTTTTCACTTTCATGCATTGGAGAAGGAAATGGCAACCCACTCCAGTGTTCTTACCTGGAGAATCCCAGGGATGGGGGAGCCTGGTGGGCTGCCGTCTCTGGGGTCGTACAGAGTCAGACACGACTGAGGCGACTTAGCAGCAGCAGCAGCAGCAGCAGCAGCAGGGCATACTGAAATGTCAGGAAAGCAGTCTATGGAAAGACTCAAGTTCTCTGAAGCCTGGGCTGGTTTAGCGGCTCACCCCTTCTGCCGGCTCCTGTGGGAGCCAATGGGAAATACGCATATAACCGAGCATGTGGAGCTCAGCTGCATGATGGGAAGGTTTGGCTGGTGTTCCTTTGCTTGCCCGTCATCTGGACCTGGTTTCAGTCATTTTCCCCTCTTATTCGTGGATTTCGTGGGGAAGTATGGTGATGCCTTCTTTTCATGTGTGTTTACGTTTCATTCCTTAGTTAATTGGAAGCACCTTGAGGTCAGAGGTTAGTTCTGCAGATATGTCTCCTTTGAAAAAATATGGCAGCTTTTGCGACTTTCATATTTTTCCCCCTGATTCCATCTTACAGAGGAGGAAGGATAACTCAGTCGTAATTAAATAACCCAGTGCTAAAGTAATTCAGTTTTCAGCTCTTTGACCTTCTAACTAATTCCAGTGAAAAGAGCTCTTGGACTCAATAATGGTATCTCTTTAAAGCAACAGAAACGCTGAGGATAACTTTGAAAGCTAATTGGGAGATACCCTTTCAGATGTGTTTTCAAATGTAGTTGTTGCTTCTCAAATTGGAGGCATATTTGCCTCCAGGGACCAGGGCCTCACTGAAGGTTTCTACAACTTCAACACCATCATGGACAGTCTTCCTAGAGGGTCAGTTCACCTGTACATTTGGGGAAGTAATGTTGAATGGTGTTCAATGGATAACAGTTTTTATAATTTTTATTGTTAAGACAGAAGCAGTCTATTAGTATAATCCATAGCTTGTATGAATTTCAGGGAGACTTCAAGGCAATGACTTTTTTCCCTGCATTTTGAAAACTTTTCTGGGCATCCTGTCACTCCTGTGCAATGGAAAATACGATGTAGAAATGTCTGAGATGCACTCAGGTGCATTAGAAATGAACAGTCTACAAATCCAAATGCTGTTGTAATAAAAGAAAAAGCATAATTTTGAGAAAGGTAACCTCTCATTTTCCCCTCGCTTCTCCATGGTCTTCTTACCAGTTAATGTCAAGACATCATATTTCAACTCTTGTCTTCTAAACGGAAGACTCACAGGCTCTCAGTTTTTCTCACTTTACTCTTAACTTTTTCCTTCCTTGCCTTCTTTGGACATTGGTGAGAAGAACTGCGGAGAGAAAAACAATCCATCCCACAGTGCAGTATGGAAAATTGCACATCTCCCTCCATAGTTTATATGTCACATCCAGAGTGATCTGGAGAAGCCTTAGAATTTAATTTTCTTTGAATAAATTGTACAGGATGTTGTGGAATAAGAGAGAGATGTCTGCACTGAGGCTCAGGCGGTCCAGATACTAATCTTAATTTTACTACCAACTCTGTGTGACCTTGGGCAAGTCATCTTCCCTACTTGAACCCTAAGGTTACCTTTAGTCAAATGATTATGTACTAGATGACTTTCTGTCTTCTCCAGCTCGAAAATGCCATTATTCTGTGTTCCTGATGCTGGGAAAGATGGAAGGTAAAAGGAGAAGAGGGCAGCAGAGGGTGAGATCGTTGGATGGCATTACCGACTCAATGGCTGTGAGTTTGAGCAAACTCCAGGAGATAGTGAAGGACAGGGAAGCCTGGCATGCTGCTGTCCGTGGGGTCACAAAGAATCGGATATGACTTAGTGACTGAACAGACAAAGAATCCCATGAGAAGTGACTGATCCAGAGACGTTTGAGAATTGTAAGTTACGTAGATTAGCCACGCTCTTCACCTTGTGTGGATATTGGTGCTCGCTAACACTTGTTGTTCTTTAAATATTTAGTTTCCTTGCCTGTACCGTGCTGCATCGAATCCAACTTTAATTGAAATTGTTTCTTCTACCCTAATAAAAAGCCACATAACTTAGTAAACCCAGGGCTATAAAGGCTTTGAAAACTTTGGAGCGTTCTGTTTCTGAAACCACTTTCACTGAAGTTTTAATTTGTGCCTGTTCCCCAGCTTTCAGCCAACCAGCAAAGTCTGAGCTCTTATTGGTACCCAGAGGATTTTGTCTAGAGGGTTCTGTCTTTTCCCTTTATTTCTCAGTTTGAGCTACTGTTTTACCCTGGGCTCTGCTCCAGACCGAAGAGCGGACCGTAGCACACGCAGTTGGGTAGATTCTGGGCAAGTGGTGTTAGGTGTGCACAGTACTTCCAGCAATGTGTTTCTGATGGTGTTCTGATATTTCCCGCTGGATGTTTTGGACAGGTCCTTCTGTGGAACAGGGAAGTATGTCGCATCTCTGTGCCTCTAAGCCCTCTTTGCATCTTATTTGGCCTCTCATCACAGGCTCTTCCCTTGTTTCAGGAATGAATTATCTTCTCTCTTTGGACGCATCCCATACCCTGTTGCCAGAGTAACCTAAACTTTTCAGCATCAGTAGCATCACTCACCTCTATAAACCTTTAATGACTTTCTCTTATGATTTCATGTTCTTCAAAATCTTACCTAGCCCAACCCACCATTCATTCAGGTTCATCTCTACCCGTCTCCTCCATGAATCCTCCTGTGCCAGCCATGCTAGACAGACCATTGGCCGTGCTCCAAAACCTCCTGGACGTTCTGCTTCACGTCATCACCGTGCACACTGCTTCACTCCTTGGAAAGGCATCCTTGACTTCTCTCCTCCTTCCCCTGTCCTTACCCATCTTCCAAGTCCCTTAACTGCTGCCTCCTTCCTGAAGCGCTGCCCAGTTGCCACCGTGCTTCCTTGCCATCTTTCTCCTGTATCAGAAATAGCCATCTTTCTTTGTTCTCGTGGTACTCTGTCCCTCTTTGCCTTGAATGGCTCAGACATTGGTGCAAAGCTGTGAGGAGAGGAGCTGTAACTTCTTCAACTTTGTACTCACCTCAGCGACAAGCAGAGAGGCTTACACATTGCATTTCATAAATGTTTGACACATTGTATTTCATAAATGTCTGTTGAGTTAATTACGTTGAATGAGGGTAGGTTTAATATAGTATTGCTATAGACTAAGGAGAAGGCAATGGCACCCCACTCCAGTACTCCTGCCTGGAAAATCCCATGGACGGAGGAGGCTGGTAGGCTGCAGTCCATGGGGTCACAAAGAATCGACACAACTGAGCGACTTCACTTTCACTTTTCACTTTCATGCATTAGAGAAGGAAATGGCAACCCACTCCAGTGTTCTTGCATGGAGAATCCCAGGGACGGGGGAGCCTGGTGGGCTGCCGTCTATGGGGTCGCACAGAGTCGGACACGACTAAAGTGACTTAGCAGCAGCAGCAGCTATAGACTAGCATTTGGACTGGGAGTGTGGGACTAGCGGATGTAAACTGTTAGACGTAGGACAGATAAACAACAAACTCCAACTGTATAGCACAAGGCACTATAGTCGATATCCTATGGTAAACCCTAATGGAAAAGAATATTTAAAAAGAAAGTCTATAGTGTATAACTGAGTCATTTTGCCATACAGCAAAGGTTGGCACAAAACTGTAAGTCAACTAAACTTCAATTTTAGAAAAAGAATGTGTCTGTAAAAAAACAGAGCATGCAAAAATCCTTTTCACGGAGCTCATGTTCTCCCTGATGGTAGCCCTTTCCCCGTTGTCCAGATTCTAGGATGAGCTGGCCCCTCCCTTGAAGCCATTCCTGACTGTGTCGGCCCAGGTTCTTTCTCCCAGATTAAAAAAAAAAAAATTTATTTATTTTAAGTGGAGGCTAATTACTTTACAATATTGTAGTGTTTTTTTGCCATACATTACCTGAATCAGCCATGAGTGTACATGTGTTCCCCATCCTAAACCCCCCTCCCACCTCCCTCCCCACCCCATCCCTCAGGGTCATCCCAGTGCACCAGCCCTGAGCACCCAGTCTCATGCATCAAACCTGGACTGGTGATCTGTTTCACATATGGTAATATACATGTTTCAACAATGCTATTCTCTCAAATCATCCTCCCTCGCCTTCTCTCACAGAGTCCAGATGGAATGGATAAGAAAGCTGTGGTACTAAAGCTGTGTGTATATCACAATGGAATATTACTCAGCTGTTAAAAAGAATGCATTTGAATCAGTTCTAATGAGGTGGATGAAACTGGAGCCTATTATACAGAGTGAAGTAAGTCAGAAAGAAAAACAGCAGTACAGTATATTAACGCATATATATGGAATTTAGAAAGATGGTAACGATGACCCTATATGCAAGCCAGCAAAAGAGACACAGATCTCCCGGATTTTTAGAGGCACCCATTTGCTACCTGTTCCTCCCTTTGGAACACACTGTTGTATTCTTGATATTTTTTATATGTGACTATCTTAGCTCCTCGAGTGCACTAGAAGTTTCTTGAGAGTGGAGACCATGTCATCTGTTCATGAAAAAGTTTGTGTACCCATGTAAATATTCATTGCATGTGTGCGTGCTAAGTCACTTCAGTCGTGTCCGACTCTGTGCGACCTCATGGACTGTAGCTCACCAGGCTCCTCTGTCCATGGATTCTCCTGGCAGGAATACTGGAGTGGGTTGCCATTTCCTTCTCCAGTAAGTATCTTTAATTGATTTGAGAACATCCGGTACTCTCTGCTTTATCAAGTACAGTTGCCGTAAGACCACGCTCTACCATTAGTCATCAGTGTTTTTGAAGGATCCTGAGTGTCTGAGTCAGGACTGGTGATGCTACTTAAGCCTCTGCTGAGGAACCAGTCACATGCCCAGCAAAGCCTCTGCCCACATCTCATCCACCAAGGAAATCACCTGTGCGATATTCTATATGATATTTGTAAATCATTACTGTAACACCGAAGCTATTATTCAAAGGAGCGAGAGGCAGAGGAGAAGGAGCGCTAATTATGTCTGCAGGAGATGCTCGCATTCCTCTCTCCATCAGAGACTGGCACACGAGACAGCAGAGTGCCTTGACTTCGCATTAGCCTCAGCTCTTTGTTCTGAGTTGAGGTGAACACGTGTCCATCATAAACTCGACTTCTTACTAGTAGGACTATGGAGTGAGGTTGTGGTTGTGGTTTTGGTAGGTCAGTTACGCTCCCTTTGCATGGCATTGGGCAGTCTGCGGCTGAGGCTGGAACACACTCCATCAGGGGCTGGAAGACTGAGCAGAGGCAACCGCTGCTAAAGGGACCCAGCCCGGAGGCCCCACTCTGCGGGTCTTATGTGCTAATGAGGTGAGCTGGCTTCCCTTTAAAGGTAAAAATTTAAGGATTTTTTTTTTTTAATTTGTTTCCAGTGGTTATTTTATTATAATAGTTGAGAGGCAGACTCTAAGGCCTCCGGCCCCAGGTTCAGATCTAGTCTCTGCACTTAATCAGTTGTGGAAGCTTGAGGAAGGCAATTAATCTTTTTTTAAAAATGGTGATTATAGAGACTTCCCTGGTGGTCCAGTGGTTAAGACTCCAAGCTTCCAATGCAAGGGTCACGGGTTTGATCTCTGATTCGGGAACTGAGATTCCACATGCCTCAAGATGAGGCCAAAATTTTTTTTTTTTGAAAGAATGCACTAGAAAATAAAGTTTAAAGAATGGCAATAACAACAATATTTATGTTCCCAAAAAAGGGCTATATGTGTATGTACATGTGTGGCTGATTGACTCTGCTGCACAGCAGAAACTAACACAACATTGTGAAGCAACTATATGCCAATAAAAAAGGTGGAAAGTATTATTAAAAAGATTAGTAAAGATTCACAATCTAAATTTTTTTTTTTAAGTAACAGTACTTACCTTATTGGGTCCTTGTAAAGTTTGGATGAATATCTATACACGGGCAGAGTAGGCCCACATAGAGATGGAAATATACATGTTTGGTATTAGAAAATCTGAATATATTTTTAGTTGTAATTTTCCATCCCTTTTCTTTGAACATTTGTTGTTGTTGTTGTTGTTTTCTTTATGCATTTATTCAACCTTGTCTGTGTCATAGAGGAAACTTGAGTTTTTAGCTGTCAAGAGGTGGTCCAGTGTCTCGACCTTTTTCCCAAGATGCTCTTAAATGGCCAGAGGTCACAATAGCTCAATTTAGATCTTAACTTTTACTCAGTAGGTCATCGCCTTCTGAAGTGCAGGGTTTATTTATTAGGCATGGCTTTGGGCCTAACGGGCTTCCCTGGTGACTTAGTAGAGAATCGGCCTGAAATTCGGGAGACCTGGATTTGATCCCTGGGTCAGGAAGATCCCCTGGAGAAGGGAATGGCAACCCACTGCAGTATTCTTGCCTGGAGAATCCCATGGACAGAGGAGCCTGGTGGGCTACAGTCATTGGGGTCACAGAGTTGGACACGACTAACTGACTTAACACTTTTGGACCTTATCATGATCAGACTGTGCCTAAGAGGAATGGACTGAGTTAGATGGATTTTGGTGGATTTATAACGACCACCAGCAGAACCAAGCTCAGAGACAGTTGAGTAAAGGAGACCTGCCTTGGTGGTGGTGGGTTGCAGGCTGAGTCATAGTCATGGATAGAGCCCAGGGCGCATGTCCAGTGAGGGGAATTAATACCTCCTGGAAGGGAAAATTGCCATCAGACCATATCTGATGTCTACGGCATCATTGATGAGGTTTTCTTTCTTTTTTTTCCTTAATTGGATCAATGAGACCTCGTTTAAACACAGATAATGTAGAAAAGTTCTCTGGGGGTTGACAGTATGACAATAGCTGAAAGCCTACCACTGTCTCAGACCAAGTGTATATAGAGTCCAGCGTGGGGGAGTTGAGGGTGCCATGGGGAGATACGCCTAAAGTCTACCTGAGTTTTCATACAGCTTTACAGGGAGATTGACATGCCCTAGCGGGAGCAAAGGCAAGAGCCATGAGAGCAGAGAGTTTGCGAAGGATCCGCTGGAAGAAGGAGCTGAAGAAGCTTTGTTTAACCATGTTGAGATCACAAGTACCAGTGGATCCATAAATGCACATAGACTGTGTACTTACCTATGGTGTCCCAGACGGTGGGCAGTGAGCGAGGAGATGGCTTGGAATGTAGGGATGGGATTATTATTTGTAGCCATTGGATGAGTTGTCAGATTTCTACATTGTTTAGTTTTCCGAGAGCTGGATGGGAACTGCTGTGTGCAGTTACAGAACTCAGTTCGTGGGGAAAGCCTTCACCAGAGGATGTGAATGACGTGGACAAGGCCCGAGCTCTGTGGAAAGATGTCCTTGAAAGATGGGCTAGGTGATTCCCTGGTGGTCCAGTGGTTAGGACTCTGCGCTTCCAGTGCAGGGGTGTGGGTTCCATCCTTGTTGGGGAACTAAGATCCTGCATGCTATGGAGCCGAGCCAAAAAATAAACAAATAGAAATTTTAAAGACAGGCTAAATCACAGGAGTGAAGAGATGACGTGATGCTGTTGAGGCTTTAGCCTGGTGATCTTTCTAACTCAGAGCTGTGGGATAGTTTTACTGAGAGATGCATGACATTTTTGTACGTCCCAACTCCAGTCTCATCCTGTGCTTTATCCTTATTGTCGGTTAGCTACTGGAGAGGATGGGGGAGAATTTGTGGTGCAGGCATCCTTGGCTACCCAAATCTACTTCCATTCCGAGTAGGGGATAATTTATCTTTATCAACATCTCTTTGGTTTCTGAGTGGAGCTAGTGAGAGGTGCCTGCCTGGGTATTATTTTGTTTGGAGGAATTAACACACCCTCATTCACGTCGCTCTTAATTATTCCGTTCCTCTTGGACTCCATTTTTCTCTGGTTTTAACGTGATGGTCAGCATTCCTCTCCTACCCCCTCCCACCCTCTTTCCTTCTCCAGCCATCTCTGTGTCATTTCTTGTAAATAGAGATGAATCATTCTTCTCCACGGTCCTGTCTAAATGAGTTCCTCCCCATGTATGTGTGTCTGTGGGTGTGTAAATACAGTGTGCCCACGTGCCTGTGCCCGAGGGGCTCCGCGTGGGGCTCATCCGCGCGTGTGGTGCGGTACAGACAGTGCAGTGAAAAGGATATATTTTGGCACAGATCTGGAAGGGATCGTGTGTGTGTCTGTGTGTGTGTGTACGCGCGCCTTCCCGATCTGAAGCACAGCGATTCTTGAAACGAGAAAAAAGCAGAGAGAGCAGCGCTGCAAAAGAAATCGTATGCACTCATCCCACCTCGTGCAGTTCCGGTGGCAGTGGGAGCCAGGGGGCTCCGCACGCCGGGAACAAGCTCTTGACACAGTGACCTCATTCCCCACGCCGCCCTCCTGGCGGCGGAAGCCGCGCCGGCTCCCCGGCCGCCTCTGCTGCAAGGCCGCTGGCGCCGCGTCCGGAATGATGCGACCAGGGCTTGCGAGGACTTGCCCGACAACTGGAATTTATGACAAAAGAGCTCGCTGCAGCTAAACTTTGATCCAGGGTACGGGGTCGCACCGCCTGTTACACACAGGAGGGAGAAGCGTCCTTCTCTGCCATGAAAAGCCAGCCTTAAAAAGAAAAAAAAAAAAAAAAAAGGAACCAAAAAAAAAAAAAAAAAAAGAGAGAGAGCGCGCGTGTGTCAGGTTTATAATTACGAACTGGTGAGTATACGTTGCCAGATCAATGTTCATGTGTGCGTGTTTTCTCCAAGTCCGGAGGCATCTGCCCTTTCTCCTGTTTTTATGATGAAAAGATCTGCATTGGTGCTCAGTGCATGGGAGGGGGCCTCGGCCACCCTTGGAGAGGACCATGTGCCCCTGGCGGCCCCCAGCTCCCCCTCCCGGGCGGGGGTGCGGAGGGGGCAGTGCGATCCCAGCCCCAAAGTCTCTGCACCGCACAGACAAAGGAGCCCATACTGACAGTCGGAGGCTGTAGCTTTTCTTGGAGTGATGACTCATTTCAGCTCACAAAGGATTCTGGGCAGGGTAGTGAGGAGTCAGGCTGGCTGATGCACGCCTATGACTTCACTTTGCAGAGGAGCGACACTGCAGATTCCCAAGGCACTGCAGTGGGCTGTCGGCTCGGGGCCCCCAGGGGCCAGTGATGGACGGGTCAGGCATGGGCTGGGATGCCAGCTGTCTGGGCAAACAGGAGGGGAGAAGGGGAAGGAGGATTATTTTTCCCCCCTAAAATCATGACCGGTAAAAGTCCATTCACAAAGCCTTTTCAAGGTGCTTTTTGTGCCAAGCTTTTGAACTGAACTTGTGCCAATATCTCCAGACCTAAATTGTCAGAAGAGCTGAGAGTTCTGGAACTTATTTATTTTTTCAAGTAGATGTACTCAGGTAAAGTACCAGATCCCTGTGGGGGTCCATGGGCCCTCGGTAGCCCTTCTGAAATGCTCATTTAGAATATTATGACTGGAAAGTTTACTCTCTCTTCTTATTCCAGATTCTAGGACGTCCGTTTCTGTTACTGGCTCCTTCTTGTGCCTGAATGCTAACCCCTAGCATGCACCAGGCTTTAGCGCCAGAGCTACCTGGGGGATGGAGCCAGTCCAGAAAGGGCCAGGTAGGTCTCCCCTCATTTTCTTTCAAGAGTGGTTGTGTGCAAAGAAACACGGTCAAATGTCTGCAGCCCCTTGGATAAGGGTGTCGTGTCCCCTGAAATGTGATCTTGCTATGATAATTCCTCTGCAGTCTCAGTCTCAGGCAGGAGAGGTGCCCCGCGGAGGTGACCACGAGATGCCACCTCCACAGCCTGATGCATCCCAGCCTTACATCAGAAACCAGATTCAACTGTAGGATATGTGAATTGGAAATAATTAAACAGCTCCACATTTCCATCAGCTGTGATATATCTCTTTCACCCCTCTGATGGAGGCATTCAGTAAACATTCTTTGCAAACTTTTTCTTCTCGATATCATCCCTAAATAATGTTCGTGTGTTATTTGGCCTGTTAACCTATATGCGATGCACTGAAGTCCCAGAAAGTCTGATTTATATGTGCAGGGGCTGTTTCCAGCACTAACATCAGACAGAGGTTGCTATTAACTGCTCAGGAAGTAAGCATATCTCATCATCATCTGTTTTAGGATCCAGGTGATTACAGGGCTGTTTCCTTACGACATCCATGGACTTTTCACACAAAAGCTCTTAAAAAAAAAAAAAACAAAAACAGTGAGACTGTAAAATTTGGTTCTCAAAGGTACATTACATGCTCCAAATTGAAACCTGGCAAATCTGGAAGCATGGTTTTATCATCTCATCAAATTGATGGTTTTAGCACTTTTTAGTAAAAAATATTTCTGAGAGTCATAAGTGCAATTTGTGATAATAACTAGAACATTTTAAAATAGTACAAACCCTACCTTGGGCAGGCCCCTTGAACATCTCTTTGCTCTCATATCCACTCCCATAGTTCACCCTTTCTCTGAAGGAAAGAATGCTCGTTCCCTTTCTTCATTGTCAAGTTGTGTCTTCCTTGTGACTAATACTTGGCATCTTCAAAGCAAAGTCGAGGACGTTGAGTCAGTTTCAAAGGATGTTTGGTCACATCATACCATATTGAGAATATAATGTCCCCGCACCCATCAATTCTGCTCATTCTTAAAGACCTTATTCAAAATCTGCTTCCCACAGAAGGGTTTCTCTGATTGTAGGAGGTCATTTCTTAGTCCTATTATAGAATTAACTTCTCTAGATAGATAGATGGGTAGATGTAATTAGAGCAGATTCCTATTATAGGAGTTAATCTGCTAGCTATTCAAGTATTTTCTTCTTATATCTCTTCTAAGGATGTTTTAAACAGTAATTTGAACATATATATAATTGCTTGTATTTTTACACATTTATATCATGTTTCCCCATATAAATTGTAAGCCCACTGAAGGCAAAGATCAAGATTTGTGCCTTCCTCTACAATTCATTTCTCCTAGCAGTTGCCTACACATGGAAAGCGGGCAGTAAGTAGTTGATTAAGAACAGAGATGGTTCAAAAAGCATTAATTTGTCATAGAAGGTGAGAATGCTGTTTGTTCATTTAATTCTTCAGGATGGGTTAATGCTGAGGTAGACCTCAGGAGTTAAGTGTAACTCTAGAAATGATGATTGCTCTTACCTTGAGGTATGTTTACAGACAGCACCTTACGCTGCTGCTAAAGGATTGTTGTTAAGACCAGATGTGAAGGTGAGTCCCTTAAATAGGGACATTGGTTATGATTTACTTGAATAGGAAGAATAATATTCTTGGACAAACTGTTCTTAGGTAGGGAGTAAGCTTCCATGGTGGCTCAGATGGTAAAGAATCTGCCTGCAATGCAGGAGACCTGTGTTGGATCCCTGGGTCGGGAAGATCCCCTGGAGAAGGAAATGGCAACCCACTCCAGTGTTCTTGTGTGGAGAATTCCATGGGCAGAGGAGCCTGGCAGGCTAATGTCCATGGGGTTGCAAAGAGTTCTGATGTTTTGTATGGCAGTCACTTGTTTGAATTCTGTGGGATGTTTTCCTTTTTTTTCATTGGTTAATATACTTTTTTATATAACATTTTCATAGTAAATATAATTTATTTAACCATGCTACAGCTTGTCATAGTATAGTTCATGCTTTAGAAAGTCCACAGGCTTTGTTTCACCTTACTCTTTTACTATTACGGAAATGATCATGGTGACTCTTTGCATCCCAAATTCCATTAGAAATTATTTAACTCCTAGCATCACTGATCCTCAGCACATAAGGGTACTGAAGTGCTGAGTTTCCTTTCCCTTTCTTAGGTAAAAGATCGGCTCAGCCAAAAATCTTAAAATAAGCCAACTTTGTCTATATCCCTGTGACTCTGTCCAAACAATTTCCCGTCTTTTAGTGTTTTTCTATTTCCAAAATCCCTGTGTAATGGATATTTCCCAATCCTTTCCAGCCCAATAATACATCCTAAATGCTATATGTTATAATAGGTTATATCATAACTTTTCTGCCTTCCAGGCAAAATATTCCATTCACTCAGTGCCCATGCTCACAGGCAAGAATCAAGAGGTGAGCAATCTAATCAGTCTAATTCATGCCAGAGTGAGAATGACTACTGCCCTCTCTGTTTCTCACTGATGCCTTAAATTACTTCTTAAAAGCTTTTTTTAAAGGATCAAATTATTTTTTATTAGTAGAAATTCAAACATCATAGAAGAGTAAATTGAATAAATTTAGGTGAGCTTGGTGATGATCATTTTAATACTAACTACTACTTATTAAATATCTGTTATGTCTCAAGGACCATGTCAGCACTCAGCATCCATTATCTCATTTAATCCCTTCCATAACTCTATGAGGTGAGCATCACAGTGTACACCTTAGGAAAAAAGACAGTGAGACTCAAAAAAAAAATGAATTAATTTGCTCCAAATGACACAACTAATGAGGAACAGAACTGGGCTCTGGACTTAAAGTTTTGGCTAACAAAGTCCGTGGCCTCTACCGCTGTCTTGTAATGCCATATCTTTGAAAGAAAAGTTACCTCTGGTACAGTGAGTTGGGAGTTTCCTCTGTATGTTTGTATGTATGTTTCCTCTGGCTTTTTGTATTCTCTCATCCCTGTGTACCTGTCTATAGTTCTTTCAATAACAGTTGGAAGGGGTGATAGATGTGCAGTCCTTGGGGAGTTGGTTGTAGTCATTCTGTATGATTTGATTTTAATTTGGGAACTATCAACATATATTTTTGAACTATATTTAATTGTTCTATTATGATTGTATTTTATAGAAGTTGGTCACAGTGTAGTTAAGACCTAAACAGATTAAGCAAACACTACAAAGGTTGAGAATTAGCTATAGTGATTCTAACTTACAAAGAATGAAAGAGAGTGACTCTGGAAAGTTAAGATTGATTTATATTGAAGTATAGTTGAGAAGTAGCATCCATGGATTTTGGAGCATCTACTCTGTCTCTGTTTTCAGGCTAGGTTCCCATATAGAATGGAGATGGAAGAGAAGTAGCTTAAAATAGAAATTTAGATGCTGTCCTATATGATGTGCTTATAACGAAGAAAAGGAAAACACACATATTACACAGGACTCTGGTTAGCCAAGTGCCTTACAGAATTGGGGCTTCCCTGATAGCTCAGTTGGTAAAGAATCTGCCTGCAATGCAGGAAACCCGGGTTTGATTCCTGGATTGGGAAGATCCCCTGGAGAAGGGAAAGGCTACCCACTCCAATATTCTGGCCTGGAGAGTTCCATGGGCGGTATAGTCCATGGGGTCGCAAAGAGTCAGACACAACTGAGCGACTTTCACTTACAGAATTGCATGACATCTGAGAGCTCTTATTCCCTGTGGTCATCTAGGACTGGTATTTCATTGTGATTTTATTGCTGGGGGTAAGCGGCCTTAACCTAGCTCTGGGTGAGGGACTAGAGATCGAGGAGACAGCTGATGGAAAACATCTCAATGGTTTGTTGTTGTTGTTTAGTGGCTAAGTCGTGTCCAACTCTTTGCCATCCTGGGAACTGTAACCCTCCAGGCTCCTCTGCCCATGGGATTTCCCAGGCAAAAATGCTGGAGTGAGTTGCCATTTCCTTGCCCTTATCTCACTGGCTAGCCGGGTCTTACCTTGCCTCAACTATATATGTAGTACGTATTTACTCGACAGCATTTGAGTGCCTGACATATCGATAGGTTTATTCTGTAGTGCCTAAATATACACACCACGTGGGTTATGATGTGGAGACTTCTTAGCAAAGGTTTGTGAATTACAGAAACAGATAAATTGGCCCAATGGCTCTTCTTTCCATCCTGACTTTTCAGCTCACAATCTATTGCACTAGTGGCATGGTCTAGACGTGTTCCATCTTTGTGGTCAGAGATGTCAGTCATCATCCTTGCTGATGGTGAAGACAGCTCCTGAGCCAGGGAGCTCTCACTTCTCCCTATCCATTGATTGTCTTCTCTATCTGATTCTCTACCCTTTGTGGTTTGTCCATCTCTGCTTATCTTCAGCCAGTTTATTTATTTATTTTTATCAATAGTCCAATCTCAGTAATGAGAGTGTTAGCTAATATGACTAATGAAAGCTTGTAGCTTGGGGAAGATAACAGGTTTCTTCTGCAAGCCAGTGAAGCGACTGATTTGCATTAGACTTACCTAGTGCATCTCTGCATTAGACGGACTGCTAAATAGGTGATAACGGTGGACACTAACCCATTTGTATTTGTGCACATGTGCCGTCTGCCACTGTAACCACTCTTATTTAACTCTCATTAGAAGTTTCTTCAGAGAAGGCTATGGCACCCCACTCCAGTACTCTTGCCTGGAAAATCCCATGGATGGAGGAGCCTAGTAGGCTGCAGTCCATGGCGTCGCTGAGGGTCGGACACGACTGAGCGACTTCACTTTCACTTTTCACTTTCATGCATTGAAGGAGGAAATGGCAACCCACTCCAGTGTTCTTGCCCGGAGAATCCCAGGGACGGGGGAGCCTGGTGGGCTGCCATCTCTGGGGTCGCACAGAGTCGGACACGACTGAACTGACTTAGCAGCAGCAGCAGTAGAAGTTTCTTAGCAAGTCATAGCTGATCGACACCATTAAATGTAGTATTATTAATGAGAGCTTCTTATTTACATTCTCTTTTGAATTAAAACAAGTTATTCAAGTAATAGCTTAGGAGTTAGACCTTTTTTATGAGAACTCCATCAAGACTTGAAATAAAGTACCAAGGAGCTTTCAAAAGAATTTAGAGAGTTTCTAAATATTTTTTAAAAAATTTTATTGTCAGTGCCATTGATGATTGCAATTAAGATTCAACCTTAAATTTCTGAGATCAGTGGCATTAAGCCAGACATGCAGTAAACTGGTAAAAGAGCCTTTTTCCGTGCCAGGTTCCTTTTAAATTTCCGATACAGACATTTGAAAGTCAAGTACCGTAATCTGATTTCTAGGGAAAGCTGCTTAAAATGAAGCATCATGTAAGTTGATGATGCTTATATGTTCTGCCCTGCTGAAAGGGTATTTCTGTCTGGAGGAGGGTGTATAGGAAGGGGCTGTCTGTGGTTTTTTTTTTTTTAGAATAGCTTAAAAAAAAAGAACCATCTGTTAAAAGACCCAAAAACAACATGTATACATAAAATCAGGGTTAATAAATTAAACTTAATTGTAAAACACTAAGATTTGTGTGATGTTCTGCTTCTGAGAAGCTGTTCACTTAACCTCAGAGAGCTTATGATTTCCTCAGGCCCAAGGGTATGGAAGATAAACCTTGGCAACATTCTTCGTTCTCTGAACAGCTTGTTAAAGGAATAGACTTGTATTATCAGTATACCCACCATACATTTTACAGGCATGTTTGACTGTTTTTATGAGTCATGGTATCTACT
This sequence comes from Oryx dammah, assembly GCF_014754425.2. Lineage (NCBI taxonomy): Eukaryota > Metazoa > Chordata > Mammalia > Artiodactyla > Bovidae > Oryx > Oryx dammah. The sequence goes on from NW_024070191.1 coordinate 13,542,364, forward strand.
GCATGTGGTAATTTTATTGGCATCTATAATTTTAACTTTAGTGTTAATTTTGGCAGTCCAGAGAACAAAAACAGGCACCCTTTGGTTCTAAGGAGCACGACTTTGAATTAGGAAAGAGTAAATTCTGAAGTCTTTATTACAAGGAAAAAATTCAGAGCCAATCTGTTTTTCTGTCATTAAAAAAAAATTAAAACTACTTTTTCAGGTTGGATGGGCATTAAAATCATTTTCTCCGGCAAGATGGAAATAGAGAATCCCAGGGTCGGGGTAGCCTGGTGGGCTGCCGTCTATGAGGTCACACAGAGTCGGACACAACTGAGGTGACTTAGCAGCAGCAGCAGCAGCAGCAGCAGCAGCAGTATTGTATTATGTGTTTATGCCAGAATTCTGCTGCCTTGACGGAGAATCAAATTTGAGTCTGAAGGAATCTTTGAAACCGTGTCATCCAAACCCTCATCTTACAGAGAGGAAATAGACACAGAGTGGATAATTGCATTTTGTTAAAAGAGCCTAGGCACTTAACAGTACCTCCTGAAAGCCTTTTTTATTGGCAATTTCCCAATGATAAATTAATACAGTTTGAGAACTACATTTACAAGGAGGTGGCTTTGTTTCATGAACTTCATTAGGGTCAAAGGTAACTTTTGAATCCTAAGTACAGAATGAGTTGACATTTACAATGGAAAACAATGCTAGTATTTGGTGGGGGGAGATTGTTTAAAGAAGGCTAAGATAGAAGATGAACTTCAGGGTACTTGCAAGGGTGTAGTTCATTGTGATGTGATCCACCTGGAAAAATTATGGCTTTCCTTTGCATGTACAGTTGCGTGACTATGGGTTCTTCAAGATGAAAGGAAATAAATTTACGTTTGCTTTTCTGGTAGGTATCTTTTGGAAAGCTGTGAGTGTCATCTGGGAAGGGACAAATGTCAGTTGCCATGGAAGTCACGCCTTCTTAGCTGTGTCCCCACCATATGCAAAGGTTGTGGAGCCCAGAGAACCTCAGTTAGCAACTGGGGGGAAAATGGCATTCATAGAGAACTGAGCTTTATTATAGTTCTTTTTTTTTCCCCTACAAAAAGAACCAAGATAGGAATAATTTTGGAACGTGAGTGCCCAGAGGTTTGGGGTATCTAAGAGGCACACTCAAATAGATTTCTTGAAAGGATGAATTATGTGAGAGAGGATTTTTAAAAAATAATTCCAGCTAAAGAAACTGGCCTGAAGTTGGAAGGGAGAATAGATAGAGTTAAATAGTAAAAATACAATAGAGTTAAATAGTAAAAATGCACGTGCATTTTTCCTTATATTTCTGAGGTATAAGTCACCAGCTGTAGAAGATGAAAGAGGAAGTTGGCATGTGGGTGATTTCTGCCTGTTGTCCCAGACCCTCCTTGTCAATTTCTCAGTGATGTTAACGGTCACCGGTTTGTTCCCCACAGTTGCGCCAGAGTCGATTTTCTAACACAAACATGTCATGTATAGATAATTCCTCTGTATAAATATCAGAGTTCCCATCAGCATCGGGGTAAAGTCTCAGCCTTCTGGTCACCCAGGATCTGGCTCTTACAGTTCTCTCCATCTCAACCCCCAGCCTGCTCCAGCCGTGCCAGAGGACACCCTCAGCTCCCCAGCTCAGCCTTGCGCATGCTCACTCCTGCCTCTGGTCCAGCCCCTCCATCCTTCCCTCCTCCCGTCACCATGGATGCGTTTATCTCCACCCTCATGCTTCTCAGCTGACCTTACATGAAAGCAGTGGCCACATATTCACGGAGATATTTGAAACTGAATGTGAAATGCTTTTAAAATCAAAGACGTGTACTTAGAATTATAATATTGCCACGCCTTCTCACATTTTAAATTCATTTCACAGAAGTTTGCTCAACGCTCACTCAGTCCAAGGCACTGTGCTTGGTTTGATCTGAACAATCCTGGATTTGACACATGTCCCCTGAGGACTGTACTTAAATGGATGTTTGTAAGAAAATAAAGCTGAAATAAAACCTATTTATCCCTGCTTTCTAGAACAATAGGACAGCATTATAGCAGTTTGGAAAGAATTGGCTAGCCCACAAAGTAGCTGTGAGCTTTTACAGGAGTTGTCTTTATGAATATGTTCAGAACTAATTCTGGCAGTAGAAAAATCCATTCTATAAATTAGACAAGTAACAATTCATCATTTATGCAAAATGTGGTTGTTTCTGTAGATTATGGTGACCAGTAACATTATAGCAGTATTTATATTGTTTTCGTCTTTGACCTTAAAAGTGGTCCACCTATTGGAAGAATTTTCTAGTAGCATGTTTTAAGAGTGACTAGTTGGCTCCTTAAGTAGGTTTGACCTAAGAGCCAAAGAAAATCGTGGTAACCTTGAATAATGTGTTATGTTGGGTTGATCGATACCTATAATTCCTTTTATTCCTTAAGTGCATGTCTTAATCCTCATATAATATATAGTTATTTTTTCTCTGGCAACTGCTATGTTTTTGGGGAGAAATTAACAGGGAGAATCTTAGAAATTGCATGGTTAAGTACATTTGGGCTCTCATTAAATTTTGTGTTTGTTTTGCAAATTATTCAGCAAAATATTTGAGTAAAATCATAACCCTTTAAGTACCCTGAGCGTTTCTTCAGATTTTGTTATAAATGGAAATTCATTCATTCAGCACACATGTCCTAGGTGTCTAGTGTGGGCTCTGCTTTATTCTAGGCACTGAGAGCATAGTGGGAATGTGGGGTTCACCTTTCCTTCTGCCACGGAGCTTGTGTTCTAGGGATTGAGACAGACAGTGAACCGGTACACAAAAGCACTCATGCATGCATTCAGAGAGTGAAGACGGGGCTTGGTAAGGCCCTGGTGCCAATTCCTCTGTGTGTGTGTGTGTGTGTGTGTGTGTGTGTGTGTGTGTGTGTGTTGGGGGAGGGGGCTTCCACTATACCAGCAAGTCTGCGACACCAGCTGAGTATCCTACAATTCACTGCAATTCCAACACCATCTGTCTGAAAGCATCAGATCCCACAGGTTCAGGCCTCGGTCCACAGACTGCCCTCACCCCAGCTCACCCCAACCCCGACTTCACATGCCAGTGGCAAGTCCAGATTGTGGCCTGTGCTTCTGAAAGACCAGGCAGTAGATTGGAGGCGTCCATGACCCCTTCCTTGGGTTCAGTTACTTTGCTGGAGCAGCCTACGGGGAGAAACCTTTCAGTTAGTACAGTAAGTAATAGTTTAAAATAAGAAGATTGTAAAAGAATGCACTTCAGGAAGAGCCGGATGGGAGAGATGCACAGTGCGGGGTGTAAAGAGAGGACATGGAGCTCCATGCCCTCCCCAGGTCCACCCCTGCCCCAGCTGCCACATGTTCAGCAATCTTAGAAGCTCTCTGGACCCCATACTTTGGGTTTTCATGGAGGCTTCATAACATAAGCATGTTTGATTAAGTCATTGGCCATTGGGGATTGATTCAACCTTTAGCGCCTGTCTCCTCCCTGGAGGTCGGGGGCGGGGCTGAAAGTTCCAGCCTTCTAACCACGCTGTTGGGCTTCCAGGTGGCGCTAGTGGTAAAGAACCCACCTGCCAATGCAAGAGACATAAAGAGATGCCGGTTCGATCCCTGGGTTGGGAAGAGCCCCTGGAGAAGGGAATGGCAACCCACTCCAGTATTCTTGCCTGGAGAATCCCATGGACCGAGGAGACTGGGGGCCTATACTCCATAGGGTTGCAAAGAATCGGACGCGACTGAAGCGGCTTAGCATGCACATACAACCACGTGGTTGGTTCTCCAACAAAGATACCGTGGTCTCTCTCATCACTTAGGAAATTGCACGGGTTTTAGGAGCTCTGTGCCAGACTTGAGGACGAAGACCAAACAATTATTTCTTATTATAAACCACAGTATTGGGTAACATGAGAGGGAGTGTGCTGTGGTTTTAGGATAGCATTAGATCTGGTGCCCTGGGCAGGGCTCCTCAAGGAGGCCCCGTTTAAAAGAGACCCAGAGAAGGCGAAGCAGCCCGTCTGGAGAGAAGTGCCAGGAGCCCCCCAGATGGGGGCTCAACAAAGACAGAGGCTGTGAGTCGGGGGAAGGTGGGTAAGGTCAAAGAACAACAGCGGTGGTGAGCCCTTTGCAAGGCGGAGGTGGGGAGGGCCTGGGGGATGCTCGCAGAGGTGGGTGGACAGGATCAGGCCAGTGGAGACCTGGCAGGAGTCCCCGCCTCCTAGGCGCAGCAGGCAGTGGAGAATTTCAGGCAGGGAAGCGGCATGTTTTCAGTTTTTCAAGGAAGACCTGGCTGCTCTGCAGAGAACGGAGTGTGTAGCAGGAGGGAGGGCTAGGCATCATCAAGCTATTGTGATGGACCAGCTGAGAGGGCACAGAGGCCTGGGGCAGGGGTCGCACTGGAGATGGATTGGAGAGAAGAGAAACACGTGGGCACAGTGGATATCGGATGGCTGATGGGGCTGGGGGTGGGACTGGAGTGGGACATGCTTTATCTTCAGTTCAGTTCAGTCACTCAGTCGTGTCCGACTCTTTGCAACCTCATGAATTGCAGCACACCAGGCCTCCCTGTCCATCACCATATCCCAGAGTTCACTCAAACTCACGTCCATCGAGTCGGTGGTGCCATCCAGCCATCTCATCCTCTGTCGTCCCCTTCTCCTCCTGCCCCCAATCCCTCCTAGCATCCAGGTCTTTTCCAATGAGTCAACTCTTTGCATGAGATGGCCAAAGTCCTGGAGTTTCAGTTTTAGCATCATTCCTTCCAAAGAAATCCCAGGGCTGATCTCCTTCAGAATGGACTGATTGGATCTCCTTGCAGTCCAAGGGACTCTCAAGAGTCTTCTCCAACACCACAGTTCAAAAGCATCAATTCTTCAGCACTCAGCTTTCTTCACAGTCAACTCTCACATCCATACATGACCACAGGAAAAACCGTAGCCTTAACTAGATGGACCTTTGTTGGCAAAGTAATGTCTCTGCTTTTTAACATGCTATCTAGGTTGGTCATAACTTTTCTTCCAAGGAGTAAGCGTCTTTTAATTTCATGGCTGCAGTCACCATCTGCAGTGATTTTGGAACGGCAAAAAATAAGTCTGACACTGTTTCCACTGTTTGCCCATCTATTTCCCATGAAATGATGAGACCAGATGCCATGATCTTGGTTTTATGAATGCTGAGCTTTAAGCCAACTTTTTCATTCTCCTCTTTCCGTTTCATCAAGAGGCTTTTTAGTTCCTCTTCACTTTCTGCTGTAAGGGTGGTGTCATCTGCGTATCTGCGGTTATTGATATTTCTCCTGGCAATCTTGATTCCAGCTTGTGCTTCTTCCAGCCCAGTGTTTCTCATGAGGTACTCTGCATAGAAGTTAAATAAGCAGGGTGACAATATACAGCCTTGACGTACTCCCTTTCCTATTTGGAACCAGTCTGTTGTTCCATGTCCAGTTCTAACTGTTGCTTCCTGACCTGCATATAGGTTTCTCAAGAGGCAGGTCAAGTGGTCTGGTATTCCCATCTCTTTCAGAATTTTCCACAGTTTATTGTGATCCACACAGTCAAAGGCTTTGGCATAGTCAATAAAGCAGAAATAGATGTTTTTCTGGAACTCTCTTGCTTTTTCCATGATCCAGCAGATGTTGGCAATTTGATCTCTGGTTCCTCTGCCTTTTCTAGAACCAGCTTGAACATCAGGGAGTTCACGGTTCCCGTATTGCTGAAGCCTGGCTTGGAGAATTTTGAGCATTCCTTTACTAGCATGTGAGCTGAGTGCAATTGTGCGGTAGTTTGAGCATTCTTTGAAATTGGAATGAAAACTGACCTTTTCCAGTCCTGTGGCCACTGCTGAGTTTTCCAAATTTGCTGGCATATTGAGTGCAGCACTTTCACAGCATCATCTTTCAGGATTTGAAATAGCTCAACTGGAATTCCATCACCTCCGCTAGCTTTGTTCATAGTGATGCTTTCTAAGGCCCGCTTGACTTCACACTCCAGGATGTCTGGCTCTAGGTGAGTGATCACACCATCATGATTATCTGGGTCATGAAGATCTTTTTTGTACAGTTCTTCTGTGTATTCTTGTCACCTCTTCTTATTATCTTCTGCTTCTGTTAGGTCCATACCATTTCTGTCCTTTATCGAGCCCATCTTTGCATGAAATGTTCCCTTGATAGCTCTAATTTTCTTGAAGAGCTCTCTAGTCTTTCCCATTCTGTTGTTTTCCTCTATTTCTTTGCATTGAGCACTGAGGAAAGCTTTCTTATCTCTTCTTGCTATTCTTTGAAACTCTGCATTCAGATGCTTATATCTTTCCCTTTCTCCTTTGCTTTTCACTTCTCTTCTTTTCACAGCTATTTGTAAGTCCTCCTCAGACAGCCATTTTACTTTTTTCATTTCTTTTCCATGGGGACGGTCTTGATCCCTGTCTCCTGTACAATGTCACGAACCTCTGTCCATAATTCATCAGGCACTCTCTCTATCATATATAGTCCCTTAAATCTATTTCTCACTTCCACTGTATAATCATAAGGGATTTGATTTAGGTCATACCTGAATGGTCTAGTGGTTTTCCCTACTTTCTTCAATTTAAGTCTGAATTTGGCAATAAGGAGTTCATGATCTGAGCCACAGTCAGCTCCCGGTCTTGTTTTTGCTGACTGTATAGAGCTTCTCCATCTTTGGCTGCAAAGAATATAATCAATCTGATTTCGGTGTTGACCATCTGGATGTCCATGTGTAGAGTCTTCTCTTGTGTTGTTGGAAGAGGGTGTTTGCTATGACCAGTGCGTTCTCTTGGCAAAACTCTATTAGTCTTTGCCCTGCTTCATTCCATATTCCAAGGCCAAATTTGCCTGTTACTCCAGGTATTTCTTAACTTCCTACTTTTGCATTCTGGTCTCCTATAATGAAAAGGACATCTTTTTTGGATGTTAGTTCTAAAAGGTCTTGTAGGTCTTCACAGCACCGTTCAACTTCAGCTTCTTCAGCGTTTCTGATTGGGACATAGGCTTGGATTACTGTGATATTGAAGGGTTTGCCTTGGAAACAAATAGAGATCATTCTGTCATTTTTGAGATCGCATTCAGGTACTTAGTGCAGTATAAAAACAAAGACGATGTGGAAGAGTTATTTAGAGCATCCACATTTCATTTGGTTCTCTATCCTGAGTTTAAAGTCATTCCACGTATTCAGCCTTATAGTGAAACTGAGCTGTTTCAATATAAATGCATTTCAGACACTTAAGGCTTCCTTGCCTCTTACAGTTGGCTGCAAAGAAATTAACTGAGAAGACTGCTAAACGTTTGACCTTTGTTAGTTAAACTAAATAATTTCTGCTAAAAGCATAAGGACTAGCATGACCTAAACCAGTTGGTTTTGCTAGTGGTCACTCCATTTTTACGGAAAGCTCAAGTTCCCTTTCACCTATACAAAATCAGAAAATAGACCTGCATTTAAAAGAAAATATGTAGTATTTTTGGATCTTTAGTCTTCTGAGACTATCATAATTATGATAGGCAAATTCTGGAAGGGGTTAGCCTCCCAAGTGATACACCGATACACTTGGAAGGCGCTTTGATCTCCCCACCCTTTGTCAGCTGACCCCATTGTTGTTTTCATCTGACTTATAAAATCACCCCATGTGGCCAGCCTAGCAAATCATCAGGAAACCTGCCTCACTGCCCTCATCCTCTTCTGTGGAAAGTGGAAGGAGAGAGAAGAATGCACAGGAGAGATCATTAGAGTATCTATGACTGAGCTATGGGGCCACCGTGGGAAGGGGGGTTTGAACATCAGTCGCTCCAAACGCGCCCGCCCCCGCCACCAACTCCACTGCATCTCAGCACCACCGGTCATTCATCTTTCACACAGAAGCCTTTGGAATAAGGTTGTGTTTGAGTGAAGGGTACAACAGTCTTTTGAAGACTTAAATACAGTCTTCTAGGCAGTAGCAAGCTTGCCCACGGAGATGGTCCCGGCCCACATGATTCTGTCATTTTTGAGTCATTGATATGAACTGAACTTCACTAGCCAGTGAGTGAAACTCAGATCCTGAGGACAGCCCGAAATTCTGTCTTCCAGCTTTCGCCCACTGCTACCCCACCAGATATTTGCAAGAATCTCTCCAAGGTCTGTCTGTCCATCTGCGAGACATACATGCCACAGACCCTGGCAGTTTGTGGGTTCAGTTCCTGGTTTCTGCTGGCTTTTATCTCCACTGGCCACCTGCTGTTCTGGACCTGGGCACTGCCCCCTGGTTGTAGGGGAAATGTCTGCCTCTTCTCAGACCCGTCTTACAGAGAATGGAACCACAGCAGAGCTGATTGGAACCCCGAGGGATGCCCGGGAGAGGGGAGCACTGGACTGAGCTGGGCTTGGGGACGGGGTCGGGGGCGTCAGGCTTCAGCCTTTGACCTGGGGTCCCACTGCTTCATCTGGCGCACCTCTCAGACTTACCCTCTCACCTCGTGGTTTTCATCTCCAGGCGCTGTTGCCTGGTTTCATCCGTCAGACCATCCGGTCCATCAAAGCAAGGTTCACATTCTCTTCCGAAGGCCCTTGAGACTCCTCCCTGCCCCAGTCAAGCTAGAGGTCGTGTCTGGACACAGGAGGTGGTCCACCCCAGGGCACCCAGACACTGCCAGGCAGTGGAGGGGGGTTGCTCAGTGCACAGGCTGGCCTGAGTCCAGCTTTGGTGCGTCAGGGTGATTTATAACAAGGGTGAGCTCCTACTTGGAAGCAGAGGAGGAGAGATTATGTAAATCCATGTGACAAAGAAGCTTCAAAGCTCACAGATACTCTGCTGAGAGCCTCACCCCCTTTCTGAATGGCCTTTCTCAAGAGAGACCTTACAAAACCCCAGGTAGGAACAGGTGGCCCCCAGATGTCAGGCGGGATTTCTCCCTCTGTGGGGGGCTCCCCTGCCTGCCCCCAGAAGCCTCTCTGGGGAACGCTGGGGATCCTTTCTCAGAACATGACTTGAAAATCATACTGTGGTACAAGGTTGCAGCAAGGGAGCCAGTTCCATGCGCCAAATGTTGCCAGCTCCCCGAGAACCATGTGGGGCCCCTCGCTGCTGGCTTTGCACCCTGCCCCGCCTGCTCTTTCAGATCCAAATGTGTGCGGGAGGCCACAGGCCCTGCTGGATGGTAGGCGCATCCTCCACGCAGCCACCGGCGTGTCTTCCTGAAATTCACGTCTGACTCTCTCACTGCTTGAATTCCCTCAGGATGAAGCCCTTGGGCACTCAGTTCTTTGCTCATAGTTGTCCCTCCATCCCTGTCCCCCTTCTCTGCGGCTCCCCAGAAAATAGCCCTGCACCTCGCAGGCTCCTGGCACACTCCCACTTCAGCACCAGATTCAGGCTACACGACCTCGGAAAAACCTTCTCTCACTTCCTGCTTCTCAGTCCTATCCTCACCTCCAGTTGTGTACGTCACTCCTATTCTGCCCCAGATTATTGCTCAGCCTTCTGCATAGGGAGCTTTTCGTCTGTCTGTCTCCTCCACTTACATAGAAACTGCTTGAGGGCAGAGATGTTGGTGGGAGGGAGCTTATTCACTCTCCCAGGTGCTTCTCAAGCCCCCAGAAGATGCTGATGTACAGAGGGCACCCAGAGTTTGAATGAATGAATCTTCAAGTTACCGCAAGTGCACTTGTTGAGATGTGAATGACAGTTATTAAACAAATCAGCTCCAAGTTAAAAAAAAAGACCAGAGATCATTGGAAAAAAGCTTCACAGTTGCACGCCTTTCAGTAGTAAGTCTATTCCAACGAGAGCTCAGGTTTTAAAGGCAAGTTTTCTTTGTGGAGGCAGCTGAAGCTTCCACTGTTCTGTGCAAGTCTTTCTGCCTGAGTGCACGTGGCTGGGGCAGTAACGCATTTCAGGGTTGAGGGTTGATTGTATTTGCAGCACAGTTGAGAGTCACGGGAGGGGTCTGTGTGTGTGTGTGTGTGTTTGAAGGTGTGTGTGTGTGACAAGTGGCTGGGTCTTAACGAACTGCTTACTTGGTAATTGTCTTTCTACAGGTGATGTATCACCAATCAGTATGTCTCCCATCAGTCAATCTCAGTTTATCCCACTTGGGGAAATCCTTTGCTTGGCCATCTCCGCAATGAACTCGGCAAGAAAACCTGTCACCCAAGAAGCACTGATGGAACACCTGACCACCTGTTTCCCAGGTAACAGGAAAAGGGTGATATACTTTCCAAATGGATGTGCACTCTGGCCGCCCTGGGACTTTATATGGACACTTCATCCCATGATTAAATTCAATAGGAAAAAAAAAAAGTCTTTTCCAAAACCAACCAGTGACTTTTCTTAGCTCCGCAATTAAAAATCAAGGCATCAGTGTTACTTCAAAAATAATTTGCCACCTTCTAATAATTTTTCATTGGCACTGAGGGCAAGAAACTAAATCAGAATCCACAAAGAAGTCTGTAAAAACTACCACATTTCCATTTAACCTTTACAGCTCAACCTTCCTAAAGTACATGAGCATCTTGATTCATGGCAAGTATTGTTTCCTGCCTGCTTGCTTTCTTTTCTTCCTTTCTTATCTCCCTTCTTTTTTCTTTTCTTCCTTTGATTTTCTGCTTTTCTTTTGGTGTCATTTAAACTACTTCAGAACAGAACAATTTAGAAAGCTTAATACTCGTCAAATTCTATTTGAAAAATGCATTTCAATGACAGTTCTAAAAGTTTGGAAGGATTTAGCTATCATATTTATATTTTTGTTTTTTAAAGCTAAGACTATTTACTTTTTCATAGTTTACTATTTGAGAATAAAGTTTTGAAGTCTAACTGAATATTATTAAAATATTCAAACTTATTTTTAATGCATATAAGTCAAAAAAATAGTCTAGATTTTGACCTCTATTCCTGTTTTGGACATTCACATTCTAAAGAGTTTTTAATAAGAAGTTTTCTAGTGAAAATATCTGTAGGCTGATACTTAAGCCCTTTTATCATGCTTCTCTATTGCTTGAATTTTTGAAAACAACTTTTATATACCAATTCACATTACAGAAATATGGATATTTTAAAAAGGATCTGAAAAGAATAATTGTTGCTTTTCAGCCTTCTAAATGGGTTTGCATACTATTACATGTAGAGTGGGTAAGCAACAAAGTCATACTGTATAGCACCAGAAACTGTATTTGGTCTCCTGTGATAAACCATAATGGGAGTGAATATAGAAAGGGATATATATATATATGTATAACTGAATCACTTTGCCATAGAGCAGGAATTAATGCAACATTGTAAATCAACCAAACTTTAATTAAGAATAAGTAAATAGGTCGTCATCCCTCCAGAGTGATCAGTTAAATCAGACCGGTACATGTTAAGTTGTTACACATGGATCTTCCTGGGAGGAAAGTGACTGCTTATTGACTGCTTATGGACTTGCCGTTGGCTTTGGAGTTTGCTGGAGACTGTTGGCGTGATCTGTGCTGTACTCTGTCTCCAATTCATCCCCTTAAATCACTTCCTACTGAATTCTCCCTTGGTCAGTGTCCTTCACCAACACAAAGAAATCATCCAAGGAAACCCATTAAGTTTTCAGTCTAAAGTTCTTACTATATAGAACATGAGCACATGTGCTGTGTTCCAACAGTTTGTCAGACTTGCAAGATTAAAGCAATATATGTCTAAATAACCTCCCATCAGCATGCAATATATTTAAATAGCTATTTTTGCTTTGGGAGATGAAAAGATATGGGCAAGGAGAAAGGTCGGATTCCAGCCCTATATTAATATAGAGCTTACCTTTGCTCCTTACACCAGCAGAATCTGAACTCATGATGAACTTTGGGACTGGAATCTGGATGTGATAGAATATGCAAACCTTGACAGTCTCCATCACAGCCATCCCTTTACAAGTGAGCCCTGCAGATTTCTAGTGGAACCCTGAACTTTGTAGACAGTTGGAAATATCTGTCATTATACTGAGGCTTAATAGTAAAATAAAAATCATAGATATCAGTGACTTTCAGCTAAAGCTTTGAAAACTCCCAGTTAAGGGTGTGGAAAACAGATTGGACAGGGAATGTTTCTACTTGGTTTTTTCCAATTAAACATTATTTGATTGATGTACTTGAAAATCCATGTCAAAACTTTACTGTAAATTCTCTCTGGAAACTCTTATTCCTTCATTTGTGAACAGCCAGAAAGCGTGTTCTTCCTGGTGAGTAGACATGATTACATTGCAGTCATGATTTCGTGTAGTTTCCTGAGTTTTCTAAGATCAGCACTTGGAAGGCCTCCAATCAGCAGATTCTATAATACAATGAAATTTTTGTCTTATAGCTATAATAGCTATAGCTATTTTTGTTATAATAGCTATTTTTATCAATGACCCTTCAGCTTTCCTTCATTGTAATACTGTAGTAACTTGTCAATCATGAATTCTTCTAAATAAGGCTTACCGTTTTTTGAAAAACTTCTGTTAACAATGTTAATCAAAAGTACACTACCATGTAGGACAGAGTCCGTTTCAAATATGAGTTTGTCAACTGAGTGCTATAGTTTGCAGCGCTAGTGGTTGTTGTTTGTGAGACTCTAATGTGAATAATGTCTTATCCTGAAAGTTGTATTCCGTGTGGCTGCTGCCCCCTGAAGTTGTTCAGCCGAACTAGAATAGTTTGTAGGGCTACTCACAGGGCAGAGAAGCTAAGTTGTTCCTCTTCTGTGCAAGCATCTTCTGTTGTATTTTGGCTCTCACAAAATGAAATATATGGCTTGGGTTACAACCCAGTTCAGTTGAAACTCATTCTTGTTTTGAACAGAAACTATCATCAGTTCAGTTCAGTTCAGTCGCTCAGTCGTGTCCGACTCTTTGCCACCCCATGAATCGCAGCACGCCAGGCCTCCCTGTCCATCACCAACTCCCAGGGTTCACTCAGACTCATGTCCATCGAGTTGGTGATGCCATCCAGCCATCTCATACTCTGTCGTCCCCTTCTCCTCCTGCCCCTAATCCCTCCCAGCATCAGGGTCTTTTCCAATGAGTCAACTCTTCTCATGAGGTGGCCAAAGTATTGAAGTTTCAGCTTTAGCATCAGTCCTTCCAATGAACACCCAGGACTGATCTCCTTTCGGATGGACTGGTTGGATCTCCTTGCAGTCCAAGGGACTCTCAAGAGTCTTCTCCAACACCACAGTTCAAAAGCATAAATATTTGGTGCTCAGCTTTCTTCACAGTCCAACTCTCACATCCATACATGACCACTGGAAAAACCATAGCCTTGACTAGACAGACCTTTGTTGGCAAAGTAATGTCTCTGTTTTTTAATATGCTATCAAGGTTGGTCATAACTTTTCTTCCAAGGAGTAAGTGTCTTTTAATTTCATGGCTGCAATCACCATCTGCAGTGATTTTGGAGCCCCCCCAAGAAAAACTCTGACACTGTTTCTACTGTTTCCCCATCTATTTCCCATGAACTACCATACAATGTTTTAAAATTTTTTTGATATTATATCAGCCTTAATAACCAACATACATTTGCATAAAAAACAACATACATTTCTTAAGAGGAGAACCTTAAACAAAAAGGAAACTGTGCTGCTCAAAAATTAAATAATTATGTTAAACAATACATCATTCAGAAGTACTGTTAAACCTTTTCTGCCTTGGTCACGAAGGGTGCCTTCTGAAGCATGGGTGTGTACTAAGTCGCTTCAGTCGTCTCCAACTCTTTGCCACCCCATGAACTGTAGCCCGCCAGGCTCCTCTGTCAGTGGGATTCTCCAGGCAAGAATACTGGAATGGGTAGCCATTCCCTTCTCCAGGGGGTCTTCCTGACCCAGAGATGGAACTTGGCATCTGTTACATCTTTGAATATGTAGATTCCATCGTACATGGACTCTCTCCCCTTGAGAACTGCAGACCATTTCTAGTGTTTTTGTATTTTACTTTTATAGTTTTGGAAGGACTGGGGGAGCCTAAACCTCTCAGCTTACCCAGTTATTCTAGGCAGTTACACAATGTTCTTTGAAGGTAATCGGAGTTTCCATGGGTCCTGACCCAAAGTTGAGACTACTGATAGCTAATATTTGTGAGCATGCCCTGTGTCAGGCCCTATTCTACATACATTAAACTCATTTAAACTCACATCATCCCTCTGAAGATAGGTACTATTGCTGTCCTGCTTCCCTGGTGGCTCAGACAGTAAAAAATCTGCCTGCAGTACGGGAGACCTGGGTTCTATTCCTGGGTCGGAAAGACCCCTGGAGAAGGGAGTGGCTACCCACTCCAGTATTCTTGCCTGGAGAATCCCATGAACAGAGGAGCCTGGTGGGCTACAGTCCACGGGGTTGCAAAGAGCTGGACATGACTGAGCGGCTAAGCATGCACAGACTGTTATTGTCTACGTTTTGTGACACTAAGTCGAGACTCAGAGTCGTTAGGCAAGCTGCCTAAGGAGATACCAGCTGTAGTAGTTCTCTAGAGCAGTCTTAACAAAGTACAGACATCTATTGTCTTACAGTTCTGGATGCTACAATTCCAAGATCAACATATTGGCAGGGTTGGTTGGTGTCTTCTGAGGGCTGCGAGAGAAGAATCTGTCCCAGCCTCTCCCTGGGGCTAGTAGTTCTCTGCCTTCTACCAGTTCCTCTTCTCAGTGTGATATCTCTGTGTCCACGGTTCCCCTTTGTAGAAGAACACCAGACATAGTGTGCATCAGGGCTCATTCTAATGACCTCACTTTAACTTGGTTGTCTCTGTAAAGACCCCATGTCCAAATAAGGTGACATTCTAGGCTCCTGGGGTTTAGGACTTACATATGAATATGGGGGGCAGAGGGACTCACACTTAATTCAACCAGTAACATCAGCTACCAGTGGTGAAGCTGGAATTTGGATCCTTGCAGTCTGACCCAGGAGCCCGAGCGTTCGGTCTCCCCTGAAATTGCCATTTTTGTGGGTCAGACACCGTGGCATACTGCCAGGATGATTCCACCTGACCTATTTCCAAATGATATCATTCAGGTCAGTCTTAGAAATATGATCACCCTTGATTTGTGGCACTGAGGAAAGGAGAACATTAAAGAAATTAAACATGCTACAGCCTGGAGAATTTATACTCTGTGAAGAATGTATGTTCTTAATAGTCTCTTTAAGCATGTTAAGACAGCACTTAAACGGGCACACAAAACTCTGAAAACAGTCAGTGTACAAAAGAGCATCTGTGATTTTCTTCTGGAACATCTAGCAAATACAGCGGCTTGAGACTCTGATCAGATGGATGTAAGAGCCTCTAAGCTTTCACTGGTGTGTTTATTAGAGCTCTCTGCCTATGAATTTGAAAAATTCATTTTGCTGCCACCTTCCTTTTGCTGGCTTATGACAAGAAGGAGGAAGGTCTCAGCTAACTATCACCAGTGCTATAATCACATTCGAATTTGAAGATGATGATTTCAAAATTGGAGAGTACATCCTAAACAGTGGTCAAGTCTAGTTGCCCTTTTATATAATTTATAAAATTAAGTTTTTAAATAAACTTAATCTTGGAATGAGAGTATGGAGCAGCTTCAAGCGAATGTGGTAGCCTCTATATATATTAGATTTCTTTTCAATACCAGGATGGCTCTCTCAACCATGACTTCCTAGTTGCTTTTATTGAAAGTCTTTTCTGTAAACTTACAAGATACTGAAAACGTTTTTTCTTCATTTAAGGATACTCTGTCTTTGGGACATCTCTGGCAGTCCAGTGGTTAGGACTCTGCACTGCCATTGCAGGGGTTCTCGGGTTCAATCCCTGGTAGGCGAACTAAAATCCCTCATGCCTTGCAGGGCAGCCAAAAAAAAATTCTGTCTTGAGCAATTCAGTTTAGTAAAGGTTTATAACAACAGTAACCACTTAACTCCATCTAGCATCCATTTTTCTTTTCCCAGCTTTTATCTTTTCCTGTTCTCTTGGTAGTACAATTCCATGAGTTATCAGAGAAAACCAGGATTCATGTTAAACTTAATGAACACCTTTGAATCCTGCTAGGTTGCTGTATGATGATACTTAGAAGCTGGGCAAAATTAACAAGATTCTGTCTTAGTCCATGTGGACTGCTATAACAGAATACCATGGACTGGTTGGCTGAAACAAAAGACATTTATTTCTCACAGTTCTGGGACCAAGAAATCCAAGATCAAGGCACCTGCAGATTTGGTGTCTGGTGAGAGCATCCTTCCCGGTTTGCAGACAGCCATACCCTCACATCACGGAGAGAGAGCTCTAGTCTCTTCCTTTCCTCATAAGGGCACATCACAGAGGCTGCAAGTTCATGACCTCATCTGAGCCTAATCACCTCCCCAAAACTCCCACCTCTTAGTAGCATCACCGTGGGGATTAGGGCTTGAACATGGGGATGGGTTTGGCCGGGGTGGGGGGGTGGGGGGAGGTGGGGTGGGGGTGGGGGGCCACCATTCAGTCTATAAGCAGACTCAAAACACTCCAGGGTCAACCACACCCCTCTCCTTCCGTTCTCATGAGTGTGTCCTTTGGTTTCAGGTGTTCCCACCCCAAGCCAAGAAATTCTCCGGCACACGCTGAACACGCTGGTCCGGGAGAGGAAGATCTACCCGACTCCTGATGGCTACTTCATCGTCACCCCACAGACTTATTTCATAACTCCTTCCCTCATAAGAACTAACAGTAAATGGTACCATCTGGACGAGAGGATACCTGACCGGTCTCAGTGTACCTCTCCCCAGCCAGGGACCATCACGCCCTCTGCCTCAGGCTGTGTCAGGGAGAGAACGTTGCCCAGGAACCACTGCGACTCCTGCCACTGCTGCAGGGAAGACGTGCATGGCATGCACGCGGCCACCCTGCAGAGGAAGCCCGCCAAGGACTGCAAAGACCCCTACTGCCCTCCTTCCCTCTGCCAGGTGCCAGCCACTGAAAAGAGCAAAAGTACTATCAACTTCTCTTACAAAACGGAAACCCTCTCCAAACCGAAGGACGGTGAAAAGCAGTCCAAGAAATTCGGGCTCAAGTTATTCCGGCTCAGCTTTAAGAAGGACAAGACCAAGCAGCTAGCCAACTTCTCCGCCCAGTTTCCTCCCGAAGAGTGGCCCCTGCGAGACGAGGACACGCCGACCACCATCCCTCGGGAGGTGGAGATGGAGATCATCAGGCGTATTAACCCGGACTTGACCGTGGAAAACGTCATGCGGCACACTGCCCTGATGAAGAAACTTGAAGAAGAGAAGGCGCACCGGAGTAAAGCCGGGTCCTCCGCCCATCACAGCGGAAGAAGCAAAAAGAGCCGGACTCACCGCAAATCCCACGGAAAGTCTCGGTCACACAGCAAGACGCGAGTGTCCAAGGGAGACCCGTCCGATGGTTCCCATCTGGATATCCCGGGCGAGAGGGAGTATGACTTTTGTGATCCTCTTACCAGGGCTCCCCGGGAGGGCTGCTTCATCATCGAACACAAAGGGGATAACTTCATCATGCATAGCAACCCGAACGTGATCGAGTCTCATTTCCCCATGACCCCAGAATGGGACGTGTCTGGGGAACTGGCCAAAAGGAGGACTGAGATGCCTTTTCCTGAGCCTTCCAGGGGAAGCTCCCACTCGAAAGTGCACCGAAGCCACAGCCATACCCAGGACCGAAGGTCCAGGAACGAGAGATCCAACAAGGCCAAGGAGAGGTCCAGATCGATGGATAACTCTAAAGGCCCTCTGGGTGCTTCTTCTCTGGGGACGCCTGAAGACCTGGCCGAAGGCTGTAGCCAAGATGACCAGACCCCCAGCCAGTCCTACATTGACGACAGTACTTTAAGGCCTGCACAGACTGTCGGTCATCAAAGGGCTCACGTTTCATCTGCAAGCTATAAAGAGGTGTGTATTCCAGAAATAGTCAGTGGCAGCAAGGAGCCACCCAGCGCTTGCAGCCTCTTGGAGCCAGGCAAAGCGCCAGAGAGTTTGCCATCCTTTGGTGAACTCAACTCTTGTCCAACAAAGACGGCTGCAGATGACTATTTCCAGTGCAACACCTCCAGTGAGACGGTGCTCACGGCGCCGTCACCTCTGGGGAAGAACAAAGAGGACCACGACACTCTGACCCTGGCGGAAGGGGTGAAAAAGCTGCCTCTGTCGGACAGGCAGGCCCCTCATTCCTCCAGGGAGCCTGCAGGGCACAAGGAGGAGTCGCCAAAGGGGCCGGGCGGGGGCCCAGTCACTCCAGGCGCGGTAGTTGAAGGCCTTGCCAATGGACGCCTCATCCAGCATCACAGCGCCGAGCCCAGCACCCTGGACAAGAGGAAAGAGATATTCAGCAAAGACACACTGTTCAAACCTCTTCACAGCACCTTGTCTGTAAACAGCTATCACAAATCAACCCTGTCCCTCCTCAAATCGCACCCGAAGTCCCCTGCCGACACACTGCCAGGCCGATGCGAGAAACCGGAGCCGTCCCTGGGGACCTCGGCCGCCCCTGCCCTGCCAGCCTCCCAGCGTCAGCAGGAGTCTGTGGGGAACCAGGAGGCCTCTTTCGACTATTACAACGTCTCTGATGACGACGAGTCTGAGGAAGGGGCCAACAAGAACACAGAGGAGGAGAAAAACAGAGACGATGTAGGTACCATGCAGTGGCTTCTGGAGAGAGAGAAGGAAAGAGACTTGCAGAGGAAATTTGAGAAGAACCTCACCCTGCTCGCCCCAAAGGAAGCCGACAGCAGCAGCAACCAGAGGGCCACCCATTCGGCACGACTAGACAGCATGGACAGCAGCAGCATCACAGTGGATAGTGGATTCAACTCCCCACGGTAGGGAGCAGCGTCTGTGCGCATACACATACGTCCACCGGGGCCTGGGGCTTTATGCAGGTTAACTCAGAGTTTCTAATTTCAGTCTCAGTTCTGTGAAAGAGGGTGAAGAGTTGTGTGAGTTGTATTGTTAACAGCCTGTTTCTGACTTCTTTTTCAGGAATTGAAACAAATGTTTCTGCAGCTGTAGAGATCACCAATCTGGACTGGTGGGTTGGCTCCTTCCCGTCCAATCTAAGACCAACATTTCCCAGTATTTCGATGTTGATATTGCCACCACGCTGATAAAGGAAGGGTTTTTTTTTTTTTTTCTTTAAGTCTTTCAAAAAATACTAGCTTTTTGAGTAAAATGAGTAGTCAGTGTGATGGTGGGAGGTAGGGGTTGGGAATAACTTGATTGACTCAAAGATGGGGAATCCATCTAGTGAGAATATAATAGCTCATCTCACAACCTCTGCAGTGGATCTAGAAGCTTCTTATTGTCTCAGCCCTGACTTTCTGTGCAGCCTGCACCCCTTGCTCTCATACACCTTCCTCTCACCACTCAAAAGTCTGCAGGCACATGGAACTGGTCCCGTCCCAGGAAGACTGGGGGCCTGTGCTCCGTTAGATCGAAGTGCATGCCAGCACTTTCTTTTCTCCTCCTGCAGAATTGGCACTTTGTAGGCACGCTGATCGTGGTGCCTTCTTTTTGGTAGGTGCTGGTAATTCAGCAGAGGGTTAACAGCTGAGTGTGCAGTGCCCAATGGCCACAGCCAGGGCACTGAAGTGGTTCAGAGGGTTAGGAAGCAAAAGGGAGTCTATGCCACTTTCCTTTTTTTCTCCTTAATTCTTCCTTCTCTTCCAAGAGCGACTTGGGACCTGACTCTCCTTCTGAATTCTACTCCAGATTGGTGACTCTGAGATGCAGAAATACTGTTGAGAGATTGACATCTCCCATTAGTTGTGATTCCCAACTTTTTATAGTAGTTTGTATTTGAACAAGTCCAAGATACGAATATGTATTTCTTATATTTATTTTAATTATTAAGAATTAAAATTAGTTGCATTATAATCCTTTGACTCTGTCTCTGGGTAATTTGGAGACAGAGCATCCCAAAACCAGAACTGGGAATCATTCATCTGTTTGTCTCATATTAGACCTTGGTTATTTCTTAAAGGGCTAGTTCTTTATTACCATTATTATTATTGTCAAGTAACGTTTCTTTTCTGAGTTAACATGTGTGGAAGTCTGATGTCTAAACAAACCACAGAGATGGCACCCTGGTTAACGTGGAAGCCAGGAGCTCCAGGTCTCCTCTGCCCACCCTCAGGGACCTGAAAACCTCAGGGGGCCATGGAACTCAGTCGGCAGACTACTGGCCTGTTAAGTGACTTTGCTCAGAAATAATTTTTGCTAAATGTTTTTTAATCCCAAATGAAATCTTAATTTATATACCAATTGTTTTACATATTCTTTTCTCTCTGCTTCCCTCTTCTACTCTCATTTTCCTCTTGATTTCCTAGTAGGGGATAGCAGATAAGCATAACTAAAAGTCTGCCATTGGTGGTAGACGTTTACTACCATTGCTTGTGGAAGGTGTGGGTTATTGGCCTGGACCTCCTGCTCTGCTGTTTCTTATCCTATGGGCTCTCCCTGCTTGATGTTTCTCCACACCAGTTTCCAGCTCTTCACGGGGCACTCTTGGCCCCTAGACCTCCACAGAGGGAAAACCACCATGCTCCAGAGATAGTTGCAAGGGGGATATTGAGAGGTTAGTGGGTTCTGACTCAAAACCTGACCACTGCATAATATTGAACGTTTTTTGTTATGGGGGCAGGTAAACAGAAATGTTCATGGAATTGTTGAACCAGTCTCTCCACAGAATATATTTTATTATCTCTAAATTAGGAGTACAGATTATGGAATTGATGAACGGGATCATTTCTTGAACAAAGCTTATTTGCATAGCTTTAATAGTGTACTCAGGGTCAAATGTGCTGTCCTGGTAGGTTGTCCTGAGGAGTCTGTCTTCACTCAGGAGCTATCTTCCCTCTCTTATTAGGTAGAATTTTCTTTATAGAAATATGTAGATCACCCGTAAATGTCATGCAGTTAGACAATCTACAAAACAATTCCTGATCACACGCCTTTTGTTTTTCATATCCTTTGGTTAGAACGTGAGTGACAAACTTATTTTTGATATTTATTTTTAAATTATGTTTCCCCTCTACTTCGATAAATTTACTAAGTTACCTTTCGGATGCATGAGGATTGTCTGTGAAGGAGAATATTTGAGGTACAGGGGGTTTTACTCTCCAGTGTAAGGAGTCTTTTAGCCAAATAGCATTATCATGCTGACACGGCTCCACCATTACAGATACAGGAATCTTCAGGGGCCATTTATTCAGATCTTTCGGTGAAAGAGCTCACTGAGCAACAAAGGTCCGACCTGCGCCACCACCCCACTGCCCCTGCCAAAAAAAACGGTGATTTCCACACTGTCAAGTCTTCAGTGCTGACTCAGAAGTCACGTTCAGCCACATTTCCAAAATTCTTTAGTCCCCTTTAGTCAGGAAGATCCTCTGGAGAAGCGAATGGCAACCCACTCCAGTAATCTCGCCTGGGAAATCTCATGGACAGAGGAGCCTGGCAGGCTACAGTCCGTGGGGTCGCAAAGAGTCGGACAAGACTGAGCGACTAACACTTTCACTTCAAAGTGTGTTGACAGAAGGAAACGAGGTAGCAATTTAAACTATGCCGTGAGATCGAATGTTGCAAATGAAGACTCCTGTCGTGCAAAGCCTGCTATTCCAGAGTTGAGGCTGAAAACCTGTTGATAAACACAATATGAGAATCAGAGGGCTCCAGGCTGCCCAGCACGTGTCCGATGCGTCCTGTGCTGTCCAGGTGCGGGCCCAAGGGGAGTGCATGCAGGGCACGGAACAGCAGGGCCTCTTGGTTCAGTTCTTCTGCCTATAAAATTCTGAGATTTTATAGGTTTTATAGATTTGTATAGATTACACTCCATTAACTCTCTTTTAAAAAGTATGATATTTTAAATGTGATGACTATTGTTACTGCTCACCCTCCATCTCCATGAATTGTTTCATCGTCATATCCACAGCCTTCCATATGACTGTCAAACACTGTACTCACTGTCGCAGTAGTAATGAGATATATCCTTTGGAGACACTGGAATGCCCTGTTGTGTTTACCACTATTATTATGTTGGCCGTGGTCAAAGGTAGTCCGAGGTATCTTAGAGCACGTGTAGCTTAGGCCATCTGTTACAATGATGCGTGTTGACGGTACCTGACATACAGTAGGGACTTGATAAGTTAAATTCCCACCTCAAAAACTGGTTTAAAAGTGAATTCCTTGGACCTCAAAATGCATTTTCCCATAGAAAACAAAAGTCACTAGTAATACATAGATTCCCAAGCCTCCCCACAGTGACTGGTTTTTTTTCATGCGATGCCAGATGTACAACAGAAATAACTCGCATTTGTCTAGCTTTTGGGTGTACAGATCTTTCCTGGTTGCTTATTTCTTCTTCTGAGTCACTCACTGAGTAGGTACAGCCCAAAACTCGATGTACTTTAAAGATGAGGAAGTCAAATGCCCTAAAAAGTTGCTACTGTGCTTACGAATGCAACCCAAGGAGCGTGTCACAACCTCTCTGGGGTTCTACGTGTTTCTTGTCCTTTTTCCTTCCTCCACCTGACTCTCAGTTGTAGTCCTGGAAAAACACTGATGGATTTTCTTAGAGGAGGTGTAAGGCAGGTAAGTAGGTAAGTCTAGTGTTTTTCCATCACTTACTGATGATATTTTGGAGTATTCCTTAGATATGCCCAGATTGACCGTAAGCATCATGAAAGAACTTGATTTACTTCTATGAATGTATGAACGCTCTGGAGGTACCCTCTTCAGTCAGGCAGCGTTCAGTTGTCTTTTAGGTAGTTGGTAAACAAACTCCCTCGTAAACAACTAACTCTTGGCTTTTTGATGAGAAGCAAGCTTAAGGCCACAAAGGGTCAGGATGAAATACCCTGTCAGGCATGGCTGCCAAGGTATAATGTTCAGATAGACTCGCTATGGGTTTTGGATGACAATGAAAGCCAGGTGGTGAGGATGTCCACTGGGTGGTTTGACTTTAAATCAGTGATGGGGACCAGCATGGAAGAATATTTTATAAACCTTGAATCTATCCAATAGGGTGGATGTTTTGAGCATCATTATGGTTTGTTCTACCTCTTTGTGAGCTGGTAAGTTTCGTATTACCATTTTGAGGACCTAGAACATGAAACCCACTCAGTTCCCATCAGTCAGGCCAAGTAATCTTATATCTGTCATTGTCCTACACATTTGACATGTTAAATATTTGTTATAAACCTCTTGGGACAATAAAATAGATTTAAGTATTTCTAAATTAGAAAAATTAAAAGAGAAATCGAAATACTAAAGCTTTAAAATCACCTCTAAAGATTCCTTTAAAAAGTTAAATATTTCTACCAAAGTGGAAGAAGGGAGGAAATAAATGTAAATAGAGAAAACCTTAGATTCCTTATCTGAAAATAGAATGTACATTAACTAAAGTGTTACGTATTTAAAACAGAGGTATGACGTCTGTAAAAAAGAATGTTATTCCCATCACTGCTGCAAATTGGCTAGTGTCCTGCTTGAAGTTCACCTCCAGAGTCAAAAATCTACTAAGCAAGAATGAAAACAGAATCATTAGGATAAAAGTATGCAGTTGATTCAGGAGCAATTCTATCCATGAACTTTGAGCCTGAAATGAAATCATTACCTATGTATAATTTACAAAATCTTTTTAAAGTCTTTAGTCTTTTTAAAAAAAGGAACACGAGAGCCATCTATCACATCGGATTTTGAAGGCGTTTCCTTGAATGTGAAAGTCTAGGAAAGACATATATTTAGTTGTATGAAAACCCTTTACTCAGTGTACTGCTGATGATAACATGTCTTATGAAAAGCTTCTGGAGTCCACGTTGCTGGAGCATATGTGAATAATCAGTATGAGATGCTATATACATGACATGATAAACCGCCAGAAGAAATCCATTAACTCCATCATTTGCTCTTCCTCTAGGGCTCAATATATAATTATTTATGTTAAAAACCAAACCAAACAAAACCTTTTTACTCTTGTAGCACTCGGGAGAGCCTGGCTTCCAACACATCAAGCATTGTTGAAAGTAACCGTCGTCAGAACCCTACCTGGAGCCCGGCCCACGGTGGAGCTGGCCCGGCCTTCAGTTTCCGAGCAAGTACGGACCCCCCCACCAACGAAGCTGAGAAATTACAGAAACCTTCCAACTGCTTGCAAGCTTCTGTTACTAGTGTGTGATAGTCATCCTGCCTCCGACCTCCCGTCTCATTCGATACAGCCAAGTTTACGACGCTGTGGCTGGTGTTTACATCTTTGGAAAGACAAGCATCTCAACGGCAGTTTTTGTGTTGACTTAAACTGTGCTGCTAAGTAGGCTAGGGCAAAAAACAACAACCGAAAAAATCTTTATTTCAGAGTATTGCTTTTCACATTTATGGCTCTGTAGCAACAAGAATAGCAGTAGGGTGATATGTATACTTTTGCTTCACTAATTGTAACTGAGCACACATAGGGAAGTCTAGACACTGTAAGTGTAATATGCATTTTCGATGTCTTGCAGTTGCCAAGTCCATTTTAAAATGCCACAGATGCGTGTTGCTCCCAGTCTGTGCCAGATGGTGCCACAGAACTGATCCTTGACACTTCCAAAAGAAAAAAAAAGATAAACAACTAAGCCACCACAAAATGTCAAATGCAAGGGTCTACCTTGAGGGAAATTGATGCCAAACTGACTGAAAGGGACCCCAGCCCTTTGTGTGTGAATCATTGAGGCCCCAGTCATTTTGCACTGTGAGTTTTTTTGACACGATTTTGTAGGAGCCCATGGAAGTGTGTCAGAAGGGGTCGTGATCCAAATACTGGGAGTGTTTGTTTTCAGGATTTTGTTTTTTAAGTGTCACGGATGCTTGTCTGATATGTTTAACCTTCCATCATCACAAACAGGAATATAGGCCTTTGATTCTGAAATGGACAAAGGAAGGGTCCCCCAGCCTGGCTGGGGCATAGCACTGAGTGATGGGAGAGGTAATGCGGACTTTTAAAAAGGTGTTCATCAGATAGTGAAGGAAGAGCATTTCTTCCTTGTGAGACTTGAGGGTGATGCTATCTTACTATCAGAGATAAACGATAATTAGTTTGTTTAAAAGCAAAATGTTCTTTGTGATACAAATGAAGACTATGGCCTGGGGACGTTATTCTTTCTAATGGAAGGACATAAATCTATTTTATGTAGTTTTAAATAGAATGCCTAAATTAGGCTGTGGGAGATAATTTTTAGTGGTTATAGGAAAGAGCAAATTTAGGGAGAGTTGAACTTCAGGCCTTTTATTCCTGGGAAGATATCTATAGAGAAAACTTTAAAATACTTTTTGATTAGAAATATACATGTGCCCATGTAATTAACAACAGAATGTGATCATTCTGCAAGTGTGGTGGAACCCTAACTGTATGCCCCCTAAATTTATCAGAATAACAATTATGCATACATGAACTATGCCAGAGTAATGTTTACAGAAACTTTGTAACCAATTTCAGCAGGCATTTTTAGGTGGATGTATAGTTTTTAGCCCAATTTATTTCAGGATGATTTGTTAATTACATTTTGTTTTGGTTTACAATGTCATGATGACTACAGAGAAGGTTCTCAGCAACAAAGGGATTACAAATAATCAAGATTCATTTCTCCAGGAAAGAGATGTCTCAAAAGTTCCCATGTCTTATTTTAGGAGAACCATGGAATAAATCTGTAGATAATGGAAATTTATTCACAAAAGGATTTCATTTGATACCAGTAAATGGTCTGACCAACAGTTTTATTTAGCTAGTGGCATGTGATGTTTGGAGCCATATACCATAAAATAAATACCCAAAAATAAATCTAAAATATTTTCACCTCGGATTTCAGGAATTGGCATAAATTGGCAAAACACTTCTGCTTCAGTATTAGGTTGAGTCACTAGCCATCTGTTTAAAGAGTAGAGTCTTTAAATAGACACAGTTGGGCTGTTTCTTGAAGCATTTAGAGACTCTCTCATGCTTTTTCAGATAGCTGGAAGTTTCGTTGGGTCAAACTGGACTGGTCAAGTTTAGTATAGTTTTCCTTTCTTTGTGCTTATAGTGAAACGTGAGCACGTTTCTTGGCAAACTCCCACACCTTTAAAATGCTTCTGTCAGTTGGCTTTCAGTCTCACGCTTTATTTCCTCCAAGGCATGCCTTGATTGCTCAGAAATGCACTCTTGTCTCACTGCTTAAATTTGTCCAGAAGGAATGATAATGTATCCAATAGACTATACACAGAGTCTGTGTCCTTGGGGAGTTGTATACCACACAGTTACTAAATTCTTCTGTCTAAATTCTCTTTTTTTCACCCCTAAACCTACCCTCCAGCGTGAATCATACAATCAGTTCATAAATAATAGAACCATTGAAACAATACATCAGCCTCTAGTTGATCCTCCTAAAGTAGCCATTAGAATAATCAAATACTGTGTGAATAGGAAAGAAAAGCATTACCTTTAAAGAGAAGCTTTAAAATATGAATTTATCAATATTTCACAAGAAATAGGTTTACAGAAGACATTTGAATAAAATGTGTACACTCTTTGCCCGATGCTATGGGGTACATGATTTAGGGAAAAAAAAAAACAAACTCCCTTAGACCAGCAGCCATTAGCATAGAAACGATGGACTTCAAGGAGGATATGGTGTGAGCAGACGTTCCATCCAGATACAT
Source organism: Oryx dammah (assembly GCF_014754425.2). Classification (NCBI taxonomy): domain Eukaryota; kingdom Metazoa; phylum Chordata; class Mammalia; order Artiodactyla; family Bovidae; genus Oryx; species Oryx dammah. The sequence continues at coordinate 13,568,978 of NW_024070191.1, forward strand.
ACCCGTCTGAATCGAATTGGGATGCCTGAATGAATGGGGGAGAAGAGGGGGCTGGAAGCACGTTACGAGTACGACCCCAGATGGTCTGCGGTGATGTTCTCAGTAACCCGCTCCAAGCGTTGCCCGCGTCCTTTTCCTCCGGTGAAACGATCGCTTTGTGGCCCACGGCTGCTTACCTAGACTTCACTTAGAGTTTATCAACTGAAAGGTTTACAAAACTGAATCTGGTTGAATCTCTGTGTAGCGTTCAACTTTAAAGGGTCAACCCATCTGTCGGCATTTTGCACACTTATGTATTATTATGATACAGCATATTACTTTATGGTAATTTTATTTTTACATATAACTACCTCCATAAATTTGATGAAGCGGCCGCAGTGCGTTCAAGTGTATTGTTCAGAAAAGCAAAGTTGACAACGTTCTTAACCATTAGGCCATGGCATTCTGTGTGTGTGTCAGTGGTTGCCTATGTGGACTCGTGACTGTCTCATTGCCATGGTTTTTTTTTGATGGCATTATTTCATTCTCAGCTGTAAACCCGTCTCTCTTCTTTCCCACAGAAAGCGCACTTGATTTTGTTATGAATGAAAAGTTTAAATTTCTTGTCTCCCCTGCCCCTGCCCCCACCTCATTCCTGCTAAGAGCTCTCTCTGGCCAAGAGCCAGTTGGTAAACATGATTTAGCAAGCTATTTACTCCTATGAAAATCTGATTTGAATTCTAGGTTTTCGGTCATAAGACACACCAGAAATTTGGACTGCCAACTTTGAAGCACTTTGGGCCTCTGCCTTCACTTGCATGCTACCGTATCGAGCCCAGATTTCATTGGAATTAAAAGAGCTGTGCTTTGTATCCACAACTTCCGTTCCATAATTTGTATTTCATTTTATATATTTTGCACATCTCAGGGGACCTTCATAAGCATATGAAAGGGGGTTGCCATCAAGTAGAGAAAATGGGAAGAGCTGAAAGAGGACTAGCTGGATAAAAGTAATAAATGACTGCTTTTCTGATGTTGTGAAGTTCAAGTTCAGGAAGCATCCAATGAAAGTTAATCTGGAATCACAACGATGTGAACACCAGCTGTTCCTCAGTCTCTCTTTTTCATAATCCAACCAGCATTTCTAAAATGTAAGTTTAAATTATATTGCAGTCACCATGGGGAGGGAAAAAAAAAGAAACCTGTTCAGCAGCAATGAAAGCATTGTTTGTTTTTTAGGTTGGCACAGCTTTGTAAAATTCTACCCAGGACAAACCACTTATCACCACAAAGTGTACTTGAAAATAAAGTTTTTAACTTAAATGATAGGCATATTGCTCACCATACAGTAGTGATCTTGATTTGAAAAGCCTCACAATTTATAACATGGGCAGTGTTTGGAGCTTGATTAAAAACCAAGAACAACCTACGAGCACTTCGCACATTCATTTTGGGATCTCAAAGTGCTTCCAAAGCATTCGGATTCACAGTTCACAAAGCAGATCCTATTTGTAATACCTGTACTTGAACAAACAGAAGGAGTGACATAAGATTACCCAGAAACACAGTGGCAGCTATCAGTGATCTATTTTCTATCTGTTTGATAGACCATCATGAGAAATCACGAAATACAATGCTATTTTTCTGATGTGTGCTAATAAAGTCGAAGAAAACAAATACAACTTGACATTTTTGTCCATTTTCATTCAAAAAGTTCAGGGTGTTGGGAATTTGACAAAAAAAAAAAAAAAGCCGCCCAGATGCCCTTGGGGTCCGAAGTAGATCTGGCTTGCACACGCGTGTTTGCAGTTTCCCATGGGCTTCTCTCAATCCCGTGCTAAAACACCATCTTTCAGGAACATGACTGCCCCTGGCAGTGGAAGGTGCTGATACAGAAAATTTCACTAAAAAAACCCTTTTATCGAGTCCTCTCCACAGTGCTTCTCAGCACAACTGAAATTCAGTATACTGAGCCCTAATCTGAAGAATCTGGAGTTGCCAGGAAAGCTGATCTAGTTCCAAGTGGGTTTTTTTTTTTTTTTTTTTTAATCTCAAATTAGGAGATAAAAGATCCTGGTCAAGGACCTTCTCTGTTTATCACAGGCCAGTCACAGAACCAGCTAGCAGTGCGCCGTCGGGTGGCAGTGGCCCCCACAGAAGTGATCCTTTCCTTCCCCCTGCCACCCCGACTCTCCACCACCCACCCCAGCTCTCCTGTCACCCCACCGTCCTCAAATTTCTGCACACACTGAGGGCTTGAGGAAGCTAGGACGCAGGAAAGATGGAGGCAAAAGCCATGGAAGACATTGCTTTGCTCTGGGTTAGTAAAATACAGACAGGAAAGATTATTATCAGTCTGATCTTTGCCAAGTAAGATAAAGGAATCAGCCATCACTCTGTCAACTCTCCCAGAAGGTTTTACAGTATTCCGGATACATCCAATCTTTTCCCATAGATTTTTTTATTCGGGAGAGGTTTCATAAATTAGATCTATGAGAAAATTCATTACTCTATTTCCTAGGGTGTTGGAACCACACACTGCCGTCTCCCTGATGGAGTTCATCCCTGCGTCTTTTACAGCACCATCCTAGCCATGGCTCCTCTCACACTCGAGTCCTGTGGTTTTTTATTTTTTTTAATTTTCTATTTAAAAAAAATTTACTTTTTAATTGGAGGCTAATTACTTTACAATAGTGTATTGGTTTTGCCATACACCAACATGAATCTGCCATGGGTGTACGCGTGTTCCCCATCCTGAGCCCCGCCTCCCACGTCCCTCCCCGTACCATGTCTCTGGGTCATTTTTACAGTTGTTCTAGGACTTACAGAGGCTGGTTTGCAAGGTTCAGAATTCTGCAAGGCTCGAGGGGAACTAAACCTTCTTCTGATGATTGTATCTTCCCAGTTACAGGGCTTTCTTTGCTCCTTACTATCCTCAAACGTGAACATACGCACACACACACCCTGCCAACGAGGAAAGGGGTGGTTTCCCAGGTGAGGCGGCCAAGACTCTGGAAGCCAGGGTAAGGCCAGAAGCCTTACCCATCTTTTCCAAGAATGTTTAATGTTTGGTCCACATACAGCTGCCTCCCTCCTTGTCCAGAGCCTGGTTTTGACATGCCTGTTCCCTTGTGCCCTGCCTCCCGAAAGAGGTACCAGACCCGAGATCTGAGGTCCCCAGCACGAATCCTCTGCAGTTACATAAAATCCATTCTGTCGTGTACACACACAGCTCCTCGCCCGCCTTTCCTCCCAGTCCACCCTCCCTGCCTCCTCCCCACTTAGATCCCGATACACCTCCAGGGTTTCCACATCGGAAGGGCAAAGCAGTGTGTGGTACTGTGCGCACAAAGATGGGTTAGGAATAGAGCTGCCCTAGGGTCACCTTCATGTAAGTATTGACAGCTACAAATTAAGGTCCTTAGAGTAGTTGACGTAGATACAACTGTCTAGAAGAGAATTAAATTTCAGCGTTCAGTTTAAAGGGATCATAATTCTGCAGGTATCTTTCTCCGAGTGATTGAATGTGACTATTGCATTAGGGTAAATGAATTAAGAAGTGCAAGTGGGATTTACTGTATGTTAGAAAGGAATTTTGCAGCCAAGACTGCCTTGAATAAAATGTGTTTGCACTGAAAAAAAAAATTTTAAATTACTTGGTCTCTGGTTGCTGTAAAGGTCATCCAAGATGGATGTTCTGCTTATATTGTACAGTATTTCATATGAAATAATTACAGTTCATGAAATGTCTTCCCTAATGTTACTGATTTATAACAGCACATTTGTAACATGGTTTTTATCGTGTCAGTGTACCATATTGTAAATGATGATTACTTGTCATGCTTAGTATAATAACTTAAAAGAAAAAAAAAGCACAGGGATTTTTGTAAGTCTATATTTGAAAGTCCCTCCATATGGTAATATTGTGTTCATGTTGTTTATGTAGTGCTGTGTGAAATATCCATTTTGGATTGTGTTACTTTTTAAGATATTAAATAACATTTGGTTATATGTCTAAGTGGATTTTTTTTTGGGGGGGGGGTACTTGAGAGAAAAATACCTTACATGAGACGACTTTTATTTCTCTCCTCAATTAATATTACATCATAACAAAATTTGATTGCACAACTTTGGTTATTAGAGCTTTTGAATTAAAACAACTGAAAATGGAAATTCCTGATCAACATCTTTTTCAGGAATGTTTAAAAAGGTCCCATTTTTAGCCAGCTATTCAAATTTAAAACCGAGAGAGGCTTACAGAGGCATATAATTAAGTTTTCTAAATGAAATTATAAAGTAATATGGTCAGTTTGTTTTGTTATCACTCGTATCACGGTTTCTACTCCCGAATGAATGTGGTTCCCCTATCCAGCACCCACTCGGAAGCTATCCACGTACTCCAGGGAGGCCTTTTTGTACAGTTTTGAGTGCCTCCGTGTTTAACTGCCTTCAGAATCTATTATCCATTCCTCTGACTCTCCTCAGTGGTGACAAAACTTTGTCCTGGGAGAACGGACCTTCCTTTTTTCAAACCCAAAGTGACCTGCTGTCGAACAAATGATGGAGCTGGGAAACATTGTTAGTCTAGCCTAATTTTCTTGTGAGGGCGACCCAAAGCAGACATCCCAAAAGTGTTCTGAACCATGAGAGAGCCATTTGCTTAAGTGTGGAAAACTAAGGGGACTCCTTTGAAGGACAAGCCTTATTTTGAGTTGTTTGTCTATACAGACGCTTCATTTTTCAAGCATGTGATAGGGGAAACAAGAATACCGGAAGTACACTGTGAATTGTATGCTAGGAGCAAAAACCTCTGTGCTGGAGGAAAGGCAATTGTTCCTTTCAGAACCTTCCGGCGAACTGGACACAGGAGGAAACGTAGTGACTCACCAAGAAGCTGGAAGGCAGGATTCTGAGTCCTCTGAGAGAATGGTCACAGTTCATAAAAATCCTTTCTTTCGAAAGGAAATGGTATGGTTTTAACTTATTTTTAAGTGTTTAGAGTGGTGTGTTTTTTCCTCCATAAGGAAAATCCAGAGTCCTTGGTATTTGTCATCTCCGCTCTTGCAGCTGTGAAATCAAGAGCCGCTGAATAATAAAAAGAAGTTATTCACCTGACTTTAATAATTTATTTAACTGTGAAACCTTACCCCTACTGTGGGAATACCTGGATTTAGTGACATTCCTCCTCTGAGCTCCATGGCTCCAGACTCTTCCTGTAAAGCAAACAGCTAGTCATCTAACCCACGGGATAAGTGCGTGTGATAAATGTTCACAGAGCGTCACACACTGCACAGGAATTTCAAGAAAAAACAAGCCACCTGCATGCACAATACCCTGGGTAAGGTTTGGGGTGAATCTTCTCAAAAGCAGTGCATTAGAAATATGATGGTAAAAGGGGGAAGAGAGATGCAATGTGTTAAAAGAGGAATAAGGCCAGAGATGTTAGCTTGGAATTCAGAGGGCAAGACTGAAATACTGATGCTCAGTGAAGACCGGATTCTGTCTTCCTAAGTCAGATATAGGACTGGTGTTTGTGGCTTACACGGGATGAGCGTGTCAGCCTATGTGTGTCTGAGTGACGGTGTCCGTGGGTTCCTTAGACAGCCCCCAAAGTCGGTCCAATACTCGCCTCCAGGCTAGCTTCCCTCACGGCCCCTTGTTGCTCTTCCTTGCTGTGAAGTTCCAGGCATTATTTTTCTTTTCTATTACCTGGGGTTTGTTTCACTTTATTACTCTTTTCTCTATATAAAACTAAGAATTTTTGTGTTACACTTTCTAGTCTAGTAATGCTTGGACTCATTCCTAATCTCAAGTGTATATATGTAATAATGTAGCATATAATAATACAGAATAGGATATAACACTAATTATATTAGTAATAATAATACAGGGAAGCATATTGTGCTGCTTGGGGTCACAGGATCAAACACGGCTTAGTGACTGAACAACAACAGGATTATGTTAATAAGGACATTATAGTACAATGTAAAATATAATAAAATTAATGTATATTACTGTATACTTGTATATAATTGAGATTCATATACATTCAGTTCAGTTCAGTCGCTCAGTCGTTTCCGACTCTTTGCGACCCCATGAATCGCAGCATGCCAGGCCTCCCTGACCATCACCAACTCCCAGAGTTCACTCAGACTCATGTCCATCGAGTCGGTGATGCCATCCAGCCATCTCATCCTCTGCCGTCCCCTTCTCCTCCTGCCCCCAAACCCTCTCAGCATCTGAGTCTTTTCCAATGAGTCAACTCTTCGCATGAGGTGGCCAAAGTACTGGAGTTTCATTGGCATCATTCCTTCCAAAGAACACCCAGGGCTGATCTCCATATACATTATATATATTTATATCATATTATATGTAATAATAACACATGATAAGTTATATACATAATAATTTTGTATATAACTACAATTTATTACTAGCACTTTAAATTTCACATTTATAGTCTTACACTCCTTGTATCCAAAGCCCACTATCTTTGCTTAATCTCATTTCCACTCACCTTTGCACTGAGAAGTTGTTCTCCAGCACAGGGATATAAATTTATCCCAGCTATCAAAGGCCTGAGAAATCACTAGAAACTTTCATATATATAGATGGATGATGATAGACAGATGATAATATAGATATTGCATTAGACCAAAGATCTCCGTATTTTTTTATAGTCTGTAAATGACAACAAAATAAGAGTGTGACTCTGTTGTAATGATGTATTGAAAATTTGTTATATTGGGAAACTGGTTTGGAACCCTCTTGTGTCCATGCTTCAAGCCAGCATCCGCCATTCTTTACTGTATCCTATATTGTGGGGAAAATTTCCCCCGGTAACGCAACTCGTTCAATGTCAATAACAGTTCAATGGTTCTAGCATTTAAAATCTCTTTTTGAATTTTTCCTGCAATCATGAGATTTCCCCTGTTGCCGTCCCATCTGACTGCAAAGGTGGCAGTGGGTCTGCTCTACATGGTCCAGCTTCACACTGCGTGTCATTGTTGACAGGACATGTGACGGACTAACAAATCTTAAATGGGTTGGAAAAGACAAGCGTTGTTCTTTCCATTCCTTCCCTTCATATGTGTTTGATGGCCGTTATGGGACATCTGTGTCAATTGTCAAGAGATCGATATTCAGGCTGGGAACATTTCAGGATTCTCAGGGAGAGATGCCCTTAGAAACAGGAGATGCCATTTCCACAGCTGTATCCCTTCTGTGTCTCCTGCCTGTAAAAGGGATCCAATGAGATGGACCAGGGGTTCCATCTGGCCCTATAAGAAGTTAGGGAAACGGGTGCAATAGAGCTTATCTTTTACAGCTGACTTTTGTTCTAGCCAGTTGATAGAACTACCAATGCTTTGAGAGACTGCCCTCAGCAGTCAGAATATTTTGTAGATAGCTTATTGAGAACAAAGCACGTCCATTGCATTTTTAGACTTTTTTTGGCTGCTCTGCACGACTTGTGGGATCTTAGTTCTTCTACCAGGGATTGAGCCGGTGCCCCCTGCAGGGGAAGCATGGAGTCCTAACCACTGGGCCACCAAGGTCGTCCCCCCACCCCACTGCATTTTTAAACAAACATTGTATTACAGTTTTAGAATTACAGAATTATTGTGACTGCTGTATGGAGAATGCCTGTGTAGCTACCCCATCACCAGTTTCCCCTGTTATTAACTTTTTGCTTTAGTATGGTACATTGGTCATAATTAATGACAATACAGTATTGACACATTGTGAACTAAAGCAATACTGTATTCAGACTTCTTCAGTTTGTCCCGGCTGTCATTTTTTCATTCCAGGAGGCAGTCTGGGACACCACATTATTATGTGGCCTTCATCTCCTGCGATCTGAGTTTCTTAGACTTTGTTTTTGATGACTTGGTGGCTTTGAGGAGTACTGCTCAGGAATTTTGTATAATAGCCCTCAATCTGGGTGTTTCATGCTTTTCTGAAGATTAGGCTGGGCGTACAGGTTATGAGGGGGTCACAGAGGTCAAGTATCATTGGCATCATATATCAAGAAGGCATATTAACAATATGATTCATCACTGTTGACAGAAACCTCAATCACCTGGCTTAAGATAACGTGAGGTCTCTTCACTGCCAAGTTACTCTTTTTCCCTCAGTTCTAGCTGTCCTTTTCGGAAGAAAGTCCCTAAGCTCGGCTCACACTGGAGTCAGGATTTACCCTCCATCTCTTGAAGGGTGGAGAATTTAAACAGATTATTTGAAATTCTGTACAGGAAATGTCTTCTTCCCCATTAATTTTGACATAATTGAGTCACATCAGTATCTGCTCAGTGTATGCTCGCTTGTTTTATGTGTTGGGTTGTAGTCCTTTTCTACTTTTTGTATGTTATGCCTCAGTTTTTTCAGCTTCTGCTCTCATTTGCTCCTTTGATGGGCTCCCGTATCCCTTTGACCTACCTCCATCGTTATGGTGGTTTGTTCATTTCTTTGTGAGCACGTCCTAATTTCCTGGCATTATAGGATGCTGTAGGCTCATTTTATATATCCCACTCCAGTCTCTGAATCAGTCACTTCTCTACAGAGCACTTAGTTTCTTATATTGAAGGATGATAAAAAACCAAGATCTAGGAGATAGTTATGCCCACCCACCAGTACCAGAGAGCTGTAATTCCTAAGTTTCTTCAGCTGATAGAGCAAGGAGAGACCTGTGTGTGTACTACCCTGTGTACATACATGTCAATAAATATCTCTGTGTGGAACATCGGTTATCTCTCTTAAGCTAAATGTGAATTGACACTGATGTATCCAGCTCTGATCCATTGCTACACAGATCCTTCTGCCTCCTGCCTCTGCTTATCTATAACCTCCCACCCCAGCTGTGAGAAGAATCCTGGCTCCCATCATCTGCCATCCATCATCCATTTACTTAATCAGTTACAGTGTACACATTTAGTAGCTCATCCTTTGCATTTTGTAAAACTGATTAGATAAATATGGATAAACATGGAAGTGAAAAAATGGAACATTTTTAACTTATTCTTGCTTAATATGGAAGTACTGTGAAGATCGTAAACTTTGGGCTTGTTAGTTCCTAATGGGATTGCTCTAAATAATTTTAAGGTTCAAAGGGTAAAAGGGCACAATTAATATTATTTAATGTTCTCCTTTCCTTATGTCACACTGTTAGTACTTGGAAAGAAAGTGGTATGTTGACTTAAGAGCAATATCCATATGTTTGATAAGACCTTACTTTTTTCTCCCCACTCCAGTCTCTGCAAATCTGAATTGTAACCATATTCCAAGGTCCAGATCAAATGCCTTCTCCATCACAAGGCCTCTCTGAACATCCCTTCCCACTTCTGTGTCCTGACAAGAGTATGGCCTCTTGCCCGCTCCTGCAATAAATGTACCATTTCCAACTCTGTGTTCCCAATTTTCGTTTTAAAGTCAGGACTTCGGACTCCCACCCGAAACCATGACATTAACTAAACAGTTTATGTCACTTTTATAATGATTACTGGATTTCCTGGGGTCGGGGGGGGGTCTCCTCTTGTAACTGTTTCTCAGTGGTCCTTATGAGCTTGGAAAGTTCAGGTAGGCTGGGCTGGATAAGAAATAGACTCAGTGAGGTGGCTTCTAGCAGGATTCCAACAACTTTAGGGGCTTATTAAAAGCAGAATGGGAAGCTTTAGTCCCTTCTTGCAAGATTATCCCCATCCTTCACTCCCGGGCTGTTACTCAGGAGCCATTGAACGAGCCGCTGTCTAACGTGAAAGGAGCAGGCCTCACCCGCTGATTATGGGGAGTCCTTTTGTGTCGGTGTAAGAGACTGTGGGTGCAGAGTGGGTCTCCCCAAAGTGGTGGGGGTGTTGATGACTGTGGACACAGTATGTTTCTTTTTAACTGTATCTTAAATGTAAAGACAGCTGACTATGCAAATGTTCCATAAAAGTATAATGAAAAGTTTACTTTCTTGATTTCATGGGTTTTTTCGCCTATCTTAACCACATGTTTTTCTATTTCTTGTCATTTCTTTCCCCAACCTCCAACCTTTTTTTTTAAGAAAAAAGATTTTGACAACTCACTTTTAATATGCTCATTGCTCTCCCCTCCCCCATCTCACACTTTTAAAACAAGTCCTTGATTTTTCTTTCTTGATTATTGTTGTCACATCTGCCTATGACGTTGTCCCCAGCTGTGACTACTCATTTTGTAGCAGTGACTATTTTAAAAGCCCAACCAGGTAATAGCAAAATTCTTTGCTGCTGCTGCTGCTGCTGCTGCTAAGCCACTTCAGTCATGTCTGACTCTGTGCGACCCCTTAGACGGCAGCCTATGAGGCTCTCCCCGTCCCTGGGACTCTCCAGGCAAGAACACTGGAGTGGGTTGCCATTTCCTTCTCCAATGCATGAACGTGAAAAGTGAAAGTGAAGTCTCTCAGTCGTGTCCGACCCCATGGACTGCAGCCTACCAGGCTCCTCCGTCTATTATTCCCAAATACTCAAATTAGCTTTAGAAAAAGTTTTAAACATTGCTTTGGGTTGACTGTGTACCAGCTCTCCTCCCCTCAAGCTCTAGATCAGCTGTGGTGTTGGGAGTTGGCTTATTCAGTAGGGAAGCTCAGTTCAGTTCAGTTCAGTTCAGTCGCTCAGTCGTTTCCGACTCTTTGCGACCCCATGAATCGCAGCATGCCAGGCCTCCCTGTTCATCACCATCTCCCGGAGTAGGTAAGCTGGAACAACATTATTCTCTGTGGCCCCAGGGTTCAGAAATGGTGATGCAGTTTCTACCCTGGGGTGTGGTTTCGGGTCAGGATGAAGTCAATGATGACATAGTCTAGTTCCCTCTGGGGGTGTTTTAGGTAACTTAAATAGTCTTCTAATTCCATTCTTCCTAAAAGTCATGCCTCTATGAAATCTGCATCTTAATTTTAGTTTTCTACCTATTCCAGTTTTTCTACAGTAAGCACATATTGTTTTAAAGTCAGAATACTGTTTGTGAAAATGTAAAACATTTAAGAATACAGTAAGTTGAAGAAGGGTGATAAATTGTGAGTGATGTGTGTCCTGTGTTTTAATCCTCCCTGGGCAGTCAAGTCCTACCTTCCTCACAGCACTTTGTGGCCACTTCACCTCTGATGGGGACAACATGCTGAACCTTGAGATTTTTCTTGAGTATAAAAAGCCTTCTTAATTGTTCAAGTTGCAGATCTATGTATTTCCTGCTTTCCAGAGCATAAACTGTCTCCTGGTCTCAATAAAAGGCAATCCAGAATTTCCTCAGATGAGGTAGGATTAAGAGGGGGGAAAAAAACAGGATTAAAGGTAAGGATTATTCTTCTTTTAGGGGCAGAGTAAAAGCCATCACGTCAGGGGGACGGTGAATCATTCGGAGCCCGGATAAGCTGGTGCTTGATTCATTTTCCTTAGTTGTTACTTTAGTAATTGAACATTCTTCCCAAATGATTTATCACAGCTAACTCATTTGCCCTCAGAATCCAGTTGAGAAGACTTTGCTGTCAGTCCAGTGGTTAAGACTCTGGGCGTGGGTTCAATCCCTGGCTAGAGAACTAAGATCCCACATGCTGTGTGGCTTGGCCAAAAAAATAAATATTAAAAAAAGAATAAAGTTTTTTTTTTTTCTTAAAGAATCTAAGTAAGAATCTTTAGATACTTCCTACTGCATCTGAAATCTAGTATTTATCAATTCATGTTGTACTTAATCAATTCTTATCATAATTTCTAATATATCACAATCATAGACATTAAAAAGTATCACCTCAAAAAGGTAGTCCATTAAGCAGTTGCAGTTTAAAAATTTAAGGCCCTGTAGGCGTAGACTAGATCTTTGCAAAACTAGAAAAGTAAATGAGGTCTAAATTGTTCCAGTTTTATTGAGTTATAATTGACATACAGCACTATGTAAGTTTAAGGTTTATATATATTACATAATGGACTTCCCAGGTGGCACTTTACAGATTCTCTGGTAAAGAATCTGTCTGCCAATGCAGGAGATTCAAGAGATGCGGTTTCCATCCCTGGGACGGGAAGATCCCCTGGAGTAGGAAATGGCAACCCACTCCAATACTCTTGCCCGGAGAATCCCATGGACAGAGGAGCCTGGCGGGCTACAGCCCATGGGGACACACAGAGTCGAACACAGCTGAGCACACACAGACACAGCACACAGTTTTGCAGATTCTACTCCATTGTAGGTTATTAGCCGATAATGGCTATAGTTCCCCACACTGTTCAGTATATCCTTGTTGCTTGTCTATCTTTGTCGAGTAACCTGGATCTTCACTCCCTTACCCCCAATTTGCCCTCTGCCGTTCCCGCTCCCTGTTCATAACCACAAAATAATACAAGTGAATGTATAAGCGAAACAGAATCCGACATAGTTCTAAAAAGCCAAACACGAGGGTATGTCACTGCCAAGCTGAAGCGCATTCTATGGAGACGTTCTGTACAGCCACTAACATTTTCCAAGGACAGGCAATCCTTTAAAACATTCCTTCCTGCCGTTACAAGAATCCTGTTTAAACCGAAAGCCTCATCCTTAAGACAATCTGGAGATGTTAAGGTTTCTACTAGAAGTGAATAATGTGCCAGCTGTTGGCACATCCTCTCACCAACACAGACCCCTGGAGCCATTGCTTCCGGATTCAATGTCACATTCACCCTTTTAAGGATGCTCTGTAGAAGTGGGCGCTGTACCCAAGGCTGCCCCTGGGTGGACCTGAGAAATGGGTGAATGAGCCTCGCCCTGGCCTCTGCTCATCAGTTCTTTCCTACAGCCTTGTCTCTCAGACACAGGAGGAAAGCCAACAACTATCTAGAAACGTTCTCTTTTCCAAAGGGGTTCATGTTATAAAAGAACCTACAAGAGGAGAAAATCCTAGGGGGCACAACCTTCCACCTAATCTCACAAGAGTCTGTCTGTGTGTCTTTCTGTCCCGTCAGTCTGTAACGAACTTCTGGAGGGGAAGGGCTGTTTCTTAAGTCATGGATGCTTTTCCTGTGCAGACACAAACCTCGATGTTTATGAAGGAATGAATGGATACACGTGCAAACAAAGGAAGGCGTGCATGAGAGTGGCTGACGAAATGTAGGCACTGACGGTAAGATGACCTGCAACAAAGACTCAGATCCATGAGAGCCACCTGGAGCACATTTCATTCTGCTTTTAAAGTGTGGCTAACCAGATGAGGAGACTGTGGAATAATGGTCCATTCTTCCAAGAAGCCTCTCAGAAAAACCATGTGGCTCTGATTCTGATATCTATGTGGGGGCGGGAGGTGGCATTCTTGTCAATGTTCCTAGCGAGGTGTGATTAGCAAGAACTTTAAAAACAGAAACAATGATATTTGCAATATATTTGAGATAGCACATATTTATGTAGTTGAACACCAACTTGAGTAAAATTAGAATTAGGTTCATAATACAAATCTCTCCTGAACCTTTGTACCACATGACCACTGCATTGTACACGGCTGGAGAGATTCCAACACACACATACGTATTCACGCATACAAACAATAGCAGTGCAGTATCATACAAGTAGTGTGAGGAATGGGAAAGCCGTTCATAGGTGGGGAACAGACAAGCATTTGGAATGTCTGGTCTATGTGTTATCCCTCACTGATATTAATGTTTTTTCTTGTTAACAAATATATGTTTGTTATAGGAAATCTGAAAATTACAAGAAAGCAGAAAAGAAGCAAACAAGAATTATGCATCGTCATATCTCCCAAGATGATCACAAGTATTGCACAGTATGTATTTCTTGTTAATGTTTTTACATATTTTTTTAAAAATTGGGGCCACCTAGTGCAAACTATTTTGCAACCTGCTTTTCCCCCAAAGTTTTCATGAACATTTCTCATGACTTTAAATATTCTTCTGCCATGTTCCTCTAAATGGTTGCACAACAGGTCTTTCCTTGAATCATTTTCCTTCTGTTTCTCATTGTTGAACTATTCTTTAAACGTTTTCCTGATGCTGGAATTTTTAGGCTGCAGCGAACATCCTTAAAGAAATCTGAATGCTTCCTGAAATTAGAATTCCTGGGTCAAAATCTGCATGCATGTTTAAGACTTTTAAAATATATTATCACATTACCTTTCCCGATTTGTTGTGTCCAATTACCCTCCTGCCAGAGGTTATGATAAGATTTATTTTCTAAAGTATTTAAAGGTCGGTTTTACTTTGGTATGTTTATAACTGTATCCATTCCTTTGCCAGTTATATTCAAGGATTAGATTCTGGTGTCTAATCTGCGGAATTATTCAGTCTGTTGATCTAGCCTTTAGCAGGAAAGATATTAATATCACACATCTCCTAATGAACCTTTAACAAAATAGTATTAGGATAACAGATTTTTTGACTTTTTCACCTTTAGAAGTACACCATGGGAAAATGAATCAGTCATGTCTTGTCATAAATATGTTGAGAGAAAGGAACTTTTTTGCTTTTGTATCTTTTTCATGTGGATGGCCAGCAACCGTATTCCAATTCAGAGTTGTTCCCACTTTGTTGTCTCAAGTTGGAAGCACAGTATAAGTACGATTAAGTCTCCAGCTTGGCAGCAAAACACTTACAGTGTAACCCCGATAGGCTCACCCTGTGCGTACAGGTTGAGTGAAAGCATCTCTAATTCCCTCGAGGATGTAACCTCTTATGTTTTTCATTTGAGTCCAGAGTGAAAGCTGCATGGAAACGCCTTGACAGTATTCTTCTCTATCGGGAACATTAGATTCCCAAGATGCAACATGTATTCAGATTTATTATTCTCCTATCATGAAGAAACTCAACGATACTTCAACCTGGAGAAGCTTTTTATTTGACGTCTTTCTTTCAAGGTAACAGCTCTGCAGCGGTTTGTTTCATATGCACCCGCTTATTAGTGGTAGCTTTTGGTGAAAACATGCTTATCAAAAAAGGATGATATATAGTGAAGAGCAGCTGCTCCAAATCACAAACTATTCATAGCTTCCCACCCCCACCCCGAGTGAGGCCCTCTATTCACCAGTTATAACAGTCAGCAGAAAATGAAAACCCTGTAGGGTGATAAATAGCTGAAAAAATATTTCTCCCTAGTGTTTCGAATGTTGTCTTATAATGCATTGCACTTTCACTGAACCAGAAATTGTCTGTAATAAAAGAATATTGAGGGGGAAATGTTTAGATTATCATTGAATGCTAGAACTTAGAAGACATGCTCTGCTTTCAATGACAGAGGTTAATAGCCGAGTATATGTCATCAGCATCAATAAAATGAGAGGTTTTGGTCCCGAGCCCCTAATAAACAATTACAATTTTTAACATGTAAAAGCTGGAGACCTTTTTTTCCCCCTAATTTAAAATAACAGTCCAATTACCAATAAGCAAATGATCACTTTTTAAAAATTCTATAAATATTTCATTTCTTTAAAGCCATCAAAAATAAAAGACCACTTCTTTCAGCTGTCTTTTGACTTAAGACCATCTTTTCCATTTATCTAAGGAACAAATACTATTGTTTCTGGAAAGTATGCTGCTTTTTTTCCTGGTTAGTAATCATCTGTTTATACATTGTAGGGACCATACTCCTACACATACTCTTAACTTGGAGCTTCCTTCCTTATAAAAGGAATTTGGGCAACCCGGAAATCATTTCAGAGTCGTCCCAAGATCTGTTGAGGTGGAAGTGAACTCTAAATGGTCAGCTGTGATAACAAATTCACTGTCAGTTCCGGACTGTGATTTCTCTACTTGACCAACTTGGTTCCGCCAGGGGTGAATTGAATGTCAGTCTTGCCTATAGGTTACTCTTTTTCAAGCTATTAGTACAGTAATCATCCAGTATCTACTGAAGAGAACTGCAGTTGTAAACAGCTTGATTCTGTCTAAAGTGCAACTCTGTTCTTACCCTAGAGGACTAAAGTCTCAAAGTCCTTGAACTTTTAATTTTTTTCTTTTGAGTGTGTGCACTAAAGCAAGAATGTGAGCTGGTTTTCCTCAGTCTGAGTCTTCCTCGAAACAGATGGGGCTTGTACTTATCTGGATGGTTGGGGGGGGGGGTGGTGGGGGAGTCCTGAGGACTCCCACCTTGACATTGCAATGAAAACTTTCCCTCAAATCTCTAAATTCTCTCATCTGGCACAATAAATTAGAAAAGCCTGCTGTTCCCTTTGGTAGGTTTATGGAGTGCCCCCATGTTAGATTAATATCCAGAAATCATCTCTTCTCTGGTGGAGCAGAAGGCAGGTGATGAGTCCCAGATGTTTCTGCATGACCGTCATTCCCAGACATAATAGATGACATCAGGGAAAGAGCTGTGACTTCTCTTTTTCTTTCTTCCTCTCTTTTTTCCCTCCTTCACCTCCTCCTCCCCCTACTTCTTCCCTCCCCCTCACCCCCGCTTACACACACACATGCACATACACAAACACACACATCTTTTTCTTTCTTTTCTAAAGGATTCAGAGGGTTTGAAAGTTAGTTGACTAAGTAACCTCACGTAATGGCTCAGTTGGTAAAGAATCTACCTGCGTGCAGGAGACACAGGATCGATCCCTGTGTTGGGAGGATCCCCTGGAGGAGGAAATGGCAACCCACTCCAGTGTTCTTGCCTGGGAAATCCCATGGACAGAGGAGGCTGGTGGGCTGCAGTACATGGGTCGCAAAGAGTCAGACGTGATTTAGCAACCAACCACCAGCAGCTTCGTTTGACGGAATAACTTGCCCCATATTTCAGTAACCACAGCTGGCGCTGAGGGCCAAAGGACCTGGGGTTGTCGGGAGATACCTCAGAGGTGGCAGCCTCAGATGTGGGACTTGGACAGGGCAGTGTAGAGGGGGCTGTGGACAGCATCGCAGGACAGTGGTTCACTGGGTTGTCCCTCCTGCAGTTCTCCTTGCTCAGAGCTCTGGTTGAGTCCATCCTCTTTGCTTTAGCCCTTGTTGCCTTAGAATTATAGGGAGAACTGTCAGCTCCCTAGGAAATTCCAGGAAGTCTCCAGCTGCCTTAAGGAAAGTGAACTTGGTAATAATTGAACCTCCCCCACTTCTCTTGTATTATGCTGGCCCTTCTGTTAGATTAGAGATGATGACTTTCAAGGATGCATTCAGCACCCTGATTTATTAGATGAGGGGTCTAGGATTCAGGGGAGCACGTGGTCCAAACATGTGAACCCAGCCTGCACACGTGGTCCAAACGTGTGACCCTAAAGCATGTGTGCAGGGGCCTGTGGGGTGACCCCAGCCTGCACATCCAGACCCGTGTGACTCTAAAGCACATGTGCGGGGGCCCGTGGGCACTCAGTGCGCCCAGCCCCTCTGATTGCAGGCTCTCAGCACGATGGTGTGACGTCACCGAACCCACAGAGTTGGCAGAAACGCTCTTTCTGCCTTTAGGGGGCCCACAGTCGGGGCTCGGTGCTCACTGCTGGTGCCCCTACAGCGCCGGATTCCTCCTCCTGACGTGGGGGAAGATCCTGAACAGAACAGAGACGAACTCTAGGCTTTCCTGTGGCCACATGCTGCACTGTGCTTTGTCTCGCAGTCATGTCTGATTCTTTGTGACTGGATGAACTGCAGCCCACCATACTCCTCTGTCCTTGGGATTCTCCAGGCCAGAATGCTGGAGTGGGTAGCCTTTCCCTTCTCCAGGGGACCTTCCCAACCCAGGAATCGAACCAGGTCTCCCGCATTGCAGACGATTCTTTACCATCTGAGCCACCAGGGAAGCCCTCCTGTGGCCATGGAAGTTGATCAAAAGTTTCTCTACGGCGCTGTCTCTTTTATTGCTCTCAAGCTTCATCCACCCGGGATGAATGGAGTTTATCTTTCTCAAGGAGTTTCCCGAACTAAAGAACAGAGAGGAAAGCCAGTGCCATCCTGGAGCAATCCCTGTGATGCTTTCACCAGAGCAGACTTGCTTCATGAGCTTAAAAATCTGTAAATGCTTTTCCTAGCCAATGGTTTCCCCTCTAACTGAGGAGTGTGCATGGAGACTCGTGCTCCTGTGTTTGGATGTAACCTCCCAGGGAATCGGTCTCCGAGGGAGGAGAAGTGAGAAGCCTTCTTCAGCTCTCCACTCTGTGCTCCAAGAGGTAGTCCATCAGAGTCTGTTGAAAGTGTTAGTCACTCAGTCCTGTCCAACTTTTTGTGACCCTATGGACAGTAGCCCACCAGGCTCCTCTGTCCCTGGATTCTCCAGGCAAGAATACTGGATTAGGTAGCCATTCCTTTCTCCGGGGGATTTTCCTGACCTAGGAACTGAACCCAGGTCTCCTGCATTGGAGGCAGATTGTTTACCATCTGAACCACCAGGGAAGAGTCTGTTGGGCAGGAGGGAAACTGAGACTTTGACTCCCTTTCTTGCTGATGAAAGCAAGCAGCATTTAAGAGCTTGGACATGTTCAGCCATCCATGCCCATCATTCACTCTCCCTTACCTCCTGCGCCCGCATCAGATGTATGCAGAGCTTAGCCCTGGAAGTTAGATGGCTTACGTAACTCACCGCTGTCAACTATTTTGATCACACCACCAGGGTAGCTTAAGTAGCTGGCATCCTCTCCTTTTCAAGAAGGGGAGATTTGCACTCAGAGGTCAAATCTGTTGTCCACAGTGACAAACAGCAGAGTCAGGAGTCAAACCCCAGCCAGCCTCACCCCAAAGCCTAGATCTCAGGGATGTCAAGCTGCCTTCTGTACTTTTAGATAAACGGAAAGTATCATTTTGCCTTCTATTTATAAGACTGAGTTACTTACAGAGTTCGTGATTTCAGTGTTTTTGGAGTGTAGCATGCCAAACCAGGCTCGCAAAGGGTCATAGCAGAACGTGTCCACAGTCTAACCACAGTGCTGTTTACAGAAGACAGACTTCAGAGCCAGAGAAATTCCACAGAGCGTTGTGTTTCTATGAAGCCAAGCCATCAGGAAGTTTTCTTTTTAAAATAGTATTTAACTTTTCTTTCTGTTTATAAAAATAATGCACAATCAGTAAAAAAGAAAAATGGAAAAAATAAAAGCCACCTATAATGTTACATCATGGTATACACAGTTTTAATACTACTATTTGTACACATATATGTATACGTGCATATACAGGACTTCTCAGGTGGTACTGGTGGTGAAAGATCCTGCCTGCCAATGCAGGAGACATACGAGACGAGGGTTCGATCCCTGTGTTGGGAAGATCCCCTGGAGGAGGGCACGACAACCCACTCCAGTATTCTTGCCTGGAGAATCCCATGGACAGAGGAGCCTGGTGGGCTACAGTCCATGGGGCTGCAAAGAGTTGGACACGGCTGAGTGACTTAAGCACACGTGCACATGCATACACATATACATCTTTTAATAAACATGTAATCTACTAATATGGCTTGCATATTTAACATATTTATAAGAGTATATATTGTATTTATAAAATCTTTTAATGATTTAATATATATATGGCTAGGGTTTCTTTTAAGCATGACGCTTTCTCTCACCATATGGCCAGCCATTAGCCACTCCGTGGATCAATCCAGGGTCTTCCTCCAGGGCATCTCACCTTACAAGCAAAGTGCTACCCTGGGAGGATTTCCTGTCCTTGGCTGCCCCCATTGGGGCTACAATGACTGTCAGCCCACTTTGGGCTGGTGCAGGCATCTGGTGGAAGGCCATCTAAATCTGGCTTGACTTGCCGTCTCTTTTCATCAGTTGGTCATTGGGAATTCGCCACGAGGCCATGGGCATCGGCTGAGGTCACCAGTGTGGCTGGTCCGAGCATGCTGGGGTACGACTGACTGGCTTCTAGGCCTAATCTGTGCCTTCAGGAACAGTTAGGCATCAACCTGTGTATATCATCTTTCTGTAATGGTTGAGCACTTCTTGAAATGTCCAATTTTATGGTCAAGCGAACCAGATAGCACACGTTCATGAATGGCAAGTATAAGGTGTCTGTCTGGTCACTTGGGGGACGGCGGTGAGTTGCCACTCTGCCCCTCCACCCCGCCCCCACCCAGGTTCTAATGGCAAGCTAGGAGCTGTTACCCCCAGAAGGAGAAGAGGTATTTGTTGGAAACGAGCTTAAATCGTAAATCTTAAGGTCCTGCATTTTTGATACTCCACTGAAGCTTGAGATAGGCTCCAAATGTGTCCTGTCCATCAACTGGTGAGTGGATGTGGTGTGTTCACACAAGGAAAGTTATTCAGCCACAAAAAGAATGAAGTACCAATATATGCTGCAAACTGGATGGATATTGAAAGCATTACGCCAAGTGAAAGAAGCCAGACGCAAAAACCCACGTGTATGATTCCATTTATATGAAATATCCAGAATAGGGAAGGCCGTAGAGACAGAAAGCAGAGAAGCAATTACTGCAGCTAGGAGAAAGTGGGAATGAGGTGGTGTTGGGAGCATGACTGCTTGGAGGGCATGGAGTTTTCTTCTGGAGTGATACAAAAGTCCTAGAACTAGACAGACGTGATGGTTGCAAAATGCTGTCAACATACCGAACACCACTGTGTAATAATGGTTAAAAAGGTGAATTATATCTTATGCATTTTACCAGAACTTTTAAAAAGTCACAGAATTACATGAGATTTCTTTTTGTAAACATGCTTTTGTCTATCTGGGAGTTTTAAGTTGTTACCACTTTTTTTGTGTTGCTTTTCTTTATTATGTCCTCAGGCTTTTCAAATGGTCTGTAACAGTAGGTATTTCTCTTGTGCCCAGTGTTTTCCAGGAAACCCGCCATTCACAGCCCTGATTTTCCTGATCTGAAAGTGAAAGTTATTCAGTCATGTCCGACTCTTTGTGACCCCATAGACTATACAGTCTATGGAATTCTCCAGGCCAGAATACTGGAGTGGGTAGCCGTTCTCTTCTCCAGGGGATCTTCCCAACCCAGGGATTGAACCCAGGTCTCCTTCACTGCAGGCGGATTCTTTACCAGCTTGGTTAATTTCTCTGCAGACTTGCTCCATGGAAATTCCCTTGACTTACCTTCACCTGTACTTTGCCTGAACCTCTGTTTCCCCTCACCTTTTATGTTTC
This sequence comes from Oryx dammah, assembly GCF_014754425.2. Lineage (NCBI taxonomy): Eukaryota > Metazoa > Chordata > Mammalia > Artiodactyla > Bovidae > Oryx > Oryx dammah. Next base: position 13,589,962 of record NW_024070191.1, read on the forward strand.
TGTTCTTTGCTTAATTTAAGCATATCTTCAAGTAATTGCAGATTGTCCCATCTGGAAATGTCTATAATCCACCCTTAAAACTGATCAATTAATTGCCATAATTAAATATACTTTGCCCTCTGCTTTTTTCTCGGCTTCAGTGTTGCTTCTGTTTTCTCATGTTTTGTATGTTACTTGTTTATTCTCACAAGAAGAAAGAGATTCTTATTATCTATAGTATTCTGAAATTTCATTATGATATGCTTGGATAGAAGCCTTTTTTCATGCATTCATTTGTTCATGTATTCAAGTGGTCTCTGAAAATGTAAAGATTTTTATTTTTCAACTCAGAAATTTTTCTGTGTTACATCTTCACTAATTTTCACTCCTCTATTTTCTCTAGTCTTTCTTCCCCAAACCCTTATTTGGAAGGATGTCGTACATATTTCTAAAAGATGGAAGACATCATATATAGTTCTCCTAGTTTTTTTATAGTTTCTTTTAGGCCTGTCTCTCCCAGTTGTTGTTGTTGTTGTTGTTTTAAGAGATTTCCTTGACTCCTTCCTCCAATTACCCTATTGATTTATTTCATCTTGCCTCTCATTTAAAAAAAATATTTTTATATGGGCCATCTTTAAAGTCTTTCTTGAATTTGTTACAATATTGCTTCTGTTGTGTTTTGCATTTCTGGCCATGAGGTATGTGAGCTCTTCACTCCCTGACCAGGAATGAAACCTGCACCCCTGCATTGGAGAGCAAAGTCTTAACCGCTGGACCACCAAGGAAGTCCTTCTCATATTTTTAATTTGTAAGAATTTTCAACTTGTTTCATACCCATTCCTTTATCAAAACATCCTGCTTTAATTTTATAGATAAAATATAATTCTTCAATCTTCTGGGGAATGCCAAAGTTGTGTGTTCATTTAGTTATTTCCCTATTTTTCCACATCATTCCTTCCTTCTGAGATCACATTTTCAATCTGTTTATTGTGAAGTCTGTATTTTATATTGATCTCAAATTATCCATTCATATTTAAGAGTAAGAGTCGAAAAGAAGGGTGAGAACATTATGAACTGGAATAAGGTTCTTGTTTTGTTGTTGTTTTGTTTTGTTAGGTCATCAGGCAGGAAGGCAGCTGTTACTGTTAGGAGTCCATCAAAAGCCAGAATCTGGAGGTCTTTCAAGGGGAAGGTAGTCATTTCATTTTCCAAAAAAGAAACTCTGATTCTTCAGCTTTGGAATGCTTAGGTCATAGCATTCTGTGGAATAGGCTGGGACGTTGATTGCTTAATTTACTTAATTTACTTTTAAAGAAGCCACATGTTTGCAGCCTCAAGTTTCACCTCCCTCTTGCCATTCTGAAGTCTCCAATTCCTAAGCCTGGAGGAATCCCACAGGGCGTACCATCTCTCCCTCCCTTTCATCCAGATTCCCCTGGGTGAGTACTCGCTGCTTTCTTCCTCCTCCCAGCGTAGTCCATCCATCATGCTCCCCAGGCCTTCTTCCCTTCAGAGTTTTGTGGAAATCCCTCATCTGCGGATGGACTCTCCAATCTCTCTGACACTGCAGGTTAATATGTTTTTAATCTTTTATTATCCTTATATTATAGGGTGTCTCCAGGGAGAAGGTCTTTTTTTTCCCCTCTTTTTACTATGGGCTTAACCTCTCAATTTATTAATTTCGCCCAACTGCAAAATGATCTTTTCTAAAGTTACTTATAATTTTAAAATTCTGTTATAAATCTCTTCCCTACTTGTGAGTTGACCTTATATCCCCAAAGCCTCTGCTTCACCAAGTTGCTTTATGTCTTCCTCAGACTTAATGTTGACTGAATGAATAATTTAACTTTTTTTCCTAAAGGGACTGATTTATTTTGACCTGCTCCATGATCTCCCTAGAGTTCTTTGGAGAAGCATTAACCATTACATGTAGTTAACAACTCCTCTCTCTCACCTGGGTCAGCCTGCACAGAGTTACTCACGTGAAAAGTATCTTGAAGGCAAGTGTTTGCCCTTGTGATTTTCAGGTTAGGGCTTACATTCGAAATGTCTCTGACTTTTGTCAATGGCATCTTAATATTCGTAGATGTCTCCTAATTTTCTGTCCTATGAGACTTTGGTTATACTCGAGTTTCTGCTGTTCTGGACAAAGACTATCATTTTGAAATTTCCTTTGGCACTTTCCCAAAGTGAATTTCGACCATACCACTCATTCTATTTTTGAAGTCAGATGACTCTACATTTGGTGAAAACCTGTCTGGATATGTTGTATGATGCAGATAGTTTAATTTTTGTTTTGCTCTATTTTTGGTTCTGTTGATTGACTCAATTTAAAACCTAATAAAGTGTGTATCAAACAAATTTCTTCATCATACAATACTATTGAGAGGAAACTCAATATTACACTTAGTTCTTCTTATATGCCAGGCACTGTTTTGGAGAATTTGTATTCATTAATGCCTTTAATCCTCAAATGATCATGTATTTTTACATTGTACGGATGAGAAAAAGGGAAGCCAGGATATAAATTCAGGCTGTTAGGCTCCAGAAGGACATTTTTGTGGAAAGTTGTTTCTTTTCTTTCAGAAATTGTCCAGATAATACCTCTTCCTAAGGAAGAGACATGAATCCTGGAGTTAATTTGATGGAGAAATAAGAGGATGAAGGTAAATATCTCAGAAATCAGAAGATGATACCCTTGTTTGTTAGGAATTATAAAAGTTTCGTTTAAAAAAAAAACCAGAGGAACCACAGAGCAGAATATCCAAAGAGACTAATAAGCCTTCTTGGTTTTAGAGGCAACACTCTCAGACAAATGTTTTTAAATTCTTCCATATCCTACATTCAATGTCACTTTTTGATATATTATGGAAAAATATTGAAAAGAATTTTGTACCCAAATTGACTTATCTACTCACTCATTCAACAAGATTTTAATTCACTGATACATCTATATACATACATATATATATACATACATATATACATTCTTTTTTTAATGTTCATTTCCATTATGGCTTATCATAGCTGCACTCTTCACAATAGTTAAGATACAGAAACACCCTAAATGTCCATTGACAGAGGAATGGATGCAGAAGAGGTGGCACTTATGTATCGTGGATTACTAATCAGCTATTTTTAAAAGGACAAAATAATGCCATTTGCAGCAACATGGATGCAACTAGAGATTATAAGTGAGGTAAGTCATTCAAAGAATATTTTTTGAGCACCAGCTGAGAAGCTAACATCATTCTAGGTGGAGAGGATGCGTTCGTGAACTAAAACTGAGCTAATCTCAAGCAGGTTGTTGGCAGGTGGGGGCAGCACCGGCAATAAACATCAGAAATGGATAATGTGGTAGAGGATGCTATGGAAGGAAGGAAGAACAGCCCAGGGTGAGGGAGATTTGGAATCCCTAAGGAGACGGGCACAGGTTACAGTTTCCAACGTGGTGGCTGGGATAAGCCTTTAGAGAAGGTTAGAACTGAGCTAAGGCTTGAAGGAAGTCAGCGCATTAGCCTTGCTCTATCTAGGGGAAGGCTGTTCCCAGCAGAGGGAATCGCTAAAGAGGAGTACCCCAGCATGTTGGAAAAACAGCAAGGAGGCCCCCCAGCAAAGGGAAGAGATGAACTCCGAGAGGGACTGGGGATCCAGAATGTTATGAGCTTCGTAGGTTGTTTTGGGGCCATGACTTTTACTCTGAGTGAAATGGAAAAGCATGACAAGGTTTGACACAGTCCAGCTTAGGTTTACAAAGACTGCTCTGGCTGCTGTGTTGAGAAGAGATTACAGAGGAACAGGAAATGGATCAAAAGGATTGCTAGGAGACCAGCACAGTAACCAGGTGGGAGGTGATGGGGACTTGAACCCTTGCAGGGGAGGAGGTGAGGAGTGTTCAGATACGAATGTATTTTGAAGTTGGAGACAGTGGGATTTTCTTATATTGGACTTGGGTTGAGAGAAAACTCAGGATGCAGGATTGAACTCTGGTTTTTAACTTGAGCATCTGATGTCTCTTCCATGAGCACAATGGGGAAAGTTGTGGGTGGAACAGTTTTGGGGATATGTACCTATCGAGGTTGACATGTCAGTTAGACATCTGAGTGTCAAGCAGGCAGTTAGATTATACAAGTGAGGCATTTGGAAGGGAAGTGTGAGCCAGAAATATAAATCACTCCCATGAATACTTGACTACAAGCAATTCATCTAGTTTACAATGGGGTATACTTTTAAAAGCAATCATCGGGAGCACTTAGGAATTTGTATAAAGTGAGAACCTTTAAAATCTACAAACTGTCTCAAGTAAAGAAAATATTTGTGAATTCTGAGTCTAATAATCAGATGGACATAATATGTTTTATAAATATTATGGGCTGAACCATGTCTCCCCAAAATTCCTCCATTGAAGTTCTAACCCCTAGTATCTCAGCCTGCGACTGTGTTTGGAGATGGGGCCTTTAAAGAGGTAATTAAAATAACATGAGGGCATGGGGTGGGCCTTAATCCAGTATGACTGGCGTCCTTGTAAGAGGAGGTTACAACAGACACACGGGCAGGGACGCACACATGAAAACAGGAGAAGGCAGCCAACTGCAAGCCCAGGAGAGAGGCCTCAGAAGAAACCAACCCTGTGGATGCCTCAACCTGGGACTTCTAGCTTCCAGAAATATGGGAAAATAAATTTCCATCATAAATGCCCTATCTGTAGTACTTTGTTGTATATTAGTACAAGGACACAACAGATAGCTAATTGAACCTGAATTAATTATGTAGGCTTTTGTATTTTTACAGCAGTTGTATATATATATATATATATATTTTTTTTTTTTTTTGCAGAGTTTTGTAAGCACTGAAGTATGTGCAGTCTGGGCATTGAACCTGAGGCTGAAATGGCGCTGGGGAGGGGTGGGTTGGGGCGAGGGAGGCACTGTGGTCAAGACAGAGAAGGCTTTAACTGAAGGCTTGGAAGTGCAGAATTTCCTCCCGAGAGGATGAGCTCGCCTGTTTTATTCAATGTGTATCTAGAGGGACGATAACTTTGTGTTTTCTCGTTCTGTCTTTTCACTTATTTTTTCCTGTCTGGGTGTTGCCTTTCACGGGGAGAAACAATGACTTTTTAACTCCACTCCTGTCAGAAGAAGGCTTTATTAGCATCTTTATCTTACTTAAGGTGAGGCGAGTCGTTGAAATTTAATATTGTTTATTATCCAGAATCTAGTGTGCGCTGTGTGTGTGTGTGTGTCGATTTAAATGTGTTCATGAATAAGATATTGTGAAAACAGTTGTTAGGAGATTTAAGTTAGTGCAATTAATAGCCAGCAGTTGGGTGCAGCTGAACAGATCGAGTCACTTGGTCATGTGCTGAATATCATCATTTGCTCAGTGGTGTAGAGCCTAGAAAGAGAGTATAGTCAGCTGGGATCCATACCCAAAACTGACCTTGCAAAGATCCAGAAACCTGTCTCTGAATTGCTGGCAACACTGGATATTCCTGGAAGGGAGGAGAAAATGAAACATTCCCACTCACTCAGAGATAAGGCTTCGAAGGGAGCAGGCTGGCAGAGGCAGCCGTCACCAGTGGGAGTCTCGGCTCCCTGAGAGCCAGGTGTGAAGCACCCTGTAGTAGCTTCCGGAACATTCCCTGGGGCCCAGACAAAGAAAGCCTTCAGTACCTCGGCTAAACAAATAGATCTGATTTTTTTTTCCCCCTTAAGAGTGAGTTTTGCTAGGAGGTGGGGCGGGGGCAGGGGTGGTGAAGAGCCTAGAATGCAAGATCAGCACTTTTTAAATAAAACAAGCGAAACTAACTTTCTAATGAAAATTCAGTAAATCCAAAACTCAATAAAAAAAAAATCAAGAATCAAGGCTTGGACCCAGAAGGAGACTTTCTAGCTGGAGAGGGATTCCCGGGCTCCCTTCTTTGCTAAGGTTTTTCTTCTGCTGGGGTTCGCTGGGCTCTGCTGACCTCAGGGGTGTCCCTACTTGAAAAGTGCTTGCCTGAGCCTGGATGCCATCACCTTCTCTGTGTCCCCTTCAGTATAGCTACAGGAGGTGGGGCCCTGCAGACAGGGTTCCAGAAGGTGGAGCTGATGGAAAGGAAGACCCAGTACACCTGAGCATTGGAACAGCCCCAGTTTGAAAGACTGAGCTAATTCCTTTTTACCTCCAAAGACCTGGCACAAAACCAGGTCACCCCTTGTGGGTTCTTGAGTCCCAGCTCTTGGTTTTGCTTCAGAAAACGTACCCGCCCATCAAGACTGTAACCCCGAAATCCAGGGTCCCTTTCTCTGTTCTGTCTGAGGCTCTCCCTCCAAATTCCAGGTTCAAGTTGGAGAGATGGGCTCCCTTCCCTGATGACTCACCTCCCCCCGCCCAACATTACTCTTCCTCCAGTGAGCCCTCCATCCTGACAAGCAGAGAGGGACGGTGTGCTGCCCAAGAGCCACCTGAGCACCGCAAGCCAGCGTAGCCTCAGGGAGCGTCTGTCACACGCAGCCACGGTGGGACCAGCTGCCACCGTTCCCCGTCACACCCCGACCCCAGCACATTTGGAGGGAGAGAGGAAAGACACATCGTGTGAGCAGCCCTGTGCCAGGCCGCCCTGGCCCCCCGGGAACCAGCTCTGCCTGCTTTCCAGTTCCGCCCCCGAGCTGCTCTCCATTTATGATATTTGGGGGAATCGGAGGATTGAAGTAGAGCGACTGTGTCTTTAAAGTGGTCACAGGAATGTCAAAAACACGCAGCAGCTCCATTTTAATGGTTTTTCTTGGGGAGTAGACAGCCTGGCCTCCAGCACTGCCTCATCCGTGTCCTGAGTCAGGGGCTCGTGGGAAGGAGAAGGATGCTCCAGAGAGCACGTGGGGCCACTTCCGTTCTCCTTGGCTGGGCTTCGGGGTATAAAACTCTCAGAACAAGGCTGGTCTCTCACACCCGTCGCTCCCTCAGCCTATCCGTAGGGTTTTCTGGGCCTTTCTCTGTCATTGGCTGCGTACATGCGTGGTAGTCGCTTCAGTCGTGTCTGACTGTTTGCGACCGCATGGGCTGTCGCCCGCCAGGCTGCTCTGTCCATGGGATTCTCCAGGCAGGAATACTGGAGTGGGTAGCCATGCTCTCCTCCAGGGGGTCTTCCGGACTCAGGGGTCGAACCTGCGTCTCTGAGTCTTCTGCACTGACAAGCGGGTTCTTTACCACTGGCGCCACCATTGACTAATGGATGCCAAATGGCTTCACGTTCTAATCACCCCTCCGCTAACTTTTCCATCAGCCCCACACCCACCATTGTAATGGTCCCGAACTTGCTGTTGTTCGAACATGAGCTCCTGAACTGAAAACTCAACTTTATGATTTAATGCACAGGTTTTGTTTCCCGCCCCCCTCCCCAAGAAATTTATCTGATCTTGGCCGGGTTTTAGTTTGTCATTATGCCATATGTAATGTTCTTAGATTAATCTTCCTTCTCACTCCCTCAGCTTGGCTTTATATTAGTCATACCTGGGATCAGAAATGCTTTATTTCTTCATATTCTGAATACTGACATTTCAGATAGACATGGAACATCTCTCTGGAAGCCTCAGAGAGGCTTCATTTGGCTGAGAAAGGGGTTGAGGAGAAATATCTTGTATCATTTGTAAGATATGAAAAAGGCTTCTCTGTGTTTTTGTATTGTTTAGGTTTTTTTAAAGGATGACTTGGGCTACACTTGAGACTTCTTGAGAGTTTGAGTCCGTCTGGCACTTTTATTTTTTATTACTTCCTGTCTCAGTTTTATTCAGCGCGGGGCAAAAAAAAAAAAAAAAAAAAGTCACAAAACTTCACCACCAAAACATTAGTCAGAGGTGAACGCTTTGTTCTTTGCCAAAACCTTGAAGAAAAGGGAGGTTCAGAATTTAGATTCCACCCCGCCGCCTTGTATTTCCTAGAAAGAGCTCTTCTTTGGAAATAACTCAAGACTACAGATTCTTCTGAATCCCACCTGTCTTTGAATCTTTGTGATTTTCAGTCTAAATAAAGTAAATGTTCTTGACTTTCAGTTGGGTTTCTAAATGAGGAAGCCATGCGCAAAGTCCCTCCACAAGGCTCTTCTGGTATTTGAAACTTTAGTTCTCTCCCAAATGATGATGGTTCCTCGGAGAGTCTTGACAATAATTTCTAAATTAGCCTTGTCTGAACTTGTGCTTGGTAATCTCAGGTATTTAATTGTAAGTGTCACAGATTCCTAGCATTTCCAGTGCAGGTGTCAGATTAAAAAAGACAGTTTGACATCCTCATTGCGTGGGTCATTTTAGTCATTTTCCACACCAGGAGCAAGGTAATTAATATTGTCCCCTCACTGCAAGGCTGCAGTACATGTGGGACTTCCATGTATGGACTGTGGTGCACATTGTACCAGCGGTTTTTCTTATGAAGCACCACAGAGGATACCATGGTCAGAAAGCCAGACCGTGAGAAGTAATGAGGTAATTCTATCAAGGAGCGGAGTCGCCAGAGCTAATGCACGGTCCTGTCTGCGGAAATGTTTATTTTACATAATTCTTGAAAAGTGAGCGGAAACCATGCTTTTAAGTTGGCTTAAGAGAGACTGTGTTATAGGGGAAGTCAGATGCGCAAAGTATTCAGAGGAGGACACTTTGGAGCTTAGAGTTAGATTTGTTGTTCTTCAGCTTCTTACCAATTGCTGCGCAGAGCTCACTGCTGGTTTTGAAATCAGTCAGGCTTCTGGACAAAGTAGGAAAAGAATCAACCGTGGGGAGATGGCGATTTCTGGTACCAATTTTGATGTTGCTTCATAGTCAATGTTTTTTCTGCTGCTGCTGCTACTGCTAAGTCGCTTCAGTCGTGTCCGACTCTGTGTGACCCCATAGATGGCAGCCCACCAGGCTCCCCCGTCCCTGGGATTCTCCAGGCAAGAACACTGGAGTGGGTTGCCATTTCCTTCTCCAATGCATGAAAGTGAAAAGTGAAAGTGAAGTCGCTCAGTCGTGTCCAACCAACTCTTAGCAACCCCATGGACTGCAGCCCACCAGGCTCCTCCATCCATGGGATTTTCCAGGCAAGAGTACTGGGGTGGGGTGCCTTCTTCCCAAATATTTATCCCTTTTCAGGCATCAGAATGCTCAAGTCCTTACCTCCTTTTTAGCTGGAATTTCACTGGAGAATTTAGATGCGTAATCAGTAGGTTACTTGGTGAGCAATGGGATTCAGAGACAAGGGAAGTGAATTGTTTCAGGGGAGGGTACGTACCTCTGGGCGAGGGAGGGACCCATTTCTAGTGCCTGCAGACAGCAGCCTGGCCACCTCTTCTGACTCCATCTGTCTATCCATTCCCTGCTTCTCTGAATGGGTTGTACCCCAGGAATCTTGTCAATCTCTGGTTTGGGCTTTACCTCTTTTTCCAAGTTCTGGATATGTATCCACCCATTGCCCAAGTCATACACATGAATATACTTAGAGAGCACCTGCCTACCAGGCTTTAATGCCCAATTTTTCTCCAATCAAGGCATCATACAATTGATTTTGTGTCCCCTCACTAGATCACACCCTAGTCCCTGTCTTCTGAGATTGCCCCATGTTGATTTTAATAGGATTAGAGATGGTTTCAAACTCAGTTTAGTTTACCGAATGAAAGTTTACTGGGTATATACCATTGAAACTGAAAACATCCAGTGTCTCTTTTGGAGGAATTCAAAGGAAACCAGAGCCTAGTAAAGATGAGTAGAACAGAAAAGTATTTCTAAATTCCTCGGTGGCATTGCTTACTTCATGGATTCATGCCATTGCTGTTATTTTATATTACAGTACCAGTCTGTCACATTTCCCCCTGTGGTGGGGGAGGGAAATCAGTGAATGGTGCATCTTGGACAGAATTTGAAACAGATGAGTTGTTCCTCTTCTGATCACCTGCATGCAGAGTTGATGACTGTGGGGTAAGAGAAATCAGTGGCCAACTTCCAAAGATCCCAAACAATGTCCTCAAATAGAGGGATACGTAAGGATCTGAATTTTTTTCTTAGCTTTTTTGAGGTATAATTGGCAAATAAAATTGTAGGATAAGATGGACAACATGATTTATCATGTTTATGCAGTTGTGAAAGGCTTCTCTCCATTGAGTCAATTAATGTGCCCATCACCCCCATATTTAAAGTTGTGTGTTTAAGTTCTATTCTCATAGCAAATTTCAATTATAAAACACAGTATTATCGACTAGAGTCCCTGCACTATACATTATGCTGCTGCTAAGTTGCTTCAGTCATGTCCGACCCTGTGCGACCCCATAGACGGCAGCCCACCAGGCTCCCCCATCCCTGGGACTCTCCAGGCAAGAACACTGGAGTGGGTTGCCATTTCCTTCTCCAGTGCATGAAAATGAAAAGTGAAAGGGAAGTCTCTCAGTCATGTCCAACTCTTCGCAACCCCCTGGACTGCAGTCTACCAGGCTCTTCCGTCCATGAGATTTTCCAGGCAAGAGTACTGGAATAGGGTGCTATCGCCTTCTCCGATACATTATACTTTCAGAACTTATTCATCTTATGGCTGAAAGTCTGTTCCCTATTTCCCCTACCCTGCCAGCCCCTGGAAACCTCTTTTCTATTTTCTTTTTCTATGAGTTTAACTTTTTTTTTAAGATTCCACATTTAAGTGATACCATGTGGAATTTGTCTTTCTCTATCTGACTTATTTCACTTAGCATAATACTCTCGAGGTTCATCCATATTATTGCAAATGATAGGATTTCCTTCATTTTTTAAGGCAGAATAATATTCAATTAGCCATGAAATTAAAAGACTTCTTGGAAGGAAAGTTATGACCAACCTAGATAGCATATTCAAAAGCAGAGGCATTACTTTGCCAACAAAGGTCCATCTAGTCAAGGCTATGGTTTTTCCAGTGGTCATGTATGGATATGAGAGTTGGACTGTGAAGAAAGCTGAGCACCGAAGAATTGATGTATTTGAACTGTGATGTTGGAGAAGACTCTTGAGAGTCCCTTGGACTGCAAGGAGATCCAACCAGTCCATCCTAAAGGAGATCAGTCCTGGGTGTTCATTGGAAGGACTGATGCTGAAGCTGAAACGCCAGTACTTTGGCCACCTGATGCGAAGAGTTGACTCATTGGAAAAGACTCTGGTGCTGGGAGGGATTGGGGGCAGGAGGAGAAGGGGACGACAGAGGATGAGATGGCTGGATAGCATCACCAACTCGATGGACATGAGTTTGGGTAAACTCTGGGAGTTGGTGATGGACAGCGAGGCCTAGTGTGCTGTGATTCATGGGGTCACAAAGTGTCAGACATGATTGGGTGACTGAACTGAATATTCAATTATATATATATATATATAAATTATACATGTATCTCACACTTTCTTTATCCATTCACCTTGGACATACACTTAGGTTGTTTCTGTGTTTTGCCCAGGGTGAATAATGCCACTAGGAACACAGAAGAACAGATACTTCTTTGAGATAATGATTTCCTTTCCTTTGGCTATATACCCAGAAGTGGAATTGCTGAATCATATGGTAGGTCTATTTTTAATTTATCCAATGTGCTTTATATATTATATTATCTATTATCTATTTTATATATTATATGCAATGTATATATTATATATTTATATATATGATGCTTTTGGTGCCTGCCATGTCTGTAGGCCCTTCTGGGAGTTTAGAGGAAAGAGAAAGTCAGTGAGCAAAGTCTTAGATGGTGGAAGCCTTGGCTGAGCAGAGGCAGGAGGAAGAGTTGGCTCTTTAGCCATGGCCTCGGAAAGGCTGGGTTCCCAGAATGATGGAGCCATAGTGTGAGGAGCAACGGGCAGACCCCACCAAGGGGACTGGGGCCAGCACCTCTAGAACCTGGCTTGCTTTCTGGCTTCCCTGCCAGGGCTGGATGGAGCCTGGCTGTTCTGGGCAGGTTCCCTGGCTTCTCTGGGCTGCCATGCATGCCCAGCCCAGGTGTCTGAGGCTGAGGTCACCTGAGTGGGCTTCCTTCCTCACTGCATAAAAGAGCGTATTTACCAGCGAGTGTCAGGAGCTTTGGGAGATCAGAGTCCTACGAGATCAGCTCTGCTTGTGCTGAGCCCTAACCTGTCACCGAAACTTTGGGCTTCACTTTCTCACCATAGGCTTCCCTGGTGGCTCAGATGGTAAAGAATCCACCTGCGATGCAGGAGACCTGGGTTTGATCCCTGGGTTGGAAAGATCCCCCGAAGGGATCGGCTACCCACTCCAGTATTCTGGCCTGGAGAATTCCATGGACTATACAGTCCATGGGATCGCAAAGTCGGACACGACTGAGCAACTTTCACTTTCAGGCTCCATGTGTGAAGATAAGCTCTTAACTCCGCCCATATAGCACACACGTTGAGCTTTTTGTTTTTCCTTAACAACAGTAGGGGAATTTTGCTTATTCACCTATATTCTGGATGGGTTTCACTCGTCTTGTGCCCAACAGCTCACATTTTACCATATTTGGCATTTAAAGAGGCACTTCCTGAGATAAACAATGGAGGTGGGTGGCCTAAGGGGAGGGGATGGAAAGGCCAGGAGGGAATTTTCTCTTCTTATCCAGTGAAGGTGATATTTTTATTCCAAACAAGAAGTCAAATTCACCAACTGATGGATTGGAGGATGATTTGATAAAGAGGGAAAGAGAACCACTGAGTTGCCCATAATAGAGGTGTGTGTGTGTGTGTGCACGTGTGTATCTGCGTGTGTGTGTTATGTGTTATGATACGTTCACCCAGATAAAACCTTCCCAGCCAGTTCCTATGGATGTTTGGGTCTCAGGAAACGTGTGTCAGGATGGAGTGGTGGTGGTCACAGGACTAAAATGCAAATGATTCTTAGGGAAGAATTATTAGTTTTTACAGTTAATGGAAATGGGAATTTACTTTTTTTAAAAAATTGCACTCAGCTGCAGTTTATTTATTTATGGCCGCCCTGTGTGGCATACAGGATCTTAGTTACTGAGCAGGGATTGAACCTTCACGGCCTGCAGTAGGAGTCTTATCCAGTGGGCTACTAGGGAAGTCCCCTGGAAATCTACTTTTAATTGGACAATTTTCTTTTCTTCTTTATAAACTAAAAACCTTACTTTATAATCTTAGTACAAAAGGTAACATACCTTCATTTTAGAGAAATTGGAAAATACAGAAAGCCCCATATTTCCCCAGAAATAAAAATCTTAGCTTTCATTCTTGGTCCCTTTATTATTCATCTGAAGATTGAATAAGAAATTTCCAAAAAGGTAGAAAGCTCAAATCCAGATCTCACCTTCTCAACACTTGCTGCCCTTGAGAGGACTGTCTCTTCCCTCTCCATCAGTCTCTGCTTGCCAGCGGACAACCGAGCTCCGGGTGGACCCATCTCCTCCCTCCCTTGCAGGCTCTCCTGGTTTCAAATATCACCTCTTGACTCCAAAATCTGGATTTCCAATCTCGACAGTCCGTGTAATCAATCTTCTACAGAAAATGCACAGTTCACTCCACTTTCCTCTCTCCTTCTATCGCCCTAAAACATCTCTCTTACCAGATGCCAAGACTGTGACAACATCCTCTAAACTGCTCTCCCTCACTCCAGGGCCTTCTTCTAACCCATCCTTCATCCTGGGATTAATTTTAATTTTCTAAAGCAATGCTTTGAATGTTGCCCTTCCCCTGTGTCTCTCTGGTGCCTCTAGGGTAATGTGCTAACACTTGACCCTGAAAATCAAAATGCTTTGCAGTCTTGCCCTTATTTACTTGATCAACTCATCTTTCCCATGACAGTCCAGCTATGGCAGAAACATTTCACTTTCACTGAAAATCTACGTTCTCCCTTGCATTTCTCAGCTTCTCTTGCTATTAGACTGGGCTCGGGTGGCTGGGTTCAGCCTAAAGAGATATGGGTAGAAATAAGGTTTGTCACTTCTAGGCTTGGCCACGACAGCCCCTACCTGGCTGTCTAGTCTCTCTTCAGGTTTCATAGTGTTTCCAGAGGCCACGTGTTGAGAAGGTGCTGCTACAATAAGGTGTCACCTCCATCAGCCTGGGACCCTGAGTGTCCATGTGGAAGAGAACACCTTGTTGACTCTTGCTGGACATGTAATACGAATAAGAAGTAAGTTTGCCCCTGGTGTCTGGTAAAGAATCTGCCTGCAGTGTGGGAGACCTGGGTTCAATCTCTGGGTGGGGAAGATCCCCTGAAGAAGGGAATGGCAACCCACTCCAGTATTCTTGCCTGGAGAATCCCATGGACAGAGGAACCTGGCGGGCTACGGTCTATGAGATTGCAAAGATTCCCACACGACTAACACTTTCAGTTTTACTTTGAGATCTTTAGGCTGTTTGTTATTAGACCTCTTGATTCTGAGTTAAGAGGTGGGAACACTCTTGAGTGGTCACACCAAGATGTGGGTAATGAAGGGTCAGGGTCAAGGGTAGGGGAAGGCTTCTCACAACTACTAATAACTGGCAGGGGTGGGATTTGAACCCAGGTCTTACTCTACTATCTGAGAACCACACTGCTCTTGGGACATTGAAGACTCAACTCTGCAGGGCAAGCCCACAGAGCTCCCTGGGTTTCCCAGAATGACTCTGGGGCCATCATTTGGCCCGTCTGTTGTTGACTCCCAGATCCTGGATGCTACCTCAGCTTACTTCCTTGTGCCTGGTTAGGTCTTTCTAGGCTCTTCTGAAGGTCTCTTCTCCTGGGAACATTTCCAAATCTGAAACTGAGGACTTGAGCCTTCTCTCTCTCACAGCATCGTGGATATATATCATAGTAGAATACTTCCTGTCTGCTAATTATCCACTTCCTGTATTCCATGATGGAGTTGCTCTAGGCAGTGTGGACAACCTATCCCTGTATCCCACTGCCTCCTTAATTTGCCCAACCTAAACCTTTGACACATGTCTGTTCAATAAATGAATAAACACATGTCTGAATGACCACATCTAAAAATGCCTCACAGTTATTATGCTGTCTTGCATTAGAAGAAAGATGTGCTAGGTGTTTGAGACTTTTTTTTTTTTTTATCATGGGTACTCTAAAGGATTGAAATTTTCTTCAATTACCTCTGACTATAACTTATTGACATCTTCAGCCTGAAACAGCATCTAGCAGCTTTCTACTGTGCCTGTGTGGGGAGCCTCCTGAGGGCACATTTTGGGTGAATTATAAACTCCTCTTGCTCAAATAGGTGTCCCACTTTTTTTTTTTCACCTTTCACAGTTGTTGAAGACAATAAAGATTTTAAACTTCACCTTCTTGACCTGAATCTGAAAATAATGGCTTTCTCCTCCCAGTTCCAATTCCAGCACTTAGATGGAATGACGGAAGAAGGAGCTCTGAGTTAGGTCATCATGGCCCATTCTTGGGGAGGCTTTGTCTTGCTGAAACTGGAATGATGGCCGGCTTAGTAACTCTTGTGGATGGAAATGAATCTGGGAGGGAGCAAGGATCCATCGGTGTTGAGCACCTCACCTATGCGTGGTCCTGGGTGCCAGAGTGGGGAGAGAGACCTCGGGGTGTTCACCCGTGTTCCTGCCCTGGGCCTCCCAGGCAGTCGATCACCTTCCCAGTGGTGTGAATCCATCCTTACTCAGCATTGCCAGAAAAGGGCATTTCGGGGCAGAGGGAGAGAAAATAGTAGTTACTTGAGCACCCTCGTCCTGCCCTAAGCCTTTTACTCATAGAGGGTTTCCTTGATTGTGCTCAACACAGGGATGGGCCAGGCACCCTGGCTACACCCCAGCAGCAGAGCGCATGCCCCAATCTCTGGCTGGTGGAGAGGCTGCTGGAAAGGGAAGTTGTTGTTTAGTCGCTCAGTTGTGTATGACTCTTCGCAACCCCATGAATGCAGCAGGCCAGGCTTCCCTGTCCATGGGATTTCCCATGCTGGAGTGGGTTGCCGTTTCCTTCTCCAGAGGATCCTCCCGACCCCGGGTCTCCCACATTGCAGGAAGATTCTCTACCCCTGAGCCACCTGGAAAACCCCTGGAAAGGGAAGGATAGCCCCCAAACCAGGCACAAGATTCAGTCACTCCCAGCTCATCCTTCTGAAGACTGCCGGATCCCAGGACCCTGATGCAAGGCCAAAGGGTCGCAGGTGAAACCACCCACAGTGTATGACCTGGCTACCTGGCTGGGTTTGCACGAGGCCAGGACACCCAGTCAGTTCAGGGAAGGCTGTCACCTGTGTCCTGAGTTACCTGGTGGCTGGTACAAGGCTCCTTTCCTCCTCATCATCACCATTACTGACTCCCACACAAACTGATGGTCTAAAACTTTACTGGATTTTCCTTCCTGAGAGGATCTTCTCACATTCACCCTGTCTCTCAATTTAGAGAGACAGTGAGAGCCACAAAATTCAAGTTATTCCCTGAAAGGCAGAGCCTGGGTGGGCCTCCAGCCACCACATCAACAGACCACTTCTACCAGCCAAAATGTGGCGCTCCGGCCATCCTCCCTTTCTGATGTATAATCGCTTCCTGATTTTCTCTTTCCAAATGGAAAGGAATTTTATTTTATTTGGTCATTTCGAGTTTTACAACAATGCAAAATTAACATTAGGAATTCTGACAAAGGAAAAAAATAGCAGATCAACCAAAAGCACAGCATTTATGTTCTTATTGTTTTTATTACTAATAGTTTGATTATCATTATTAGATTATTTTCTTTAAAACTATTTATTTTCAGATTATCATATTATTTTATTATCATAATTATTTTTGATTGGTGTAAAATTGGCTTAACATTGGTGTAAAATTTGCTTAATCATTTTCAAGGGAGCGACTCAGTGGAATTTGGTTAATTCCCAAAACTGAGTGACCACCACCTCTATTGAATTCCAAACCATTTTTCTCAGCCCCAAAGAAGCCCCCAGACCTACTGGCAGTCCCTCCCCATTCCTTCTTCTCCTTGGCCTCTGGTAACTATTAATCTGCTTTTGGTCTCTATGGATTTACCTATTTTCAATATTTCATATGAATGGAATCGCACCATATGTGATCTCTGTGCCTGACTTTTTTTTCAATGATTATTTTAAAGCACTGTTTTCTACAGTAAGAAGTAGCTCAATGGAAAAAATTATGCTTAGTAGGATTATTAAGTATTCACTCCTGAATAGACTTTCATGTTCAAGGGTGCAGTGGTATTTTATTAATCTTTTTTTTTTTTAACCATGCTATACTTTACATGCTCAGGACTAATTTGTCTTATAACTAGAAGCTTGAACCTTTTGATCACCTTCACCCATCCCCCACTCCCTGCCTCTGGCAACCACCAATCTCTTCTCTGTACCTATGAGTTTGAGATCATTCAGTATTTATCTTCATCTGGCTTATTTCCATTAACACAATCCCCTCAAGGCCCACTAAGGTCCAATAAATAAACAAGTGTTTCATTTATCCTTGGTGCACCCCTCTGCCTGGGCAAGCTAGTACCACTGTCTTTTGTGCCTTATTACTACTGTTATTGGGCTTCCCTCGTAGCTCAGTCAGTAAAGAATCTGCCACACAGTGCAGGAGACCCGAGTTCAATCCCTGGGTCAGGAAGATCCCCTGGAGAAAGAAATATGGCAACCCACTCCCATATTCTTGCCTAGAAAATCCCAAGGACAGGGGGTACAACTTAGCAACTAAACCACCACTATTGCTATTACTATTAATAAAGCACAAAGGGCTTTATTAATTAATAAAGCACATTAATTAATAAAGCACAAAAGCCCCAGTGGTACTAGGGGCTTCCCTGGTAGCTCAGCTGGTAAAGAATCCGCCTGCAATGCAGGAGACCCTGGTTTGATTCCTGGATTGGGAAGATCCCCTGGAGGAGGGCATGGCAACCCACTCCAGTATTCTTGCCTGGAGAATCCCATGGACAGAGGAGTCTGGCAGGAGGCAGTCCATGGGCTTCAAAGAGTCGGACACGACTGAGCAACTAAGCACAGCACAGCATTACTATTAATACACTTTATTTTCAGAACAGTCTTAGATTTGCAGGAAAATTAAGCAGATAGTACAGAGAGTTAAAATAGAGAGTGTATAGGGACGTGCCACCCTCTGCCCTTGATATGGTTCCCTTACGGTTAGCATCCTGCGTTAGTCCAGTCAGGAACCATCGTCACAATTAATGAGCCAGTGTCAATGCATCGTCAAAGTCCGTAGTTTATTCAGATTTCCTTAGCTTGTTACCTAATGTCCTTCTTCTGTTCTAGGATCCCATCCAGGACGCCCCATGACAGAGTAACGTCATGTCCTCTTAGACTTCTCATGGCTGAGACAGTCTCCAGCCACGTGATTTTGAGGACCTTGACAGTTTGAAGGAGCACTGGTCAGGTTTACTATGGGATCTCCTGTTACCAGGATTTGTCTGATGTTTTTTCCCGAGACTGGCGTTGTTATGGGTTTTTGAAAGGAAGCTCACAGGTGTAGAGGCTTCCCTGGTGGCTCAGACGGTAAAGCGTCTGCCTGCAATGCGGGAGACCCAGGTTCGATTCCTGGGTCAGGAAGATCCCTTGGAGAAGGAAATGGCAATCCACTCCAGCATGCTTGCCTGAAAAATCCCATGGACGGAGGAACCTGATAGGCTACAGTCCATGGGGTCGCAAAGAGTTGGACACGACTGAGCGACTTCACTTTCACTTTTCACTTTCACAGATGTAAAGTACCATTTTCATCATATTTACAGTAAGGGTACAGATCAACATAATGTATGACTGTTGATCTTGACCTTGGTCACCTCACTAAGGCAATGTTTGTCAGCTTTCTCCATTGCAAAGTTACTCTCATGGTCCATCCCTTCCTGACTTAAATTTCAAAAAAAAAAAAAATCTTGTTCTCAGGACTAGATTGCACTGTTTATGTAACCAAGTGGATGCTTTGTGTAGATGCAGCCTTGAAGGTTGGAGTGGCCTCGCTGTCTGTTCAGCATTGCGGCTGTCAAAACAGAGGCAAACCTATTCAGGGGCTGTGTGTGCCCCAGAACTGCAGCCCCAGTGACGAACACGGGGCACAATCCACACTGACAGGAGAACCAAAACAAAGTTTCTGCTGGTTCGCTGGACACTTCCCGAGAACAGTCAGCGGTTCTTCTCTGCTTGAATTCTTCTTTAAAGCTCTTCCCAGTTTTATCAGTCATGACATCATAGCTAGTGTGAGCAGGCGCAGGAATGCAGGAGCAGAATCATATGTAGTCATTCAACAAACTTTCTTAAAATGGGCCCAGCATTCAGCAAGGGGATGTCATTAGGGTCATTAAGCACCCTGTGACAAACAGGTTTTTGTTCTGCTTCAGTAAAGTGAGGAAATCCATTTAATACATGATGTATAATAGAAGCCCCAAAGGTATGGTTGCAAAAGCTATCAAATAATCATGCTGTTTCTTTCATGAAAATTCAAGTAAATGAGAGATGAACTCTGGGCTCTTGACACCCGGATTTAGGAATAAACTTTTTCTCGGTTGCCTCGCGTCTTGTGGCATGCGGGATCTTCCCTTGCAGTGCTCAGACCCTCTAATTGTGGTGCTCACGCTTAGTTGCTCCATGGCCTGTGGGATCTGAGTTCCCCAGGGATCAAACCTTCGTCCCCTGCATTGCAAGGTGGATTCTTAACCACCGGACCACCAGGCAAGTCCCTAGGAATAAACTTTTGCCTGGATGTTTTCAATTAAAGTGTAACAGGACAGATTTGGATGGTGGTGAGAGAACGTCCAAGGTCCTTTGCATTATACTTTGCTGATACTTTCAGAGTTCTTCAGTGAAAAACTTGAATGTCCTGCTTGCCATTAATAAAACCTTCGGAAAAGACAGGAAGAAAATAAGCACCTCTCTTTATCAAATAAGACTGGGAGGGAACTGAATAAAGTTATCTGGGTAACTGGATACTTTACATAATTATGTGCAATGTAACTTTCTGGCTGGGAGCTTAAAATTCAGGACAGCCCGTGGCTCCACTGACCCACCCTCTGGCTACGGCCCCAGAGTGTGGGAGGAAGGGAGAGGAGGAGGGCAGAAGGCATGGAGGAAGAAGGTGGACTCAGCTGGGCTGGGTAGCCTGAGTCTCGGGGGGAGGTCGTTCTGGGGCTCAGGTGACAGATGATGAGCAGCAGACAAAAGCCTTTGCCCAGTAAACACACTTAGAAAAGTGGACAAGCAGAAGACCAGCTGATGCTCCATCATCACCATCACCCTGGTCATCACAGTATGGTCAGCTCGCATAGGGCATTCTGCTCTCCGAGGACTGTTCTATCCATTTTCTCAAGAGATATTTAAGAATGGAGATTTCAGATTGGTCAGTGCCTTTGACCGAGTGACATAGCTGTTACAGATTGAATGTTTGTGTCTTCCCCAGTTTATATGTCAAAGCCCCAACCCCCTAGTGTGGCTGGATTGGAGGTGCAGAGGAAGGAATTAAGGTCAAAGGAGGTCATAAGAGTGAGGCTTTGATCAAATAGGTTTACTGTTTGTAATAAGAGGCATCAGAGAGCTTGCTTTCTCTCTCTGTCCCTGTACAGACACTCCGAGAAAAGGCCAATTGAGGTCACAGTAGGAAGGTGGCCGTCTGCAAGCCAGGAAGAGAGACCCCACCAGAAACGAAACATGGTCTTGGACTTCTGGCCTCTAGAACTGTGAGCAAACAAATGTCTGTAGTTTAAGCCACCCGGCCTGGTATTTTGATACGTTGACCCAAGCAGACGAAGACATTTGGAGGCACATGGAGCCTTTCAGCTGGAGCTTCAGGACTATGCTGTACTTGCCACTGAAGGTGAGGAAATAGGCTTATAGGCTTAAAACCTTCTTATATTGGGGTACTTTGCAGTCACTGCCCAAGACGTGTTTCAGTCTCTCAGGAAAGAGTGAAAGGAGCTCTGAGTTTGGTTCAGGTACTGTCTCTGGTCCACCCGGCAGGGGGCTGGCTTGTCTGAGTTTGTCACATTTCATCACTGCAACTCCACTTCGGTCACCTGCCCCTAATATCTTCATTTTAATGACCTGGTTTATGAATAACCTGGATTCCCTTAGTCTGAAATTACCAGCGGACGTTAGGGTGGGTCTCTCCCGACTCCCGTAGGGCGAGCCAGTGAGGGAGCGGGCTGCAGGCACAGCTGCACTGGGAACCAAGGTCAGGCACTGGTCAGGAAACCCGAAAGCCACCATTACCATCTAGTGACCCGGTAGCACCGTTGTTCTGATCAGCTGATCTCATCAACTCTGCTGAAAGCAGAATGCCCCCAAAGCTGGAACTTGGGGCCAGAAAAAATTATGGCAGAACAGTTGGAAAGCTCTTGGGTTTGTGGCCAAGTTGGGGAATTCCTGAAGAGGAAATCCTGGGAGAAACTGAGTTGCATCAGGGCCCCTAAGACCTGGCTTTGATAGAGGGGGATCTAGGAAAGGGCGGGCTGATCCCATTTCTAGGGGAGTCGCCTTTGGGACTGGCAGCCACTCCATGACTCCTACCAGCTTTGATCTCCAGGGCAGGCCAAACGGACCCCTTCGATTTCCCTGAAATGCTAGGATTTATTTATGTCTGTATTGTATCTGCAGACGTGTATGATGTGGGTTTCCTCCACTGTGTTTCTTCAGCTGCACTTTCATAATTTATTCTGCCAGGTTCGGCCTGTCCTTGACATACCAAGCCATTAACTTGAAATCAGAAAAGGTCTGAGAGGCCTCTACATTCTTTCCTGTGATTATCAGGCCCTACGCTAGCTGGATATAAAGTCACCGGGCTGGAAAGGGGAAAAGAATTGGCCCAAACGGTCATGGAAAAGTCTAAACAGAAGATTTTCTTTCTCTCTCCACTGGCAATGATTTATTTTCATGGTTTTATGAGACTTTAATGAGGAAACCTTATCTCTACGCCTGGTAATTATCAACCAAATTCCCATTTCCTGTCAGAAAATCCACCATAAGTAAAAACAAAAAAAGGTGGAATCAAGAGACTCTTTGACCTCCGTGAGCTGTATGTCTGAGGAATCACTCACTGCCATGCAGAGAATGTGATGGCGAAGCACATGTGTGACGTCCCTTGTACACTGACCGCTGCCGCAACTGGACTGATCAGTGCAAATCAATTTAGTGTAACTCGGAGCAAGCAAAGATGCCCTGGTCCTGCTGAATGCTGTCTCAAGACACAGCTGATGAGGACAAAGGAAAGTGCCATTCCCCTCTTCAGGGCTTAGTCACTGGGTCGTGTCTGACTCTCTGCAATCCCATGGACTGTAGCCCACCAAGCTCCTCTGTCCATGGGATTCTCCAGGCAAGAATACTAGAGTGGATTGCCAGGCCCTCCTCCAGGGGATCTTCCCAACCCAGCGATCGAGCCCAGGTTTCCCACATTGCAGGTGGATTCTTTTATTGTCTGAGAGCTGGTCAGGGAAGCCCATGAATACTGGAGTGGGTAGCCTATCCCTTCTCCAGGAGAACTTCCCGACCCAGGAATCAAACTGGGTTCTCCTGCATTGCAGGTGGATTCTTTACCAGCTGAGCTACCAGGGAAGCCCCATTTCCCTCTTTATGATTTAACCTAATTTCTAATCTGGTTCAGTTCCTTCTGCTGGGTAAATGAGTTCACACCTAAAGCAAAGGCCTGACAAGATGCTATGAATTTTGCCTTTTGGAAAGTTGAGTTTGGGTTTGTTTGTTTGTTTGTTTGGGGGGGTTTCTCTGGCAACCAGTCACAGCTCTTGCCTGTACATAAAGAAGCTACAATGTCAGTCACCTGGTGAAACTGCCATGATTCAAGCCACCAGAACGGATTCTCCCCAGCATCTTGGGATTGAAGCAGAGAGCTTATCAAGCCTCCAGACCTCTAGGATGGAACAGGAGCTCAAACGAGCTCACCAGAAAGGAGGAGGCCAGTGAGAGTGTTAGAATCTTTTTAGAATTTTAAGGTGCCATAGCACCCAGAGCAGCCAGGAAGTCAGAACACATCAAATCTTTATTTTCAGTTCCAGTTTTGTTAACAAGGTGAGAATCTCTTTTTCTTGCACTTTTCTCTAGGTGTAAAATTTGTCATGCTCCCAAATACCCTACGAATTTCTCCCTGCCTGTTCTGTCATTTAAAAAGAATTATGTTCGTGCCTTTATCTATCTTCACTGGCATCCGGGCCAGTGATAAGAGACCCATAAAAAGAATGTAATGACTTAAAGAAATACTCTTCAAAAAGGTATTTTCAAGTCACTGCAGATAGGACCGGATAGCCTTGTTTCAGGTACAACAAAGTGAACTCTGGGAGAAAGTGAGATGGCCTTCATTTGCTCTTGCCCTCACTAGGGCTGGGTACCACTTCCCTCACCCCATCGCTGCACCCCTCCTGCTCTTCCCTTCCCCACGAGGGTAGGTAGAACAGGACCCTAGACAATAGAGTTACTCTGTAGCACAGGAGTGGTCAACAGGTTTAGACATCACTGTGATTTTTATCTTTTCAGTGATTAATTTATACCCTTGACTATATATATTGCAGGGGTATTCATGCCTGGCAGACTTTTTTGGACTGATCAATGAGCTGGGTCAGGCTTTTATCTTCTTCTCTTTTCTGTCTTGAGGAGCCATTACAAATTAATCACCTTGCTAAGATCACAATGAAGAACAGGCTCTTGACACACCAGTTATATCCAGAAGAAGCATATGGCAAGAACTAGGACTTCTATAAATTAAGACCCAGACAGTATACGGATCTAGAACAATACTATCCAAGAAAAATATAATGTGAGTCACAGAAGAAATTTAAAATTTCTGGTAATGTCATTAACAACAGAAAAAGGAAACAAATGAAATTCATTTTAACATATTTTAGTTCACAATGCAATTCTAAAACATTACTATTTCCACATATATCAATGAAAAAATGCTAATTAAATCTTTTCTCTTTTTTGCATTAAATCTGTTTAATCTGGTGTCTTTCATACTTATATTAAATCTCAATTTGGACTTAAATTCAATCTCACATTTTAAGTTTTCAGTAGCCACATATGGCCAGTGGCTACCCAATCACACAGCTTGAATACACAATATTTATCTGCTCCAAATAACTACTTCATGTTGATGAGTGGCAAAACCAATACAATATTGTAAAGTAGAAATAATAATAATAATAAATAAATATATATTTTTAAAAAAAACAAATAACTATACAACCTCAGTCATTTATTTGCTGCTCTGGGTACATGAATGACTGTACTTAGTAATGGTGTGGAGTCTCCCCCAGAAAATTCTGCCTCCCCTATCCTCTCCACTATCCATTCTGAAGCAGAATTTAGGGACTTACCTGGTAGTCTAGTAGCTAAGACCCAGTTCAATCCCTGGTCAAGGAACTAGCTCCCACAACTAAGATCCTGCCTGCTGCAACTAAGACCCAATACAGCCAAATAAATAAATAAAATTTTTTTTAGAAATAATTTAGAACAAGGGTTAGAATTCAGTTAGGCCCAGTCTATCCCTGCCTTCAGAGAATCATGCCTTACAGCTGGCTGTAAAATTTAGATCCCTGATTCTCAAAGGTTGGAATGCAGAAGAATCAGCTTATTTGAATTCAGATTCCTGGGCAGAACTCCAAACTAACCATGAACTCCAAACCAAACTGGCAACCATGATGGTTTCTAGAGGTAAGGCCACCAAGTGATTTTAATTCTCCCTGAAGTTTGAGAACCACAGACCTTCAAACAACTTAGGATGGTGTTTCTCTAGGGCCTTCCGGGTCGCTACTCATTCAGGGGATTCGTTCAACTTCCCGCGACAACTCGCATTGCACGCACATGTCCTGGGCGCGCGGAGCCCGCTGGGAAGGCTGTGGGTCAATTTCCGCCCTACATGTCATCGTCGCCTTGCTCTCAGCCGGTTGCATCCAGAGACCTATAGAAAACCCATGCCAACCGAGGAACAGCCCTGGGGTGTGTTTTTAAGGCTCCAACTCTCCTTTTGAACTTTCTTCCCTCTATTTTTGTGTGTGCCAACAGAGCCGGCCATGTTGGCCATCAGGCGCCACCTGATGCCCACACAACCACAGCCCCGGGGGCTTTCAGGGTATTTAGGAAAATCTTCTCATTAATCTTCAGGGCACCCCTGTAAAGTAAATGACAAGTGAAACTGTCTTCATTTGGCAGGAGGGAAACCGAGGCATCTGGTGGTTGATGTGTGAAGAAAATTGGGGTCTTCCCCTCCTCCCACCTCCCACTCCCCATTTCCCAGCCGCAGAGGTAGGTGGGACTCAGAAGGTGTAGGAGGAAGGGAGCCGGTGACTGGAACACCTCCTCTTCCTCCACGTGCTAGGACTTGAGCATCCAGGGCTCTGAACCGCCTTCTGCTGCCTCTTTCAAGCCACAGGGAAATGACATTGCAGGCTTGTGTTAGCATCTTGTTGAAAAGTCGAATTAAGCATGGTGAAGACAGGACTCATTTATCTTTTCTTCCTTTATTCCCATCTGCTGCACTTCCTAGTGTTCATGGCTAAAGAGGGGGCCTGCTGAAATGTTGAAAAAGAAGCCCCTGCCCTCTGGATTCCATGTCACACATTAGTCATTTGTCAAATCCTGCTACTTTCTACAAAAAATTTCCTGCCTCTGGCTTTTACAACTTACCACTACTGTGAGAAGCTCTGTCCAAATTTAGCTGATCTTCTGACCAGAGTGTCCTAAGCTTTTCCATTCCTTCCTTCCTTCCTTCCTTCCCTCCTTCCTTCCTTCAATAATTCATTCATTTCACCAGGCAATTATCAACTGTTGTCTGGGCAGATTTTGCTGGTGCTACAGATGTGGTCTGGTGACTTCATGGGAAGATACAATCCCAGCATTCTGCTTATCTTACAGCCTTGTTGGAGAACACTTGACAACAGATTATTGCAAGGCAATGTATATTTGCTCTGCAATAAATGAAACAAGAAAAGCATTACAGAGATGGCTCTGAAGGATAAATGAAAGTTTGCTAGACGGAGAGTGGGAAGGAGCATCCTGGACATGGAACCAAGGTAAGAGAGTTGACAATGGTTCGTTTGGGGGCTCAGCTGAGAAATTTGACATGAACTATCCAAGATGTAGAGGGACGTTAAACCATAGAAATGGATGGGAGGCAGAATTTGGAGTTTAATTCCATAGGAATGAGAGACAAGGGTGGTTAGCTGATGCCTTCTTCATTGTGTTACTCCTGTTTCCTGTGAAATTCGCTCCTTGCATTGGCCATAGCAACCAGAACATTTAATTCTACAGAAATAAGAATTTGACTCCTCTCAAAAATGGAAGAAATGACACAGGGTACTATATTCAATATCTTATAATAAACTATAATGGAAAAGATTATGAATCTAACCAGAAAGTAACACAACATTGTAAATCAACTGTACTTCAATAAAAAATAAAATAATTTTTTTAAAAATTGGAAGAAATGAAATGACTACCTTGTAAATTCTGTGAGGACAGGAAAGATAGTTTTTCCTCTATGCATCCCCAAAAGGTAGCCCAGTACCTGGTGTGAAGGAGGAGCTCAAGAAATCTTTGATGAGCTAGACTGACTACTCTGAAAGCAGTTTGAAAGGTGTATTAATTTCCTGTGGTTGCTGAAACAGATGACTAGAAACTGGGTGGCTTAAAAGAACAGAAATGTATCCTTTCATGGATCTGGAAGTGAGAAGTCTGAAATTGAGAAGGCCTGCTCCCTCTAAAGGCTCTAGGAGAGGACGGTTACTTGCTTCTTCCAGCTACTGGTATTGTGACGCGTGGGGTTGCATGTGGCTGGTGTAAAGAGTGTCAGCCAGCAGGGCCTGATCTGGTCCAGAGCGTAAGGAAACATTTGGCCTGAGTTCTCAGGGAAGGGGCACTAAGTAGGTGAGGATGGGGTACTCATCAAGGAGGAGAAAGTGACAGGATGGAAATGCCCCAAAGCAAGAAGGGCTTACAGAGTGAAAGGGAGAATGACCCGAGATCAGGTAAAAGGACACACAAGGTGCCTGCCCCAGGAAGCCTGCTGCAGGAGTAAGATTAAGAGGAGTAAGATTAAGTAAGGTAGTAGGGTGGCAGGGGCAGTCAGTGATGGGTTCAAGCAGGGGAGTGGCCTGGTCAGCATTTGAGCAGGACCCTCAAGTGGAAGAGAGGAGAACGAGCCAGAGCCAGCCTTCAGCATCTCAAGAACACCTGTCAGGAAGCTGACGCACAGTGATACGCAGAAGTCCTGGCTGGGCTGCTGGTGAGAAGGGGCACGTGGGCTGTTACTGGTTTCTGGGGTGATGCCATAAGGATGCTCTGGGAAAGATTTCCCTGGTGGTCCAGTGTTAGACTTCACCTTCCAGTGCAGGGAGTGTGGGTTCGATCCCTGGTCGGGGAGCTAAGATCTCACATGCCTCATGGCTAAAAATACAAGGCAGAAGCAACATTGTAACAAATCAATAATGACTCTAAAAATGATCCACATCCAAAAAAAAAAAAAAATGCTCTAAGAGAGACTGAGTGTATTTGAGTAGTAATGTTGGCTAGAGCCTCGACTCAGACGGCCACAGAGTTCGTGGCTATTCCATTTTCTTGAAATATCCCCAAGAGGCAAATCTGTAGGGATAGAGTGTAGTTTAGAGGTTGCCTGGGGGTGGGTAGGGGGAAAGGCAGGGTGAGTGCTAACATGCTCATGGATATGGAGTTTCTTTTCAGGGTGATAAAATGTTCTAGAGTTGATTGTGGAATAGTTGCACAGCTCTGTGACCACACTAATGCCATTCAATTGATACTTTAAAAGGAAGGGTTATAAGACATGTGAACTGAATCTTGATAAAACTGTCATATTTTTTAAAAGTAAATATGCTTAGTATATTCAAAATCTAATCTCCTTCCTTGCTTCTACCAATCTGTCAAGTTTATAAGCTTGGGATGGAATATGCTTAGTCCATGAAATGAAGTATAATTATATTGTCACTTGGGTGATAAGAAAAAATAGCAATCCAAAAAGGAAAGGTTTGTTTGAAAAAGTACAGACAAAGAGAAAGAATATATGCTGTGTAAGCAAGTCTCCTCAGTTTTATTTATTCTTTTTTTCATTCAACACATTTATGGGACATTTACAAAACATGTGAGGCACGGCGCTAGGTGCAATTTTATGATTTCAAAGCAACACATAAGCATATCTTCCGTCACACAGACCTGAGACCAAGTTTCCTGTGGTTTATAACTAGGCCGTCAAGCCTACCATCTTTCTTCCTCCTCACAAGTAGCTTACAAGAGCTGATTTTGGTCTATCACCAATTGCTTACAAAGATTAAACACATAATCACATTTGGAAATCTCTTGAGATTTACAGACATGTAAAACACTTTCATAGAAAATTCGTAAAAGAGCTGTGTGTCTTGAACAATGAGTTTGTCTGATAGCACCGTTCAGGATCTTAAACTCACAGGGATTGGGTATAGAAAAGCCATTTCACCATCGGGACTTACAGATCTGCTTTGGTTTTTGAAGGGTGGGAAGCTGACCCAGCTGGGATCAGTAGCCAATGCCAGGCTGATGGCCCCTGAAGAGACCGGCAGATCATGAAGTTGCTGTGGGAGACTCGGGTCTACCAAAGTCAAATCAGAACCCACCACTCTTTAGGGCAAACCCAGACCTTAGATCCACGTGACTTAAAAGTGTTGTCGAGGGCCCCATGCCAGGTCTTCAGAACCTGCATCTCCGGAAGAGGGCCAGGGATGCTGGCAATCCCAGAAGGTTTGCAAACTGCTGTCTATGACGATTCAGATCTACTGTGGCTTTCGAAGAGCCCTTTAAAAGTAAAGAGAGTTGGGACTTTGTAACTCAGGCCTCTTGAGGTGAGAAAGAATCCCCTGGGCCTGCTCTAATTTATGCTGAAGTCTTCAGCACGTAGTTGAGTTGGGTTCTGGTGATTCTGCATATAGGCAGGCAGTAGCCATTCATCTTATCTTCAACTTAAAGATCACGCCTTTCATCTGTCTTTGGTATTTGCAGGTCACTCCAATGAACTTCCTCCCGGAATTGGTGATGAAGTGGTAAAATAGGAGGAAAGTTGTGTGTATAGTCCTAGCAAATGTTACTCTGATGGAACAAAATGCGTTTAGAGAAAGTAGAATTTTCCTTGGGAAAAGAACATAACTTAGAAAAAAGTCAAAAGAAAAAAATTCTAGCTAAACAGTTAAGCCACCAAAACATATGTATTGCTTTAGGTTTAAGGTTTTTCCTCCATTCAGTGTCTGAATTTCCTTTATTATTCACCAATATTTATGATTCCAAAAGTGTCTTATTCTCATTTTTGTTGTTGTTCAGTTGCTCAGTTGTGTCCGACTCTTCTTGACCCCATGGGCTGCAGCACGCCAGGCTTCCCAGTCCTTCACCATCTCCCAGAGTTTGCTCACACTCATGTCCGTTGAGTCAGTGATGCCATCCAACCACCTCATTGTCTGTCATCCCCTTCTCCTTCCCTCAGTCTTTCCCAGCATCAGGGTGTTTTCTAAAGAGTCAGCTCTTTGTATCAGGTGGGCAAAGTACTGGACCTTCAAAACCACTTACAGAGTGACTACACCTTGTCAGGCAAATGTCTGAAATTTTATTATGCAACTTGAAGATTTTAAGAATGAGTGAGGGGAAAAATTGGTAGAACAGAGTGGGAAGGACAAACTCAAGACCCTGTATCTGTTCGTACCCCTCTAGACTTGGATAATCCACTTTTAACTGAATCACTGGCTTTCTTTTAGGGCTCCTTCCTTCACAGGGGAGCACAATGAGCTCCACCGAATTAATTAGAACACAGTCCTTCACAGAGAAAGAAAACTTCAAACAATAGATGCTCTTTCAGTAACCACCACAATGTTCCCAAAGCACTAATTGGCTTTCAGACAGATAACAAAGGCTGATTTGCCTTTCCTATTGACTTGAAGGTTTGCTAGCGCTTTAAAAACACATTACATAAAACCTTAGAAATCTTTTGTGAAGATAAATGTGATATTTTTAAGCAGTGATCCTTTGCTCTCATGATTCAAGGTCTAGAAATGGCTCCCCGACTTCTTGAATCAGGGTGAGCGTAGATTTTCATTTTTCAAGGTAAACAACACATGAGGGGCTTTATTGTCCTGCTGAGACCTGGTCTGTTGGCTTTTCTTGATGAAAAGTCTCATCTGCAGGTGGGCTCCATTTAGTGCAAACTCATTTTTAACACAGTGATATACTTGTCTGTGACTCTGAGCATATAGACGTGCAGGTATCTCTTGTCTTGCAACAAGGTCTCCTATAGCAGACTTAGGAGACTAAAAACATTTCAACTCAGGCTCAGTGCCTCTTCTTTGGGGTTTCTTAAAAACCAAGGTCTCTAAGGTGTCGCTTTGCCGTAATCAAATGGCCGAGTGGTTAGTGACTGGGATTCAGTTGCGTCACACTGACTCTGTTCCCTGCGCTCCACCATTTTTCTTGGAATTCTGGGTCACTCAAGGGTCCACTTTGCTGTGGTTGTTGAAGAAACCTTGCTCTCAGGGACACAGGTGCATCAAACTTATGCTCAATACGTCACCATTTCAAGCAATGGAGTGAGATTTCTGCAAGTACGTCCACACTCATCAGCCAGACATCCCTTTCCCCACCTGTGATGACAGATGGTATGTCAGGGGTTGCTGGAGTTTACGGTGCCACTAGTGGTAAAGAACCCACCTAAGATGTAAGAGACCCGGGTTTGATCCCTGGGTTGGGAAGATTCCTTAGAGTAGGAAAGGCAACCCACTCCAGTATTCTTGCCAGGGGCCCATGGACAGAGGAGTCTGGGGGCTACAGTCCATGGGGTTGCACAGTCAGACATGACTGAAGTGCCTGAGCACCCACTCACATTCTAGATGGGATC
This sequence comes from Oryx dammah, assembly GCF_014754425.2. Taxonomy (NCBI): domain Eukaryota; kingdom Metazoa; phylum Chordata; class Mammalia; order Artiodactyla; family Bovidae; genus Oryx; species Oryx dammah. The sequence continues at coordinate 13,620,726 of NW_024070191.1, forward strand.
CTCTGAGTCAGCCTTCCCACAGGCAGATGGGCAGACAGGCAGTCCAGCTCCTGCCATTTGTGTGTTCACACCACGGACATGCTAGGAGAAGGCTCGTAGAAGCCTATATCTATGGTAAACTCTTCTGCTCCTCCACGCAGGGAGAAAATTTTGTGCGCTCAGACTTTGGGAAGGAACCCATATCTTTCACTTTGTTCTCTGCATTCTGCAATTCTTAGTGAGTTTGACTGATGGGTGAGCCAAACTAAGATATGCCTGTTCTGGGACTTTGTATAAGATGAAGAAACATCACGAGCTGGGTCAGAAATAGACTGCAGCTATCGCTTTCAAATGGGCCTCTGTTTCCCCCACCATGGAAGAAGACATACAGCATGGCTCCCAGGTGTAGACAGACCCCAGACAAGAGCCTGCTTTGTGCAAAACAGAGGGGCCAGGACTCCATAGAATACCCACCTGGGGTCTAGTCACTACAGCGGGATGCCCTGTTCAGACAAGCCATCTGAGTACATGAAAAAAAAAAAAAAAAAGAAAATAACCTATAGTTGAACAAATGAAAAGCTAGTATTTTCCTTACCTCTAGAAAAAATAAACAAAAAAGTTTCTAAAGAAATAGGCACTTTTGTGTATGGAATCATCCAAGAAGAGATTAACAGTTGTATGGCCTTGCATGAATCAAGGAAGTGGTTAATTCACCCACTGTGCGGAGTGTTGGGGACATGGCACAAACAGCTAGGCCAGCATCGCCAGCAGTGCCAGCAGGACAGTGACCAGGGCACAGGCGCTGGGCGGGGTGCCCGGGGCCGAGCTGGCTGGGTCCTTCAGCATGCACATCACCCGGGACCAGGACCCGTTGTTGGGCAGGGGGGTGACGCCTGTCACCTTGCACATGAGGTTGTAGATATCCACGACTCTGATGGGAGCGGCTCTGAAGTCGGATTTGAAATCTGCAAGGGAAAGGCAAGGAAGCAAGTGGTCAAGGCCACTCCTGGGCCGGGCAGGGCAGAGGGGTGAGTCACGTGGTGGAGGGATTATGCTTGGCATTTCAGCAGCTCTAGGACTGGTAGATTCCCCTTGTCCACAGAACCTGGCCAAGGGATTGTGAACCTGGAAGGTGATCTGGAAGGTTCTAGGTGTGAAAGGAAGTTGCTTTCTATGGTTTACGGAGATGTGAGTATGTGCTAAGTTGCTTTAGTGTATCTGACTCTGCGACTGCATGGACTGTAGCTCGCCAGACTCCTCTGTCCATGGGATTCTCCAGGCAAGAATACTGGAGTGAGTTGCCATTTCCTTCTCCAGGGGAATCTTCCCAACTCAGGGGTTGAAGCTGCATCTCTTACGTCTCCTGCATCTGCAGGTGGGATCTTTACCACTTAGCGCCATGTTTCTTTGAAAGACAAATCAGACAACAAACTGATTTGTGTATATCTGTGCTTCCCTTTGTAACAACAGAGCTTTCCTTGAAGACCCAAAGGCCACTTGAAACTGCTCACTTCTGCAAGCCTCATCTTGCCCAGCTTCCCAAACCCAATTCGGTCGCATAGGTCTCTACCAGGCCACCTATCTGGCAGGGACTGGTTAGCCTCGTGCCCCCAGCTCAAGAATGTTTCCCATTTTTCTGCCACATGGAGGTCCCAGGACTGGACAGAACCAGCAATTGTATAGTTTTTCTCAGTGTGGCTAATGCACAAGCCACAGAGATGGTCTCCTAAGTGTGCCTGGAAGATCAGTTGAACATTCCTTGGGAGCTTTTCACTAGCAGATAAAGTAACTTAGCTGTGGGGAAGATAAAGAAGCTGGTATTGGAGTTGGGGACCTGAGTGAAGGCTGCAAACCATCTCATGAAGGAGAATGCTTCCACCCAGAGGCTACGTGGACACAGGCCCCTGGGGGCAGGGCTGGCTGTTCACAGCATAGAAAGTAAGGGCACTGAAAGGACCTTCTCTTTCTCCATAGGAGGCAGAAAAGATGCTGAATGAACATCATCGACTCAATGGACATGAGAATGAGCAAACTCCAGGAGACAGTGAAGGATAGGGAAGCTGGGTGAGCTACAGTCCATGGGGTTGCGGAGTCGGACATGACTAAGTGACCGAACAACAAAAAAGAGTGAATGTGAGACATTAGTGATATTCATAAGCCGGTTCACGTTTAGGTTCCAAACCAGCGCTTCCAACAAAGTACCCAAAACTATTGAAGTTGAATTTAGGAGGGACTTTTATCCATCAATAGTGGCTTCCCTGGTGGCTCAGTTGGTAAAGAGTCTGCCTGCAGTGTGGGAGACCTGGGTTCGATCCCTGGGTCAGGAAGATCCCGTGGAGAAGAAGATGGCAACCCACTCCAATATTCTTGCCTGGAGAATCCCATGGACAGAGGAGCCTGGTGGGCTACAGTCCACGGGGTCACAAAGAGTTGGACTTGACTGAATGACTAACTTTCACTTTATCCATCAATAAAGGCCCACACATGTGCTCTTTTAGTCCCTCCATAATTTTTTTAAAAGGTAGTTTTGGGGCTGTAAGGACAAGTTTTCTATCTTAGAAAATAATCTTTATAATTGCTTTGCTAAAACAATCACATATCCTTGATTTAAAAAGCAAAGAAACACTAACAGCGACAGCAACATGACCCAGAAGTGTCCACACCAAATTCCGCTCTTAACGTTAACCCTGAAATTACAAATACAGAAGCAACAGAGAGAACTCTGCCACAGAGTGTGTTAGATCCAGAGCAACATCTCAAGTGATGGGTTTTGCTCATTTTGAGATATAAAAGTAGAATTCCATATAAAGAAGTTCACGGGCTTTACAGAGCAGTCTGCAGCCACTCACCAGCTGGATAACCTCAAGGGATGGTCAGAGATGCTGCCTAAATCCTAGTTGCAGGCTCATGTCTGTGCTCAATTGATGGGAGCTGTTGATATTAATAGAATAAGTGCCCAGCAAGGGAAGGTTCGCATTGAAAATATTTACCCCATAGCTTATGTGAAATGTTCACTTACTTTTAGGGTAGGGAGGGTAAGGATCTGCATTGCCTCAGGGTAAACATTAATTTCAAACAAATCCAGAGCCGCCCTTGGAAGGAGAATGTAGAGGCTGGAGTGCCAACCCTTCTCATCTGAAGGAAAACATTAAATTAGCTGAGGATGGTGGTTGTTGTTGCTGCTGCTGCTGCTAAGTTGCTTCAGTCGTGTCCGACTCTGTGCGACCCCATAGACGGCAGCCCACCAGGCTCCCCCCATCCCTGGGATTCTCCAGGCAAGAACACTGGAGTGGGTTGCCATTTCCTTCTCCAATGCATGAAAGTGAAAAGTGAAAGTGAAGTCGCTCAGTTGTGTCTGACCTTCAGCGACCCCATGGACTGCAGCCTACCAGGCTTCTCCACCCATGGGATTTTACAGGCAAGAGTACTGGAGTGGGGTGCCATCACCTTCTCTGGAGGATGGTGGTTACACCTCCCCAGAGAAGAATCAGCCACAGCTGAGGAATCAGTGGGCAGGTGGTCCCGTGACACGGAAGACTTATCTCCCTGACTTGCTGTGGATGTAAGGTCATCCTGCCGCATCACGTAGTGGCCGTGTCCTATCACGTGTGCAGGCGGAGGTCAATAGCAAACCCAAGACAGCCGTCCCCAGCCTTTCCGACATCTCCTTCTTTAACATTTGGCAAGAACAATTGAGGTCAAGCTCTTCTGACCAAAAAAAAAAAAAATGTTAGTGGATGGACTTAGAGATTGTTATACTGAGTGAAGTAAGTCAGGCAGAGAAGGAGAAATATCATATGTGCTTAGTCACTCCGTTGTGTCCGATTCTTGGCGACCTCATGGACTGTAGCCCTCCATGCTCCTCTGTCTGTGGGATTCTCCAGGCAAGAACACCGGAGTGGGTCATGGCCTCCTCTAAGGAATCTTCCTGACCCAGGGATCAAACCTGCATCTCCTGCATTACAGGTGAATTCTTTACCATCTGAGCCACCAGGCTACCTGGAAATAATGTATGACATCCCTTATATGTGGAATCTAAAAAGAAATTATACAAACGAACTTCCTTACAAAACAGAAGGAAGACTTAGAGACTTAGGGCAAGGTTAGATTGTTCCAATTAGGAGCTGGAATTAACCAGAGAGAGCCTGTCTTCCAGAATGATTTCCCTTTCGCTTAGCTGGACCAGACTTCCTGACTTCTAAAGCTGTATCTGGGCAGCCGTAGTGATGCTCAGCATCCTGTATGAGCGAGAATTACCTCCAATTAATCAGGAGGGCAGTACGTTTATCTCAAAGTGCAGCTAGATTGTTATAAAAGACCTCGCTCTTAAATTTTCTTCTGCGTAAACAGTCAGTGTGTAGAGCTGTTCAATCTTGCATGCAAAGTGAAGCCAGAAACGTGATGGTTTGTGGGAGGCTGTATCTGCCTGGAAACAGTTTTGCAATTAGCCCAGTGCATTTTCGTCTGGGGTTGTCTTTCTGTCTATAAAAGACTTGGGCTTTTAGTTTTAAAGGAGCATATGATGGAGGCCTTTGTTAATGGACAAAAAGCTCCCCACTGAATTTCAGCTGTTGCAGCTCTGGGTACTGGGTTTAAAATTTTGGTTTGAGGCTAGATTCATTTCTGTCTTAAAATCTGCCCAAGATACTTCCTCATAAACACTCCAGCTGACAAGTGTTTTGCATTCATGATCTGCTTCCTCTCTTTTAGGGAGGGAGGAGGTGATGCCTTTGAATGAAAGCACCCCTGTCTCACTGGCCTCTGGGTAAAGGCCAGGGCCTTCGATGTCTCCATGCTGAGCTAGCGGTTGACCTCACAGCATCCTCAAGGCTCCATCCTGAACTCGGCTGGCTTCTGAGCTCTGCAGATCTAACCTGGTGCTTGGCTAACAGGTAACTGTTACCGGTTGATGGTATCATGCGGGAGCATCCTCTGAACTCTCTGAGGCCAATGTCCTGAACCCAGCTGTGCCCTAGAAATGCTTGCGGCCACTAGTCCTGTTGCTTGCTTAAGGACATGGGGACTTGGATGATGTGTGGGCAATGATATGGACCCACGTGTGTTCCCTAAGCTCGGCCTCCCTGAGGCACCCGTGGAGGGGGCGGAAGTTGACACCTTGTAGCTCTCAGCAGGTGTTTTTTTGTGTGTGTGGTTGAGAGAGTGACCTGAGGTGAATGGAATGAAGCAGGGCTCACAAGCATCTCTGTCCAGTATGTTGAGGAGGAGGGCAGGGCTTCCAGGTGTGACCTCTAACCTATCACCTGATAGGAAAGCGTGGGCTTTTATGGGCTGAAACATTTTGATCGAAACATTCAGAAAAAGGAACTTTGACTGTGGATATCAGGGTAAGCTAATAAGCTTAATGTTTAATAAGGAGTGTGCCCAGCAGGAAGGAAGACAAGGAGCTCGTGATCTGATCAGTTGACTCTTGATGGTTGTTGACTGCTTTTCAGGCTTTTTTTTTTTTTAAGGGAGTGTACAGGTAGTAGTATGATTGTTAGAGCGTTTGATAAACTTTTCCAAAATGTGAATTTTACAGTGCTGTGTTAATTAAAGCAAATGACCAAATGGACCCCCCTCTGCCTCACCTCTCTTCCAGACCCAGGAAGCCATCAGGTCCAAGAAGGCAAAGTCAATTCACTCTCATCCTAGACACTGCAGAAGTCATTCTGGCTCATCCTCAAAGGGAGTCACAAAACCGTTTCCTAGCCTGCCGTGAGCACATCCTAGCTTCTGGTGGGCCCTAGACTGGATGACCCGCACAGGGGTGGCCGCTCTAGACAGGGAGGAAGTGTGGAAGTGTCAGACCCTGTGAAGCGAACACCTCGACTCTGGGACTTGTGGCTGTCAGCAACCTGGTGCCTGATAAGCTTTCTTGGACATCAGATGGCTGTGAAGGGATGTTTTGATGAATTAAGTAAAAAATGAATCACAAACATGTGGAATACATTTTCCTCACTGTGCTTGAGATTTAAAACTTACAGGGAGAAGTATTTGGCCACGTTTGCCAAACCCAAGAAGCATTTGAAAGCAAGCCAGCTAAAGACATTTCGTGGAGACCGGCTGGCTTTGCTCAGCTTTGCTCATAAAGAGGATCCGTAAAGAAATCGCTCCAGCCTTTCCGAGCGCCGTCAGCCCCTGATGCCTTGGGGGAGGAGTGACTAAGATCTCGCCTACCAGGTCCGAAGGCCAGGAAGATGCCCCTCATGGCTCTGAGCTCGTTGTCATATCCGTGCCAGCCCCAGTGCCAGCCTTCAGGCTTGCGGGTGACAGTGCTGTTCATCCAGAATGGAAGCGACTCTCGATTCTGAAATCAACAAGGCATTGACATCAACCTGTGACCAGGCCAGGGGGCGAGCAAGCATCAGGTTCAAACTACCACCCACCCAGCGCAGGGCTTTCCTGCTCAGGGGCCTCAGCCAGGGTTGTCCGACCTCAGCCGGATCACTTCCCACTCCAGGTAGCTCAAACCTTTAGAGGTGGCCCGTTAAATTGCCAGAGAGCCCTAGTTCTGAAAGTCTCTTCTTGCACTGGGCTGAACTGTGCCTCGTAATCAGTTTCAGAGCCACTAAACATAGCGTGTCAGAGACAGAAGGGACGTGAAAGTGTACCTGTGGTATAATAAAAAATAGAGTTGGCCTTTGTCCCAGGTTCCCTGGCCCAGAGCACCTAGTTCAGTTCAGTTCAGTTGCTCAGTCATGTCCGACCCTTTGCAACCCCATGAATAGCAGCACGCCAGGCCTCCCTGTCCATCACCATCTCCCGGAGTTCACCCAGACTCATGTCCGTCGAGTCCATGATGCCATCCAGCCATCTCATCCTCTGTTGTCCCCTTCTCCTCCTGCCCCCAATCCCTCCCAGCATCAGAGTCTTTTCCAATGAGTCAACTCTTCGCATGAGGTGGCCAAAGTCCTGGAGCTTCAGCTTTAGCATCATTCCTTCCAAAGAAATCCCAGGGTTGATCTCCTTCAGAATGGACTGGTTGGATCTCCTTGCAGTCCAAGGGACCCTCAAGAGTCTTCTCCAACACCACAGTTCAAATACATCAGTTCTTTGGCACTCAGCTCACAGTCCAACTCTCACATCCATACATGACCACAGGAAAAACCATAGCCTTGACTAGCCGGACCTTAGTCGGCAAAGTAATGTCTCTGCTTTTGAATATGCTATCTAGGTTGGTCATAACTTTTCTTCCAAGGAGTAAGCGTCTTTTAATTTCATGGCTGCAGTCACCATCTGCAGTGATTTGGAGCCCCAAAAAATAAAGTCTGACACTGTTTCTACTGTTTCCACATCTATTTCCCATGAAGTGATGGGACCAGATGCCATGATCTTTGTTTTCTGAATGTTGAGCTTTAAGCCAACTTTTTCATTCTCCTCTTTCATTTTCATCAAGAGGCTTTTTAGCTCCTCTTCACTTTCTGCCATAAGGGTGGTATCATCTGCATATCTGAGGTTATTGATATTTCTCCCGGCAATCTTGATTCCAGCTTGTGTTTCTTCCAGTCCAGCGTTTCTCATGATGTACTCTGCATAGAAGTTAAATAAGCAGGGTGACAATATACAGCCTTGACGTACTCCTTTTCCTATTTGGAACCAGTCTGTTGTTCCATGTCCAGTTCTAACTGTTGCTTCCTGACCTGCATACAGATTTCTCAAGAGGCAGGTTAGGCCAGAGCACCTAAACCCTTGGAATTTCCTGAGTGCTGGGGGTGTTTTGTTATTCATGATGAGTCCTTAGTTCCCATATCTGAGTTTATGCTAATGGGATGATGGGATGATCTTTGGGGTGGGGGGGCTAGATAGTTTCAGGATGGGGGCTGGTCACCAGAAGAACCAAGAAGAGAGCTAGAACTTCCATCCCCTATCCTCTGATCTCTCAGACTGAGTTCAGCCTTGTGGGTAATGATTTTGTTACCTGAGCCAACACAGTGAGACCCCACATAAACCCCCAGGAACAGCAGGGTCTGGGGAGCTTCTGGGTTAATGAACACACAGTGATGGGAGGTTGGTGCCCCCGACCTGGGTTCTCGGCGCCCCTCACCGCCACAGCGTGCCCTGGGCCTCTCTTCCATTTGCCTGCCCCTGCGTAGCACCCTTTATAAGAAGATTGTCATCATGAGTGTAGCAACTCTCTGAGTTTTGCGATTTATCTCAGTGAATCATCAAAGCCGAAGGCGTGTGGTGAGAACCCTCAGATTCGTGGCCAAGTCAGACACAAGTGTGGGCAGCCTGGGGACCCGGGACTGTGACGAGCATTCAGATGTGCGGGCTGTCTTGTGGGCCGGAGCCTTTAAAGTATGGGTCTGCTCTAACCTGGGGTGGTGTCAGAGTAGAATTGAAATGGTAGGACACCCGGTTGCTGTGAGAGAAATGTTGCCGGCAAACACAGCGGCTGGTGGAATCGCTTCATTTTCCTAGCCCAGCCTCAGAAGCCCAGAGGCAGCGGGCCTGCACCACCCCAGGGGCCCCTCCACTGGAGGAATCAGCCCTGTCTTCTCTTTGTCCAGCTCCACCCCGAGGAGCGACTCCAAGCACAGAAGTCCTCCTCTCCATTGAGCCAGCCTTTGAAGATGGCCCCATGTTCCTCTCCTCCGTGCCTTGTGGATCTTCACATCCTTTGACCATTCTTCATTTGGGATGGCTTCCAGACCTGTTGCTGCCCTGTCACCCGTCTTTCCTTCAGAACTAAATTTTCCTAGGCTGTAGCAGCTTACTTGAGAGACAGCAAAGCTCACAGGAGGTTGTGCAAATCCCGAGGAGACTGTAGCCAGCTGGACACAAACCGAGCTCTTTGAGGCAGACTAAGCCTTCATTCCTGATAGTCTGATCATCTTCTGGCTCAACAGGGTTTAATATGACAAGTTTTCCAAATGCAGGAGGTAGAACTGACTAGTCGTGATGAATGCGTGGAAGCAGCACAGCTCAAGGACCAGGGATTTACAGGTCGGCTTCCCTGGTGGTTCAGACGATAAAGAATCTGCTTACAATGCAGGAGACCTGGGTTCGATCCCTGGGTTGGAAGATCCCCTGGAGAAAGGAACGGCAACCCACTCCAGTGTTCTTGCCTGGAGAATCCCATGGACGGAGGAGCCTGGTGGGCTAAAGTCCGTGGGGTCGCAGAGTCGGACACGACTGAGAGACTCACGCCTTCACAAGGCTTGTAACAGCACATGTATGCCGTTCTGTGTGCCATGCGATTCACTGAGAGCCTCCCCCGACATCCACTTAGGCATCAACACCTCCTGCTGTGGACAGTATTTTTTTTCCCCATTTTGGCACAGAGAGGTTAAGTGACACTCTTAAAGTCACACAGCTGTTGGGAGGCAGGGCTGGGCCTGGAAGCCAGGGCGTCAGTCTCCTGGTCTTTGTGCACCTCCAGGACCCCACAGCCAGAGGTCACTGCAGGGCTCCTACAGCCTGTCCCTTGCCGCTTCATTCACTGAGTGGCAGCCAGTATGGAGATGAGATTTTGAATAGGATGTGGGTTAAATTCCGGTTTGTTGCTTTCCAACTCTGTGATCCTGGGCAAGCTGCATCTCTTGTCCAAGCTTCAGCTTCCTTGCTGGATGTGACAACACCCGCCTCAGAGACTCTGAGGGATAACCTGACTGTGTGCTAAGCCCGACACACAGTAGGTGCTCGACAAACAGCCGGGAGCAGTCTCCAGATGCCACCGGCTGCAGGGTGAGGTGCTCCGGGCTTGTGCAGCAGGGTTGATCCCTCCTTTGCTTATTTAGCTGTCATATCACATTCACGGCTGTCCCGTCTCACCCCATAAATCGCTCCCTGGCATTACTACTTTCCAAATCGCACTGTTTCATTGACTCTCTGTTTCCTCAATTTCCATCCCTCCTTCTCCAGCTGTAACTTGTATTTTTCCATGGGAATATATTTATTAACTTACTGCATTTCTAGCTTATACCCTCTTTTGTTCTTTGTGGTCATGCTCACAACACATGCCAGCTTAGTTAGCTTCGTTTGCTAATTTTATGTGCTGCTCCCCTCCCCACCCCAGTCTACAAGGCAGTGATTGCTGCAGGACTCGGTAGGACACGTCACCAGCAGTGTCACTAATCGTGAACCCCGTGGGACACATATGTCCCATGGGGGAGGGACAGGTGGAAGGGAGACGAAGCCTGCCTGATATGAAAATTCCAGTCTAACTTCCACATGCAAACATACAGCAACGAGGCATCTCAGCCCTGAAGATGACGGAAGATTTGTATGATTGCAGATAAAGCCACTGGTATTTTTATTAACATGACAAGTTGCTCTGCTGAAACAACTGTTCTTGTCTTTTTTTTTTTTGAAACAACTATGTTTACTGATTTTAAAAAGTAATAATAACCTGGCTAGTTAGTTATGTGAGAAGCTAAGTGATTGAACGGATTACTTGACATAATCAGACTGAGTGGGTTACATGACATAATCTAATTAAATGACTTAATGAACCTCAAGAAGGGGAGTTGATGAATTTTTCCCTTGTCCTTCCTGGTGGCTTTTACTGATTCACTTGGTCCTGTGTCTCCTCCCACTGCCCAACCCCCGCCCCCACATTATCATACCAGTGCAGGCCTGTGCAGCCCTGTAATGCACACCTCACACGTGCAGCCCTGCTGGTGAGGTGCTCCACACCTCCTACATCCCCAGGGCCTCCATCCCTCCTGAACCTCCCAGGTCCAGGGACCACCACACAGCACCACCTAGCGACATCCTGGGGTGCCCAGGGCCCTCCAGATGAAGTGTGTGTGTGTGTGTGTGTGTGTGTGTGTGTGTCTGTGTCTGTGTGTGTGTCTGTGTGTCTGTGTGTCTGTGTGTGTGTGTGTGTCTGAGTTGGGGCAGTGTGGACACAGAGGAGTCCCTGCGAGGCCCGGGGACCTTGTGTAGTGACTGCACGTGGGAAGAGCATGAGAAAGAAGCAGCGTGAGGATGCTGGAAGGAGTGAGGCGGTTTCTCTAGGAGGTTGTGCCAGTCAGAGGGGCTGACCAACCGTCCTGGTTTGCCCAGGACTGAGGAGTTTCAGGGATGCCAAAAAAATATGACTGACCTGGGCAAGCCGGGACAAGTTGGTGATTCTGTAATGAACACTTTCTTGGCAAGTCAAATAAAATCTTCACTGAGTGTCATTTGTCCAGCACCTTCCGGTACCCCTCCTCTGTACAGGGGTGGATAGCAGTGCCAGGAACCCCCCCATTTATGAGCCCCTAAACTAGCTCATCGTTTCTAATGGGAAGGACCCGGAAACTGTTCCCCAGGAGGAACACTGAGGAACGGCTGTTACTGTGTTTATAGACGTATGTTCTAGTATTTGCTGCCTGCCTTGTATTTTTGATGCCTCGCTCCACTACCAGCTCACCACCAAACGCCTGCCAGAAGCTTGCTGAACTGGGGAAGCCAGGCGATTACTTGTGAGATGAGTGTTTTGGGTTCTAGACTAGATCTTCGTCTCATTCATCCGTGGCATTAACAACAACAACAAGAAAGTAGCCTTCACTGTTTACCCCCCAGATCAGCAAACCAGTTAATGAAGTTTGTTCGGCACTTGCCAGCACCCATCTGTTTGACTCGGCATTTTTGGATTCCTCTCTAGAGCTGAGCTGAGCTGTCGGGGGTGGTGTGGGGGCACAGTCAGAAATGGGGGTGGCGCTGGGAAGGAGGGTCAGGGTGACAGGAGTGATGGAAGGCCAGGGAGAAGCAGAGGGCGGCCTGGACAGTCTGCAGTCACTGCCGTCTGTCTGTGGCCGAGGCACTTGCTTTGCTGAACTGTCCAGCATTTACTCACTTCGCACCGTTGTATTTGGAGACTATATTAGCACGTGCTGTTCTCACCGGCTCCTTTCAATTTCCGCTGGGTGCAGATCAGAAAATAGTAGCTAAGCCACAGAGAAAATGATTCCTTAGGAGGCAGGAGGGTCACCAGGTCTGGGAAAACATCTGGACACCAGCTCTCGCCTCACACCCCAAAATGACTTCTCCCCTGATGGCTGAGAAGGTGGAAATCCATCCTCCGTGGGTTCCGTCCCCTGACCACAGGTGCTGGTGGGGGCCTTGTCTGCGTGGCCCTGCTCTGCCTGAATAACCTCCTCTCCCGTCTTTCCCTGGAAACTCACTGTCTACACCGCTGGATCCCAAGGCTGGCTGTGCACACAGCACCCTGAGTTTATCCAGAGTCTCACTTTGGGTGTTTGGGTTCGCAGGTGGGTAAGGCGGCGACCCTGTCTATTTAATAGTCATCCCCTGGGTGGCTGGGATGCATTGTCCGTCCTAGAAACCGCTGGGAGTCTTTCACCTGGCATTTGTCCCGGGCTGTGTTCAACGATTATCTGTCCTTTCCTGAGAATGCTTTGTCTTACGCTGGTTGTCACGCTGAGTCTGTGTTTCAGCCGCCGTGGGTGCAGAGTCAGGCTCGGAGTCGCTCACACGGGGTGCTTTCCAAAGAGGAATCATGGCGGCCGACTGGCTTTTCCAGTATCCTTGGCCGGCGCCAGATTCACTGATGGTTACCCATCTTGACCGCCACCCCTCATGTCAGCCCCTGAAAGTGTAATTCCTGCTGAGAAGTGGGGTCAGGGACCTGAGTGTTCCCTCCTTCTCTGGATGAGGCCTCTCACCCCGTGTCTAGGGTGCTGGGGAACAAAGGTGAAATCAGGTCCAATTAAAATCAGTAAGTAACATGTGAACCCCTGTCTAAGGTGTGTGACGGGCCTAATACAAATGAAATTGACCTTGTTCCCCTAGGACAGGGTTGTAACAGGAGCTTCCCGTGCCCTCCACAGTGCAATAAGCTCACAGCATCTCAGGCTGGAAAAGGCACCCAGTGATGTCTCGGGAGAGGCCTCAGTCGGGACTCTTGTGGAAGGGAGCACGGTTTGGCTGGCTCCGGGGTTTTGCTGCCAGGGTTAAGGTCGAGCTAGGTGACAAAGCGCCATGTCTCAAGCTTTGTGGCATCACTGTTTTAAACCCTCCTCCCAAGAGGCTTCCTGTGGGGTGACTCCTCAGAGCCCTCTGGAGCGGTGGTCACAGACCCTCAGATGTGTGTTTGCCACACTGCTACAAAAACAAGTCCCCCCAACTGTTTCTCCGTCTTAGAAGGCCGCCTCTTTCTAAAGCAGAATTTAATGCCTTAGGCCCCAGGCCCCGGTCTCACCCTGGCAAGCCCACTGCCACGCACAGCCTCGTTCTGGAAATTGGGAAATGCCGAACAGCGGGAGCAGCAGGGCCCAGAGGCGGCAGAATTCCTCAGAGAAGAGAAAAGAGCTGGAGCAGGGTGCCCAGCGGGTGAGCTTCCTTCTACTTCTTTCCCCCAAGATCGTGCTTGTTGAAGCCCGCCGAGGGTGAGGAGGGCATCGCGCGCCCTCCGACGACTTACGGCGATGACCCTGGTCGCCGCCAGAAGGCAAGCGGCTTCCAGCCCCCGACGCAGGCATCCTGGGCCTCCGGCATCTCAGGCCCGCGGGAAACCGCTCCGGCTGCCGCTAAAACTCAGGAGCCACGCTCTCCAGCTTGTCTTGATTTCCCCAAGTATTTTGGGCCCAGGGCCTAACTGCCGCTCAATCCCAGGCCTGAGAATTGAGCCTGGCATTTCATATCCTTTGCCGGTTTTTGAAATAAATCTTTCCTCGGGAGACCAATATAGGCCTTTTTTTGGAAGCTGAAGCCTGCATTTGCTGCATTTCTCTCCACGCAGATGAGAGTCCGGAGGATCCACAGTGCCGCTCCCCGTCTCAGGATCTTTCCCCAGCTTCTGGCCGCATCTGGCCGCCTTTCTGAGTGTGGTGTCAGGAGGGGGACACTGTCCAGGAGAGGCCATGGGAATCAGCCCCTGAAGCTGAGCGGGACCGGGGACAGCTGAGGTGTCCGCCCACCCCTGGACTCCAGCTGGGGGCTAACTGGGCCAGGACAATGGCCACTGGTGGTTTCAACACCTTTTCTCTGTTGAAATCTCTTCTAGGGCTACTAACAATTAGTCCAGGTGAAAGGCCTGACTTAGCTTTCCCCTCTGGGTCCTTAGTCACTGATTTATTGCCTATAAAGTAAACAATTTGTCAAAAAGACCTTGATGCTGGGAAAGATTGAGTGCCAGAGGTTAAGGGGGTGACAGAGGATGAGATGGTTGGATGGCATCATTGACTCAATGGACGTGAGTCTGAGCAAACTCTGGGAGGTAATGAAGGACAGGGAAGCCCAGCGTGCTGCAGTCCATGGGGTTGCAAACAGTCAGACAGGACTGAGCGACTGAACAATAACAACAAGTAATCAAGAACCAACTGTCTCTATTTATGAATTCATTTCTTAATTTCGTATTCCACAAACAGGTACTGAGTCTCTGCCATGTACCAGGTTCCACAGAGGAAAACCCAGGCTAAGATGCTACAGACCTGCCCTCAAGGAGCTTCCACCCCGGGAAGCATCTGGGCCTCCTCCTGAGGGTCTTGGACCACCCTAGACATTCTGACAACTCCAGTGGCTCGGTGGGTGAAGAATCTGCTGGCGATGCAGGAGACGCAGAAGACGTGGGTTCAATCCCAGGGTCGGGAAGATCCCCTGGAGGAGGGAACTGGCAACTCACTCCCATATTCTTGCCTGGAGAACCCCATAGACAGAGGAACCTGGTGGGCTACAGTCCAAAGGGTCAAAAAGAGTCCGACACAACTGAGCGGCCTGCACACAGCCTGCCCAGCCCCTTACTAAGTGCCCCCTGGTGGAGGGATGGATGCAGAGCCTGGGTGGATGAAAAGATTTGTGGGGAAACCCCATGGGCTGGGGATGGGTGAGTGCGGCCACGTGCATAGCTCAAGAGCTCCAGTGACGGTGTGTCCCCTGACAAGGACATGCAAAGAGAGGGTTTACAGAGGATGGTGACCAGGTCTTAGGGAGACAGAGGGGTGGAGGCACCATTTAGGAAGCCCTGTTTCCATGCTTGAAGAAAGGAGCTTGGCAGGTGTGACTGGCTGGGGCTTAACCTAGGCAGGTGGCCTGGGTTTTTTTTTTTTTTTTTTTCTTTTCTGCTACTTCATGGTTAGTCCTCTGGGAAAATGAACACATTCAGCTTCCTGCCCCTGTAGGAGAGGAGGCCAGAGAAGGTGCTGGCACTAGCTGGAAATCCAGTCTGTATATTAACTCTCACAATGAAAAACAAACTGTGGGAGCCACTGGGCAGGGGGCCTTGCTTTTATAATGTCAGGATAATGGTGCCATTCCAGGTGACAAAGTCAATCTGTTTCCCTGCCTTTATCTTTGTCAGTGACAGCTCTCCAAGCAACCATTAAAAAATAAAAATAAAAAAACAGAAAGAACTCAATGGCATCTTCCTGTTGGAGCAGCTGCCTAAGAGCCTGCAGAACTTAAGTTGGTGGCCAAAAGTTGGTGTTTATATGGGAAGGGCATTTTTGCCAAGGAAACTAAATCTTGCATGTTTATGGGATGGCGGTTGTAGGGGAAAAGGAAGGAAAGATGGGATTCTGTTTTATTGGCCCCAACCAGCAGCAATTTGTCCTGACTCAGCTGTTTTCATATTTAAGCCAGAAAGGAAAAAAAAGGCTCCTCTGCTAGCCAAACCTAGACTCAGAGCAGCTGCTTTTAAAGCTGAGAAACTGTCCTGCTGCAGATGCAACCCAAGATCACGTGCTGGGCAGCGGTACGGAGGCCACAGAGCAAACACAGCGTTCTGTCACCACGTGGGGAGAGATTTTGCAAATAAGAATGGGGGTAGATTAATAGTCCTGGCACAGAGCAGCAACAGGGGCATAGAGCGACGTTTTCAATTCTCTGTAGTCAAGTAAGTTTAGTAAACATCAGGGAGATGTAAAAGAAAAAAAAAAATCTAAGCAGGGAAAGAATGGGTGCTCGCTTTTAGGATTTTTCAGAAGATAGAGTAAAACCCCAATATTAAATCTAAGTATCAGAAATTATAAATTAAAATGAGAAATTATAACTTTTAAAATTATAATTTATGAATTATAAAATTATAAATTTTAACTAGGAATTAAAATCCTTAGATTATTAAATCTAAGAATCAGATTATTATTTTCATATGTGAATCTTAAAAATAAAAATCTGTAAATTCGAAGACAGTAAAATGATTAAGATATTCAGTCTAGGAGACTAAGGTACCACAAAAGACTGGCTAAAAGATATCTAAATTTCTCTTAAGGGGACCGGGGACCGCCATGATTTTCTAAGGAAACATTTATGTTTTTATGTTATATACACCTTGAGTTACAGTAATATATACTGTATATTCATTGCACTTTACTCTTTGAGTTGGCTTCTAGGAAGCTCAGAACCAGTTTTGTAAACTGCAGTTCACATCAGGGAATCCCCGTTTTCCATACCTGAGTCCCTAGATGTCCATTCATTTGCCTGATCAGTATTTCTGCTGATGGCCACCTGCCCTCACTCTGGCAGATTAAATTCCAGTCTTAGGTCTGATATAATCATCCCTTAGTGTCCACAGGGAACTGTTTCCATGACCCCCTTGGGTACCAAACTCCATGGATGCTCAAGCCTCTTATACAAAACGGCACAGCATTTGCATATAAGGACACACTTTCTCCTGTGTATCTTAAATCACCTCTAGATTACTTATGATACCGCAGGCAATGCAATGTGATATAAATAGCTATAAATATAATGGAAACGTGATGTAAATAGTTGCCGACACTCAGCAAATTCAAGCTTTGCTGTTTGGAACTTTCGGGAATCTTTTCCCCCCGGAATATTTCTGATTTGCAGTTGTTTGAATCTAGAGATGCGTAACCTCAAATTCAACAGTACAACGACCCTCTTGTGCCAACATCTGCCACTCCCTTTTACCCTCTAGTCTGATCAGTTTGCAGCCCAGCTTCAAATTCATACCGACAAGGACTCAGGCCCTGTCTGGGAACTGACTGTACACGGGACCGCAGATTCCTCTGGAAGAGGGTAGGGGGTGGGCTTTCCCATCTGGCTAGGTATCAAAGTTGATGCAAAAGACTAATGAGCATGGGGTCCGGGCAGAGAAGGAGAAGGCTGCTGAGGTCTTTAGGGCATCAGGCAATTAGGGTTTGGACTCAGAAGGCAAGAGAAGCTCTGTAAAATCAAGTTGGCAAACCCGAGAGACCTGGACCTGCCTGCGGACTTTTGTTTGCCAGTCACTGCTCTTTAAGGTGAAAGCAAAGCGGAGCCTCTCCCGGCTCTTCGCTGCCCTAAAGCAATTGCTTTGGTTTGCAGTAATTGTTCCACTTTCAACTGAATAGGTTACATTGTAAGCCTGGGTAATTGAGTTAAGGCCCCTTCGTTAAAATACAACAAGTCTGGAGCCACGAAGTCTAAACCTTGGCTCTGGGTCGGAGCCTCCCGTTTGCATCTGCAGTCATCTGACCAAGCCTTTCAATTTTCTCAAGAAGGAAATAACACAGCCAATGAGAAAGTTGGGTTAAAAAATGAACATTTTCAAGTGGAAAGGTGAGTAATTATTTCCCTTTGGCTGTTTGATAGAATTTGTATCATGGATGTCTCGTCGTGTGTTTTATGTTTACCTCAGTTATGAACCATCCTTCATCGGCCTCTAGGGTCAGAGGGGAGACAAACTTCCCTTTCTTGTAATAGAACCTGCTCGGAATGTCTTCCTTCTCGTAGACAGTCATGTGCTCCACTCGCCTCACTTTGTTATATATCTGTAAAGAGAGCCAAGAAGGACCAGGTTTGCATTCTCTTTCTTACATATGCATTGACCATATATTGGACCTGGTGGAGAGGATCCTCTTATAAAAACTTACTTATGTCAAAAATGGTGACTGTAGCCATGAAATTAAAGATGCTTACTCCTTGGAAGAAAAGTTATGACCAACCTAGATAGCATATTCAAAAGCAGAGACATTACTTTGCCAACAAAGGTCTGTCTAGTTTGAGCGCTGAAGAATTGATGCTTTTGAACTGTGGTATTGGAGAAGGCTCTTGAGAGTCCCTTGGACTGCAAGGAGATCCAGCCAGTACTTTGGCCACCTCATGTGAAGAGTTGACTCATTGGAAAAGACTCTGATGCTGGGAGGGATTGGGGGCAGGAGGAGAAGGGGATGACCCAGGATGAGATGGCTGGATGGCATCACGGACTCGATGGACATGAGTTTGAGTGAACTCCGGGAGATGGTGATGGTCAGGGAGGCCTGGAATGCTGCGATTCATGGGGTCGCAAAGAGTCGGACATGACTGAGCGACGGAACTGAACTGAACTGAAGTCAAAAATACTATAGCAAAATTAAAATATGAATGGGAAATTGGTCTGCCTGGGATTAAATACCCCCAAGGTCAAAGAAGTGCATTCATTCTTTGATTAGACCTAGAGCATGTCCTACCTACACTTGCTTCTAATAGAACTAGTAGGGATGTCCCTGGCAGTCCAGTGGTTAGGGCTCCACGCTTCCAAAGTAGAGGGGGGCTTGAATTCGAGCCCTGGTCGGGGAACTAGGATCCCACATGCCATGTGGCTCCCCCCAAAATAAAGTACTAGTAACTGTTTGCCATTAATTACACTGCTGATCTGACGAAGACGTAAACCCCATACGTATTTTCAGTATTTAACAGCAGCTTAAGTCTGTATGGCTAAAATTAAAATCAACTGGCTGATGTTCATTCTTTGATGCTTAGCTAAATCAGGCATTCCTTCCTGGGTAGGCCTGAATAGAAAAGTGAGTTTATCCACTCAACTCTGAAAAATAATGAGTCTTTAGGCTGCTTGGTAGAGAGTTTATAATGGCCCTATGAGTTATGATTTCCTATAATAGAAAACCCGTAATTCTTAAGGAAAGGAGGGTGGTGCACCCCCAGAAAGATTTTAGTTAAGTGGAAAATCCCATGGCATGCAGGGAGTCTCACAAACTCTTGTGCCCATCATGTGACGAGCTGTCACCCAAACACAGCCCCTGCTCCTGAATAATCCACCAACCGCTTTAGGCAGCTTGCACCTGCCTGACGTACACACCACATTGGAAGTGAGAAGCTCTTCCCAGCTCGCGAGCTGCTGATGCTCTGGCGTCCTGAGGCCCAGGTACCAAGTTGGAGACACGGATGGTGCTCCGTGCCCACGAAACAGAACTTCTTTGCAAGAAGCCATTGACTGTGAGAGCTGCCAGGGTGGAAAGCATTCTTCCCAGTTTCACACTTGCGGAGTTCACGGGAATGCTGAGCACGCATGTTGAATGCCTGCACTTGCTGACCATGGGGCATCTCTGTGGGGAGGGGATGAGGCTGGGGGAACAGCTTTGTGGGCACCGTGTTCCTCAACCCCACACTGACAGATCTGACTCTTAGGTGGGAGGGAGCAGGCAGGGTTGGGAGAGGGGGTCTCTCTCTGGGCCAAAAAGGAAGACACCCCCCACCCACAGCCTGCACCAGCGCTCCATCAACACCAACCACACCACTGCCATGAGGACGGGTGGAGGTGCCAGGCCCAGCTCAGGCCCATTCCTCGCTCCCTGTGGGTGGTGCCCTGACTGCAGGTGGGGTGGGACTCCTGGAGGAAGACAGCAATTCTCTCCGGGAATGGGCAGAAGCCCCAGGGCCTGCACTGGGAGATGACCAGGCCACACGGGGCCAAGCAGTCAGCCAGAGGTGCCAATTGCTCCGTTAGCTCCTCAGTGTGGTGTGCCAGCCACTCAGTCAGAAGTATTGTTCAGAGGGACAGGTGAGTGGGGGTCTTGCCATCCCAGGTGCCCAGTTCCCGGGGGGGCAAGGACTGCCACACCCTCTTGGGAATGGCACTCTCCAGGGGTGGTCGCTGTCCTTGGTGACTGTCCGCAGTCCCTGCCGTGGGCCCAGCAAGCTTCTCGTGCTTCAGAGCCACCCAGGAGGGCGGCGACGATGCTACCAGCTCCCAGGCAGGACAGAGATGCAGCAGGAAGGCTGGTCAGGGAGCTGCTCAGCTGCTGAGGGTTGGAGTCCCATCCCTGGCCAACCTGTGGCACGCGCAGCCTCAGCCCCGGTTCACTGGCCAGCTTCTCCTTGTGCCCTGATGGGAACAGACCAGACTGGCCACTTTCTTCCAGAGAAGAGCACACAGTGCGGGCATCCACTGTGCCCAGCTGTGCCTGACACGTGCTGCATGTCGCCCAAGAAGAAAGCAGCCCTGTTAGGGGATGAGCCCTTGGCAAGCTGAGCACTGCACATCTTTCGTCTCGCTTCAGAGCCACTAATGTTCCGAGCTCATCTCAGACAAGAGAAGACACGGGAGGATGAACTGCTGGACAGAAGTCACCGGCGAGGGAGGGGCCGCGTGGGTCATCTAGCTCCAGAGTCCTGGCATCCCGAGGTTGCCCGGCATTTCTACCTTGAAACTACAGATAAAGACCCAGCAGACACCCCTGTCCCCTCCAACTCGGCCCACCACCCACCCTTCTTACCTCAGAATGCTTCCCGGGGGCCGGCCACAGGCTCACAACAGGCCCTCGCCCCTTCAGCTGCTGCAGGTCATGGAGGCTGATGTAGTTATCCAGCTCAATCACTTTGTCTGCCCAGGAAATGTCAGTCATCCCGTGATCTGAGAAGATGATGACGTTAAGGTCGTCCTGCAGCTCCCGTTCCTTGGGGGCGGGTGGGGGGCAGGAGAGGCGGTCAGGACGGCGTCCACAGAAGGGCCGTCTCAACACTGGCTGTCTTGCAAAGAGGTGTTTTCATTTTCTTTCTAATTTAATTTTTTTTCACACCAAAAATATTCATTTTGTACTGGGGTATAGCCAATTAACAATGTTATGATAGTTTCAGGTGAACAGTGAAGGGACTCAGCCGTACATATACATGTATCCACTCTACCCCCAAACTCCCCTCCCTTCCAGGCTGCCACATAACACTGAGCAGAGTTCCCTGTGCTATACAGTAGGATTTTGTTGGTTATCCGCTTTAAATATAGCAGTGTGTACCTGACCTTCCCAAAGTCCTTACCTAACTTATGGGCTTTAGGAGAAAGAGTTCATCCTCAGTTCTGAATTTAATCATCTAATTGTCTGCCTTAATGCAACACGGCTCAAAATCGTAGCAGAAGCACTTTGGGGAGGGAAGCCTGGGAGCTCATGCCGAACCTGATACAGACAGGCTCCAGGTTTTTAAGGTAGCCAGTCGGTTTTCATCCTCTTTGGGGCTTGCAACATACTCATGTGGGAAATATGATGACTATCAGTTGCCCGTTTTACACGTTTGAAAAATTAAGCCCAGGAAAATTTTAAAAATTAATACTTTAAGTCAGACAGAGAAAGTCAAATATCATATGATATCATTTTTATGTGGAATCTTAAAAAATGTTTCAAATGAAATTATTTACAAAACAGAATTAGATTCATGGGCATAGAAATCAAACTTATGGCTACCAAAGGGGAAAGTGGAAGGAGAAGGATAAATTAGGAGGTTGGGATTAACATATACATTACTGTATGTAAAGTGGTGGTGGTGGTGGCGGCTATCCCAGGGAACTGGGCACCTGGGATGGCAAGACCCCCACTCACCTGTCCCTCCGAACAATACTTCCATCTGAGTGGCTGGCACACCACACTGAGGAGCTAACGGAGCAAGTGGCACCTCTGGCTGACTGCTTGGCCCCATGTGGCCTGGTCGTCTCCCAGTGCAGGCCCTGGGGCTTCCGCCCACTCCTGGAGAGAATTGCTGTCTTCCTCCAGGGGTCCCCCCCCACCTGCAGTGGGGGCACCACCCACAGGGAGCCACCACATAAGGTGGTGGTGGTGGTGGTTTAGTCACTAAGTCCTGTCCAGCTCTTTGCAAACCCATGGACCGTGTCCCACCAGGCTCCTCTGTCCATGGGATTCTCCAGGCAAGAATACTGGAGTGGGTTGCCATGCCCTCCTCCAGGGGATCTTCCTGACTCAGGGATCGAACCTGAGTCTCCTGAGGCTCCTATTTGACAGGTGTATTCTTTACCACTGGGCCACCAGGGAATACTGTAAAAATACAAGGGACTATATTCAATACATTGTAATAGTCTATAATGAAAAAGAACCATATACATATGTGTGTGTGTGTGTGTGTGTGTGTGTGTGTAACTGAATCATTTTACTGTACACCTGAAATTAGCACATTTCAGATCAACTATACTGCCATAAAAAAACAAAATTAAGAAATAATACTTTGCTTAAAGTCATTCAGTAAGGGTGTGGCAGGATCAGGGAGAGAACCCAGGCCTGGTTTTGATGCCCATGGTGACCTGGTGACAGGACTGATAGGCTTGGGGTAAAGCATCGGCCCATCTCACCCGCTGAGCCAGGCGGCCATGCAGATCAGGTCACTTCAGCGCCACTGGCCTGGCTATGGTGTTTGGGAGATGCTATATGAAGAAAAGCTTCCCTGGGGGCTCAGCTGGTGAAGAATCTGCCTGCAATGCAGGAGACCTGGGTTTGATCCCTGGGTTGGGAAGATCCCCTGGAGAAGGGAAAGGCTACCCACTCCAGTATGCTGGCCTGGAGAGTTCCAGGGACAGTATAGTCCACGGGGTCGCAAAGAGCTGGACACGACTGAGCGACTTTCACTGTATGAAGAAAAAGAGAACCTACCCTCCCCCACCGCCACCCCCAGTCCCTCGAGCTGGTCCAGTCAACTCTCAGAGTAAGAAGGGCGATGCCGAGGGCTGGGACAGTCCAGGAGACAGAGGAGAGGGGCAGAGGGGAGGTTAGCCCGTGGGCCGGGTTTCCGCTCACCTGGATCCACTTGGTCATGTACGCCATCACGGTGTCCACAGCCTTCACGGCGTCTTTCCTCTGTGCCGACAAGGGCCCGTAATGGTGGCCTTCCACGTCGACGCGCTCGTAGTAGATGGCCACGAGGTCCGCCTGGCCGCTCCTGGGGGGGCAGGAAGAGACGTGCAGCTGAGAGAAGCCCCCCAGCCTTCTCCCCTCCCGACCTGCGGCCCCGGTGGGGGCGGGCCTGTAGGCCGGGCACAGCTGACACCGTAAAACAAGCAAGCGGGTTCTCCGAGGGAGAGACAGGAAGAGTGCATCTAGACCTGCCAGTCCCGAGCACCTTGGCGGCGACAGCCACAGAATGTGCTTCTGCGTCACCTCCCCTCTCAGCTCATCAGGACCCAGGAGTTGGAAGAGGTGGCCACAGGCAGGGGACGATTCTGAAAGCCCCCCTCCCTGCCCGGTGCCTTCGGAAGATTAGAGAAAAGAGGAGCGATCATTCAAGTAACAGCTGTCCCATTACTGCTGGCCTTCGAGGAAGCCTCTAAAGAAAACACTGAGCTATAGGTGTAACTGACTGTCAAGGATAAGAGCAAGCTTTACCAGGCCACCTTGCGGGAGGCAGACAGGTTTGTGTTCAAGGCTTGATGTCAGCAGACACCCCCAGCACGCTTGTTCCCTGGCACCCAGGAAGGCTCAGCTCTAGGGTGGACACAGAGTGAATTCTAGCACTGACCACACTTCCTGCCTCCCAGGAAGACTCAGTGCTGGCTAAACGCCCCCTCTGGGCCAGAGTACAGGTGGTAAAAACACAGCTATGTAAGCCTCCACGCGGGGCTGAGACCCAGTGGGAACTAGAGACATGAACTGGACTAGGAGGCTGAGGCAGTCAGGGAGGAGAGAAAGTTCAGTTCAGTTTAGCCGCTCAGTCGTGTCCGACTCTTTGCGACCCCATGAATCACAGCACGCCAGGCCTCCCTGTCCATCACCAACTCCCGGAGTTCACTCAGACTCACGTCCATCGAGTCCGTGATGCCATCCAGCCATCTCATCCTGGGTCATCCCCTTCTCCTCCTGCCCCCAATCCCTCCCAGCATCAGAGTCTTTTACAATGAGTCAACTCTTCGCATGAGGTGGCCACAGTACTGGAGCTTCAGCTTTAGCATCATTCCTTCCAAAGAAATCCCAGGGTTGATCTCCTTCAGAATGGACTGGTTGGATCTCCTTGCAGTCCAAGGGACTCTCAAGAGTCTTCTCCAATGCCACAGTTCAAATGCATCAATTCTTCGACGCTCAGCTTTCTTCACAGTCCAACTCTCACACCCATACATGACCACAGGAAAAACCATAGCCTTGACTAGACGGACCTTAGTTGGCAAAGTAATGTTTCTGCTTTTGAATATACTATCTAGGTTCTTCCAAGGAGTAAGCGTCTTTTAATTTCATGGCTGCAGTTACCATCTGCAGTGATTTTGGAGCCCCCAAAATAAAGTCTGACACTGTTTCTACTGTTTCCCCGTCTATTTCCCGTGAAGTGATGGGACCAGATGCCATGATCTTCATTTTCTGAATGTTGAGCTTTAAGCCAACTTTTTCACTCTCCTCTTTCACTTTCATCAAGAGGCTCTTTAGCTCCTCTTCACTTTCTGCCATAAGGGTGGTGTAAAATGGGGCCATGTGCCTTCCCTGCCCTGCACAGCGGGGGGCTTCCCACCGTGACTGCCCCGCCCCAACCCCTCCCAAAGCAGGGGAGCAGAACTACATTGGTGAGGATGCTGGTGATGACGAGTGTAGCAGTACAGCAACTGACAAAAGAGGAAGCAATGGAAAAGGAATGAAGACTAACTCCTTTGCTTGGACTTTACGTAAAGATTAATAACAAATACTCTTGGCAGACTGCCTCACTTATCTCGAAAAACTCTTATCTGAACACCCAAGGGAGGCAGCAAGGTCTCTCTGGGTGTGGTCTCTCTGACCCTTAGAATGAGAGGATGTGTGTCCTGAACGCCGGCAGTGCCTTGGGCCTTGCGATCTACAGCAGAGGAAGAAGAACCCGAGTAGTTCAAGGGTGTGGTTGCACAAACGAACACCCCCGCCCGTCCTTCAGGTCTCAGGGAGATGCTGCCTCCTCCAGGAGCATGTCTGGATGCCCAGGCTCAGCTGGGTCGTCCTTCCGGGCACTCCTGCAACATTCCTTGTTCATCTCCAGGTTGTGACTCTTCACACTGTGCTCTAATCGCCCATTTATGCATCCTTCTCCCCTCTAAACTGCGGGATTCTTTCTCCCTGGGGTGCATTCATTCGCCATTGTATCTCAGCTCAGCCTAGGATTTGGCATACAGTAGGAGCTCTGTAACTGTCGGTTGAAGGTATAATAATAGTAAGTGCTGAATGTGTGTGTGCGTGCTAGATCACTTCAGTTGTGTCCGATTCTTTGTGACCCCATGGACTATAGCCCGCCAGGCTCCTCTGCCCATGGAAGTCTCCAAGCAAGAATCCTGGAGTGGGTTGCCACGCCCTCCTCCAGGGGATCTTCCCAACCCAGGGATCGAACCTGCATCTCCTGCACTGCAGGTGGATTTTTTACAGCTGAGGCACAGAGGGAGGAAGCCCCAAGTGCTCAATAAATGATAGCTATTCTGGGTCAGGCACTATGTTGAGGGCTTTTTATGCATTATCAGAATTCATCCTTACAGCAACCCTATCAGGCACGAATACCGAAAACAGAGAGTTCAAGATGGTTGTCCATATCACTCAGCTCATGAGAAGCAGAGCCAGCACTGAGATCCCCAGTGGGGCTGACTTGACATCCTGACCCAACACCCTTGGACTCAGCAGCCCGCACCAATAGGAAAACATTCTACTTAGCCCAACTGATTTGTGGAAATGGTTCTCATTCGGCTATTGGGTCCCGCCAACCCCAAGAAGGCCGGTGTAACGCTTGGCAAAGGCGCAGTCACTCTCATTTCCTGGCGTGAGCTCTGTTGTATGGGCCCCCAGGCTGTGGGTCTGTGGTGAAGAGCATCCCCAGAGAAAAGCTTTGGCAGATTTTTCAGGTGAGGAAATAGGCCAAAAGGGATGCAAGGAGTTACTCAAGGCCTCACAGACCCGGGTCACGGCTGCTGTGCTGTGTGCTTAGTCACTCAGTCGTGTCTGATTTTTTGTGACCCCATGGACTGTAGCCCACCAGGCTCCTCTGTCCATGGGATTCTCCGGGCAACAATACTGTAATGGGTTGCCACACCCTCCTCCAGGAGATCTTCCCAACCCAGGGATCGAACCCAGGTCTCCCACACTGCAGATGGATTCTCTACAGTCTGAGCCACCAGGAAAACCCAAGAATACTGAAGAGGGTAGCCTATCTCTTCTCCAGGGGGAGTCATGGCTAGGACTGGAAATTGTGAACCTTCTACATCCAAGGTCAGGACACTTTGCTCCACAAGCCCAGGCTTTCGAATGTCCACACTGATGCCATTCACTGCACAGGGATGGAGTCCAGAGCAGGTTCAGCCCGGCATCTTCCTTCTCCATGGTCATACTCATCAAGAGAGCACAACCTTTAATGATACCATGATGTTCTCATACCTCGAGGTGTACTTCATTCATGGTTTGGAGGAGTCATGGCTTTCAAGGTAAGGGAAATTGCCAGTCAAGCATGATTTTCTCTTTTTAGAATGAAACAGACTGGTCCTTCTTTAACAAATACCGTGTCCTCTCTCCTCCATGATGTTGTTGTTCAGTTGCTAAGTCGTGTCCGACTCTGTGACCCCATGGACAGCAGCGCACAAGGCTTCCCTGTCCTTCACCATCTCCCAGAGCTTGCTCAAACTCATGCCCATTGAGTTGGTGATGCCATCCAACCATCTCACCCTCTGTTCTCCCTTTCTCTCCTGCCCTCAATTTTTTTAGCATCAGGGTCTTTTCCAATGAATTGGCTGTTCACATCAAGTGGCCAAAACATTGGAGTTTCAGCTTCAGCATCAGTCCGTCCTCCATGGTGGGGACTGGGTTCAGTTATTATTTGGTTGTTTCTCACAAATAATATTATCATCATTCATACTTGCTAACATGTGGATGACTAATAATAAATCCCCCTGCATTTATAGACAGCAGAGAACAAAACGTCCCTGAGGGTCCCCATAATGTAGGTGGTGGGGAAGAGTTCTTTGCTCGGGAATGGCATGTTCATACCTATCCCTAAATTTTTTGAGGCCCATGTTCATTACACTGATGGGCTGATGGCATTTCCTTCACCATGTTTGTGCATAACAGAACTTTCCACAAAGTCATGCCCTCAGACATGCCTCTGCGTTTAGCTGCCTTATGTACTTGAGCCTGGAGCATCCCAGACGTGTGGGTCCACACAGTACATCCTATGTTTACTGTGCACACCTCCAGGGTGGGGCTTGGACGTGGGGAGAATTTCACAAGGTTGACTGGTTGCCCTGAAGTTCAATGAAATGCTTTCAGGTCACTACGTTTTAGACACTGCACCTTAATACAGCAGCCACTGGGCTGGCTTCTTTAAGGCTATTTGGCATATTCATAAATCTCCATGTGGTCAGAAAGCTAGTAAGTCTCACAGGTTTACCTGATGGCTTTGTGTCAGGAAGCTGTCAACCCCAGATGCCAGGAACGCTGGAGCTGTGATGCTTGCGATTTGGGGATTTATATGCATGCCTTTTGTGAAAGACGTCTATGTGGGAGTGCGTTGATTCATGAGGGACCAGAGTCTTCAAGGGCTGAGTGTGCTTGCCTGTTTGGAGCTTAGCTGACAAATTCTTGGTGGCCAGCTGTTTTCCACATGGGTCTGGTCTCCATCACAGGTCAGCTCATTTGTAACGGAGGGGCCGGGTGAGCAGCGACGGATGGGAACGCCTACAGATCTGTTTCTGGCCCTTTATAGCCTCCAGCCCAGGAACCAGGCTAGAAGGACATGTGGCCATGAGCCCAGTTACCTGAAAGCTATGTGGGGCCCCCAGCCCTGGGGTTTCAGGGACACCCAGATCTCCCGTCACCTGAGGATTCTGTCCAGATCTCTTTGCAATATAAAAAAATTCAGGATGTCACATCCATTCTGTCCAGATCTCTTTGCAATACAAAAATGTTCAGCATGTCACATCCATTTTCCTTACTGAAGTGGATTGAAAAGGAGGAATTAGGCAGAGAGAAATGGAGGCAGTTTAAAGGGATAGTTGAAATTGTTGACTAAGAAAAAATTCAGGACTTAGAAGTTAAGTCAGTTTCCCTGACTCTCATCTGCTATTCAGGAGAGCTCTACTGACTTCTGCATTTTTCAAACTGGGTGTGACGATAGTTCCATGGGGAGGAAGAAAAAAAGCTTTTATGTTCTAATTTGCCAATAGGCTTTGTATGTTTCCAAGAAGATGGTAGAGTAGGCAATTTCTCCAAACGTTTTCCACCACAGATCTCCGTCCCCACCCCCCCTTTTTTTTTTTTTTTTTTTTGCCAAAAGCTTATCAATGTCTTCTGAGAGCCAAGCATTCACTGTATCATGATTAGAGAAACGCTGACATTCACATGGCTTCTCTACTATCCATCAGCATAAAGAACAAAGTCCCAAATACCTGGAGAGTTCCTTGCTCTCAATTCAGTGTTTCCAAAGACCACTCCTACCTAAAATTTCTCACACTAGCAGGTAGCAATCACCACGTGAAAGGCTCACCACCTCTCTGAAACATTGTGCCACCTCTCCCAAAGGGTTCTTAATCCACTTGAGCATTCTTTATTGGTCCTGGAAACAAGGAAGAACACTGGCATGGCTAAGAATTTGGGACACTCACTTGAAGACATCAAGAGCGCCGCTGACTGCGTTGACAAAATTGATATCCGTTGGGACAGATTTATACTCCAGGCAGTAAGTAGGTCTGACACCAAGAATTTCAACTTCACAGCCTAAGGAGGAGAAAGATGGTAAATGGTTACCTTCTTCAGTAATCAAGATAGGGTCATAGGACAATTTTAGGAAGCAAATAACATTAGTCGAAACAAAAATTTTTGTTCCTTTTTATTAGATAAAAATGTATTAGTGATAGGTGGTGTGTTTAGCTCTAATTTTGTTTAAGTGGGTCTTAAATGTCATTTCTATACAACACTTGGGTAGGAGGAGAAGAGGGTGACTGAGGGTAAGATGGTCAGATGGCATCACAGACTCAGTGGACATTAGTCAATAGTGAACGACAGGGAAGCCTGGCATGCTGCAGTCCATGGGATCGCAAAGTGTCGAACACAACTGAGTGAGTGAACAATGGATGACGACACAACACTGGTATCTTCTGACAAGAACCAGCAAAATTGGTTAATGGTTATCTTTCTCAGTTTGAAACAATGACAAAAATTAATTAGAACACAAAATGTCTCAATTAAAACTTTTTTTCTATATAATTTTTACAACTACTAATTCTTCTAGTGTATCTTTGCCTGTTCTAGAATCAAGTAGAGAAAGTAAAAGTGAAAGTCACTCAGTCATGTCTGACTCTTTGCAACCCCGTGGACTATCCAGTCCATGGAATTCTCCAGTCCAGAATATTGGAGTGGGAAGCCTTTCCCTTCTCCAGGGGATCTTCCCAACCCAGGCATCAAACCCAGGTCTCCCACACTGTAGGGAGATTCTTTACCAGCTGAGCCACAAGGGAAGCCCAGTATCAAATATAAGGTAGTATGTGACTAGCCTGGAAATCATAGTATGACTGGATTCAGAAGTACTGTACTGATGGAAATGCCTAAAAATCACTGAGTTCAAGCAAGGATTCTAAGCTAAACTCTTTCCTCTTCCAAAATGAAGTAAAAGAATGAAAGGCATTTAGATGTTAGGAGCTGCTGTGGCCTCAGTTTTCTCGTCCCAGGCCCTGAACAAGTTGAAATGGTTGCCCTGAGAAAGAGACACCAAACCTTATCGTCAGAAAATAGAGCAGGAGAGGAATGAGCCAGCCTCAGTTTAAAATAGTTGAGTCTATTTCTTGGGCACCAACTAGGTCACTATGTTCAGACACAGCATCTCTATCCGGTTTTGTTCTAGAATCTAGCCTAGTGGGGGAGGACCTCGTGAAAACAGTGTCAGACTCGAAGTCTAAAGTGAGGTGCCTGTTTCCTGGGTGGTAAGGGGACTCAGACACAGGCACATGTAATTCAGAAGTTGTTTCCTCCTGGAAGCTTTCCTCGAATCCCCATTTGGACTCAGTCTCATAGACTGTGTCTGGCCGATGTGTTGGGGGATGGAGGTGGAAAGAAAGAGATGCCCCAAGCGATGAGAGTGGTGGAAACAAAAGAGTTCAGAGGGAGAAACAATGAGGTGTGTGGAGACCAGCAAGTACGGCAACATTCCCAGGCAAGGAGGGGTCTGGAGGCCAGACGGTCAGCTTTCTTATAGCCCAGAGAAAACGAGTCCCACGTAAACGTGGTATAATCCTTATGAATCCTATATAATACTGGATCGTGCCTCCATTTTATCAGGAGAAACTGAGGCAGAAAGGCGGAGCGATTTTCCCACTGCCACAGCGCAAGTGTGAGGAGGAGCTAGCATTAGAATCTAGGGTTGCCTGACTCTGAAACTTCAGGTATTCTTTTAAAATAGTACCTGATGAATTTAGACATGCATGGACAGAAATTATGGAAACTAAGGACAGAGATATTGCAATACTATTAAGATTTATTCAAGTTTATTTAGTGAATCTGTCAAAATAAAAGAATCTAAGAATGAATAAGATCGGGTTTTAAAATAAAGCAACAGCAAATGATGAAGTCTCAAAAAACAGTTAAGTATTAGTAATAAGTATTAATGTAGTTATGTGAAATTTTTTTTTGAAAAATAAGATGCATATTTTAAAAATGTTTAATATAATAACCTGTATCCAAAGTTCCAAGTTATTTCAACAAAAATGAAAGGAAAAGCATTTTTATTTTTGTTAGCAGGAAGGAATCATTAATATATAGCTTTTATTCTAGACACTGATTTTAAATGATTGGAATATACAGAAAAAAGCTGTATGCATAACTTCCAAGTCACTAAAGGAAAAAAAAGATGCATAAAAATCAAAGTACATGAGAAGTTTTTTTTAAAAAGGAAATATCCAAGAAGCACTAATACTGAAAGCTTAATTAAAAGGAAAATCAAATATACTTGTTTCAAAATAAATGTGAATGGGTTACACTCTATTCTTGCAAGAACGTCAACATGAAGTAACTATAAACTATTTTTTTATAGTTAAAGTAAAAGGACACAGAAATGTTAGGTATAAAAGAGTAGACCAAAGAAACCCAGCAAAAGTAAACCAAAAAATCAGGTCTATCAATAGTATTAAAGTTGATTATGGTCTCATAAGCCTGAAACAGATACAAATCCACATTAATCATTTAGAATGTGAATTAGTATTTATGTACCATAAATATGCACAACACAACACACAAAAGGCTTGGAAATATAAAGTGCAAAATTACAGTCTTGGTGGGAGACTTTAATGACAGCTCAAGATATAAAGAAAAAAGAAATACATAAGATATATCTACATAAAGATACAGAGGCTTTCAATGTTAGTATCAATAAGTGGCATTCAGTGTGCCTGTGAGCTCAGTCACCTCAGTCATGTCCAACTCTTTGCAACCCTATGGACTGTAGCCCATCAGGCTCCTCTGTCCATGGAATTCTCCAGGCAAGAAAACTGGAGTGGGTTTCCATGCCCTCCTCCAGGGGATCTTCCCAACCCAGAGATCAAACCAGGGTCTCCTGCATTGCAGGCGAATTCTTTACCATTATAGAAAGTTATTTTTGAGTCTTATTATAGAATTCTTATAAGAATGGAATTATTATAAAAATACAACAGTTGGAAAAGCTGACCATATTTTCATCCACAGAGAAAAATCAATAACTTCCCAAAAGTAGAAACTTTATAGCACAGGGCATACTATCTCTGACCACAGGTAATAAAACTAGAAATTAATCATAACAGTTAACTAAAAATAAATCCAACTCATTATAAATAAAAAAGAAAACCTCTATGAAACTTGATGTAAAGAGGAAATGAAAACTTCACTGACAGACTAGTTACTAACAATGGTGAAAATTCTACATTTCAAAACTTCATGGGACACATTTTCATTTAGGTCAGAAGCAAATAGGAACATTGCCATCACCACTGTAATTTGTTACTGTTACAGAACTTCTTATCAAGACAGTTAACAAGAAGCAGAAATAAAAAATGAGTGCTGGAATCAGGAGGCATGCATGAGCATTCCTCTATGGGAACATTTTAAAAAAACTTTTTGTCACCCGTGGCAAAATACTCATTTTGCTTCATGACACAGCACAGAACACACACACTCACAGAAGAAACAGATGTTGCGCCAAACTATGTGCAATGCCTGCTAATATTCTTGTTCTGTTTTATGTAGGTTTTTTAAAACACTGGTTTGCGATCCACATTTAATATCACTGTCCCTGTGAATCAAGACCAGTGTTTGAAAAACACCAATATGAGGGCATACGCCTAGGAGTGAATTTCTGGGTCGCGCTCCTCTATAGTGGCAATGTTAGGTAATGCTTTTGCCATTTTTATTGTATACATGCTTTGCCTTGCAAGCCACTTCAGAAAACATATTCTAAGAAAATAAAATTGCATATACAAGCATCTTTAATACAATATTATTTAGAATATAAAATTAAGAAGCAATTTAAACATTTGGTAATAGAGGTATGTTTAAATTATGGCACATCCAAATAATGAAATGCCATACAGGAATTAAAGTTATGTCATTTGTGTTCACTAGCATACTATTTTATGTGAAAAAAAGCTAGTGAATAGTTGGTAAAGGAATTATCTCATTTTTGTAAATATTTAAAAGATGATTATGTCTAAGAAAGAGTGGAAGTGACTATAACAAAATATAAGAAAGGGAAAATTTTCAGTGGCTGATTCGGTAGACTTATTCTTGGCTAAACTGAAGTCATTCCGAAGTTCCTTTCCATCCCTTAGTATAAAAAGAGGAAAACTTTCTCAAGTGTCCAGGCTCATTTATGACGAGAAATGGTCACGTGACCCACCACTGGCATTGATATCTGCTGAGATGCTTCGAGTGGGAAGCGTTGTTTCCACATGAAAAATAAACATGAGATGCCAGCGCTCTCTCTTTTCCCCTTTTGCAGTTAGGAATGCAGGTTGTAAGGATATGATCTCTGGACTGGTGGCAGCCGTTTCAAAACCATGAGTCCACAAGCATGAAGATAAAAAGTTAATATGCCAATATGGAGCAGAAGGATAGAAAGAGCCTAGGTTTTTCAAAGGACATGTTAAGCTGCTGAGCCACATAAAGTACATACTTCTTATGTGATACAAAGAAATTCCTATGTGTTTAGCCATTGTACACTGTTGGCTAGCTTTTCTAAAATTTGTGCTAAGTAGTTTCTAACTGATACAAAAGGATCATAGTTGACTTTTAAATTCCTATTATTATTGAATTGAACAAACTTTCCTAAAATAAATACCTTTTATTTTTGTAATAAGAAACCAAAGATGTATTTTTTAGTTGTAATTTCCAACTTCCTTCTAAAAGACCCATTAAGACACAAAAGTTCTAGTATGAATATCCACTTTTTAAAAATTATGAATAATGCTGATATAAACATTCTTGTACACATTCTTGGATGCACTTAGGTATGCATTTCTGTTGTACTCTGCATAGGAATAGATTTGCTAAATTTGGGATATGTGTATGTTCACCTTTATTATTAGATAGTTCTGAAGAGCTTTTCAAAGCTGTTAAATTAATTTGCTCCTCCCAGCACTATATGAGCCTGTTTCTCCACCCTTGTCATCACTTGGATGTGTAACTATTAATTTCCATTTAAGAATGACTTTAGTTGCATTCTACTGCGTTATATGTAGTATTTTCATTATTCCTCAGTCTAAGATATTTTCCAAATTTCCATACTTACTTATTTGAACTATGAGTTATTTAGAAGTCTCTGGTTATTTTACAAATATGTCGATTTAAATTTTTCTATTATCGACCATAATTGCACTGTAGTCAGAGAACACATTCTGTATAATTTCATGTAGTTCCAGTTTGTTGAGAAATGCCCTATGGCTAACATATGGTCATTTTGACAAATGTTCCATGTACACTTGGGAGTGATGGGTATTTAGCAGTAGCTGGGTACAGAGTTCTAGTAATATCGATTAGGTAAATATGTTAATTATGTTGCATAAATTTTCTGTATCTTTCTAACCTTTTCATTTTCTATTTTTTTATCAATTACTGAGAAAGATGTCTTAAAAATCTATCATCGTTGTGAATTTACTCATTTCTCCTTTTAGTTTCATCAATGTTTGCTTTATTTATTTTAAGATTGTGTAATTAGGAGCATTAAAATTTAGAATTATTACAACTTCTTGGTAGATTGAATTTTTATATCCATGTGAACTGTTGTTCTTTATTTAAAAATGGTCTAAGCTTAGGTCTGCACTAGCTAAATGTTACAGCTGCACCAGCTCTCCTTTGGTGAGTGTTTGTGTGCTGTGTCTTTAAAAAATGCTATCACTTTAAACATTTCTGCATACTTACATTTTTAATGTAAGTTGTTTTGTTTTACATTTTGGCCCTACTGCACAGCATCTGGGATCTTAGTTCCCTGACCAGGAATGGAACCTCTGCCCCCTGCAGTGGAAGCTCGGAGTCTTAACTGCTGAACCATCAGGGAAGTCCCAATGTACATCTTTTATAAGCAGCATATATTGGTTTTTGTTTTTAATCCAGCCTGAAAATAGTTGTTTTTAATGTAAATTTCTATTAAAGCTTAACAAAAACACATACAAAGTGAATAAATGATAAATGTGCTGTTGAACAAATTCTGACAAAGTAAATACAGCTGTGTAGCCAGCACCCAGCTCAGGAAACAGAACATGACCTTCACATACGAGTACCTTCTCACGCCCCCTTTTAGTCACTGCCCTTCTAAGTGTAAACACCATTCTAACACTATAGATTAGCTTTACCTGCTTTTGAACTTTATATAAATAGACTCTTTCAGATTAATTGGAGTATTTAATGAAATATTAGTTAAAAAAAAAAAAACTTTTACATGTAATGGACTTAAGGAAATTTTTGTGTTTAAATCAGCCACCCAAATACATGTCTTGAATTCATGATTCATTTGATAGCTTTTGTCTCCTTTCTTATTTCCTTTCAGATTATGTATGTATGATTATTATTGTTCAGTTTTCTCTCTTCTATTACCATGTATTTATATATTTTAATTAACCTCTATCTGGCATAGTGCCCTAAAGATGATTTTTTTAATTGAATTATTGGTTTATTGAAATATAAATTTGTACTCCCAAAACTTTCCAGGCAATGCAAAGACATTTGAACACTTCAACTCTTAATTTTACATTTCTCCCACCTTCTATGCTTCTCTTGTCATGTATTTTAATTCCTTATGAATTTTTAATCTAAAGTTTATTATGAAATATTATTATTATTAATTTATCTTTTTCTATACACTTACTCTTTCTGTGGCTCTTCATTCCTTCCTCCATCTCTGCGCTTCCATTTGTGATCATTTTTCTTCTGCCTAAAGAGTTTTGCCTTTTCTCTACTCTAAACCTGCTGGCAATTAATTCTCTCAGCTCTCTGTCTCTAGAAAAAAATCATTATTTTGCCTCCATTTCTGAAGGATATTTTTCACTGAATACAGAGAAATGTTTTCCTTCCATCGCTTTGGGAATATCACTGTATTGTCTTTCTGGATTCCAACGTTTCTGTTGGAAAGTCAGCTGTCAGTCCTATCCCTGCCTCTCTGCACAATTTTCTGCTGCTTCCTTGAAGATTTTCTCATCGTCTGAGGAGTCAGCAGTTCTCATAGCCATGGTGTTCTCTCCCGGGTTTCACAGCACTTCTTGAGTCTGTGACTCGATATTTCTTGTCCATTTTGGAAAGTTCTCAAACTCATCTCTCAAATATCACTTGTGTCTTATCCTCTCTTTCCAATCCTTCTTCATGTGGCCGTTTCACGATGTCCCGTATGTCTTGAACATTTTTTCCTGCCTTTTTTCATCCTTTTGCCTATTTAAGCTGGAGCACTGTCTCTAGCTCTAGAATTCACTTTCTAGAAAAGGTTCTAGTTTACTAGTACAAGTCTCCATTTTGTCACTTAGTCCTCTTATCATACCTCTCTTTAGGTCTTCTGGTATCTGGATCAGTGGGTTTGAGTCTATTGTCTACTCTGTTTCTCTTGATTTTTCAGTCAAGATTGGTCTATTTATTTCCCCTGAGTTTTCAGTCAGGCCTTGTTTCCCCATATTCTGTTTTTTTTTTTTTTTTAATAGCTGAATGCTCTCTGTTGTATATGGAAAATTGTAGCTATCATTTGACGCTCTGTATGTTATTAACTTCTTCTGGAAAGCATATGCTTTTGCTTATCATGGGCATGTAGGCTGCAGGCAGACCATCTTAACCCAGAGTGAATTTACTTTTTAAACTATTTATTTACTTGTCTGGCACCGGGTCTCACTTGCAGCATGTGGGATCTTTCATTTGCAGCATGTGGGATCTTTCATTTGCAGCATGTGGGATGTAGTTCTCTGATCAAGGATTGAATCCAGGCCCCCTGCAGTGGGAGCACTGAGTCTGTACTAAAGGACCACTGGGGAAGTCCCAACCCAGAGTGAATTTAGTCGGCGATGAAGATGATTTGATTTTCCAGTGGTCATGTATGGATGTGAGAGTTGGACTATAAAGAAAGCTGAGCACTGAATAACTGATGCTATTGAACTGTGGTGTTGGAGAAGACTCTTGAGAGTCCCTTGGACTGCAAAGGGTGATCCAACCAGTCCATCTTAAAGGAAATCAGTCCTGAATGTTCATTGGAAGGATTGAGGCTGAAGCTGAAACTCCAATACTTTGGTCACCTGATGCGAAGAGCTGACTCATTTGAAAAGACACTGATGCTGGGAAAGATTGAAGGCAGGAGGAGAAGGGGACAACAGAGGATGAGACGGTTGGATGGCATCACTGACTCAATGGACATGAGTTTGAGTAAACACTGGGAGTTGCTGATGGACAGGGAGGCCTGGCATGCTTCAGTCCATGGGGTCGCAAAGAGTCAGACAAGACTGAGTGACTGAACTGAACTGAAGATGACTTGAGGCTCAGCTTGGGCTTTATACAGGCTTCAGTCATCCAGAGGTCGTCACCCACTGTCTGCTTCTAGTTCATTCTTACCCGAAGTTATTATCACAACTGAAAGTCTAGGATGTTTTCTATATCTGTTCTCCATGGTGACCTGTGAATGCCAGTCTTTGTCATTTGTCCCATGCTGAGATCCTGTTAAAATCTCAGGTTAGTGTCTTAGTCTCTCAGGGGCTGCTTTTGAGGTCAGTGTTTAAATGGAGGAGAACTATGGTGCCGATTGTCAGATACACCCAGTTCTCTAGATCTTGGTTTGTGTCTGATGCATTACCTTCCCCCCAACACACACAATCCAGCAGCATTTTCAGTTGTTGCTGGAGAGAAGAGTTGTTTCCAAGTATCTTTTCCTGTCATTGTACCAAGTGGAATCCCAAATTTCAATAAATGATTTTTAAGAATAAAAAGTTAACAATTTTATTGGAAACACATCTCATAATGAAAAGAATAGGATCTTTAAAAAATCAGTTTGTATATCCATGGATGAATATGATGGATTTGTAGAATGAGACAAGTTTAGAATTGACTCTATTCCTATTTGTTAAATCTAAGTGCTAAGAAAGTAGTTTACATAAATAAGTAGATGGAAATAGAAATAGTTTGTCATTTAATTCTTTGAACTGCTTCTTTGAATGCTAACATTCACATAGTGATCTATCATCATAAATTTTTAAATACTGCTTCAGCTGACAATTCAATTAAGTTTTTCTTAAATAATTTAAAAGAGAGCATTGGAAATTACTTGTTTTTTTTAGGTTCTGTTATTTTGTCACTGCATGCATTCTTTTCTATACACCTACTCCAATATTTTGAGCTGTTTCTTTGTTTGGCCCTGGAGGCTTTTAAATACTAAGGCAATGCACCTTAGTAAGGTTCTTAATCAACAAGGGGTACTCCTTTCTTATATAAAGTGGGAAAAGGGTGTATTTTTAATCAGAACAGACTTTGCACTATATATGAAACGTGATGATCTTCAAAGAGATTCCTTTAATGGTGCTCTTGGAAATCCTTACAGTTTGAAGACCCCTGAACCAGGAAAACAGGCATTAGTACCGCTACTCTAAGGGAGCTTCAGAAAGCAGCAGGGTTTAGAGTGTCATGGGGAGCTGGAGGTAAGATGTGCCGGGTGGCTGTCATTTATTCTCAGGCTTGTCCCCCAGCTGAAGCTCTAGCAGCTGAGCAGAGAGAGGGAGAACCTTCACTGCAGAGAAAACCAAGCATTACTGCTCACTGTCTCTGCAGATAAGCAGAAAGCTAGATGATGGAGTGAGAGGATTGTGTCTCAACTCAGCAGAGATGCCCTGAATGCAAGTCCTGCAGGAACAGTTAATTTGGATAGAACCTATATACCTCCATGTGGATCGGGAAAGGGAGAGCCCAGTCCCCGAGTACACAGAAATGGGGGCCAGTGCAATCCTTCTGCGCACTCTGTCCAGAACGGTCTCTCCCGGGTGGAATCTCAAAAGGCAACACCAGTCATCACCAGACCTCTAGTATTGAAAACCCAGAATGAATAAATAACTGGCAAAGGAAACAGCCAGCCAGCAAAGACAGCCATGGTGGAATGAAACATGGAATTAGTGAGTGGTAGTTTTAGAGAAGACAAGACTCATTATTCCTGGGAGAATTTGTGTGGGGGCTTGGTTTTATTTTCCTTAGTCTTTATCTGATGGAAATCAGAGCATCGGAGGGGCTGTGTTGTGTGGATCCCATGAGCTCTTTCTCTGGTCAGGAGTCTGTGGGCCCCTCTCTGGACCCACCGCGGGCTCAGTCTGTGGGCCTGGGCGCCCTGCGGCTGCTTCCAGAACATTTTCATGGCCTCCCCAGGAGCGTGAGTCTGGTCAACTGAGGGCCTTCAGGTCACCCTAGCTGTGCCTGAGGAAAGCAGGGATTCCTGAATCTCTGAACAGGAGTCTGTGGGGAAACAAGGGCAGTGGCCTGGCTCTAGCATTTTCAAAGACGAGCCGGAAACTTGGCAGGAAGCATCTGGCTTTACCAGCCCGTCAAGGGCAGGCCTTGGCTTTGCTGCATCTTGTTTCCTTGCGGTTCCCAGGGAACTTGGAAGGGAACTGCCCTTAATTAGGGCTCATTGTCTAGGTCCTCATCTTATCTCTGTCAGAAGTCTGTTTTCCCACCTCAGCAACCCAATAAAAATATCCTGAGCTGAAAATAAAGAGTTAGACGGAACTTAAAAGACAGCCCAAGAGAACCACTAATCCCGTGCACCTTTATGCAAACAAGAAAAAAAAATTAAGGCTTTCTTCTTCAAAACACTTAACTTCCATTCACTAGAAAATTATTTTAATATATCCTAGCAACACTTGACTCTCATGGACCAAAATACTGTCAAAATAAACATGGAAACCTGAGATGGTGACAGTGTCAGCCACACCCACAAGGACGCGGCATCTGAACGCAAGGAACAGCCCTTCACAGCAGCCTCACGTCAACCCGTTTTATTTTATAGCTGAGAAAACAACGGCCTCAGGTGGAAGAGGTGACTGCCCCAAGCTCTCCTTGCCTTCTACTAATCAGCTTCCTGGCTCTGATACTTTTCCGCTGTTTTCCTGAATAATCCTTCCTTCCTGGCAGCTCCCTCCAAGGACCACCAAGCTGAGCCCGTGAAAATCACGCCTCTCCAAACTTCCTAGAACACAGGTCTCACCTTACAAGTGCCTCTCGGCTTGCCAACTCTGATGCGTCTTGTAACAATAACCCCTGCAAGCTGCATTTTATGCAGGTGTACGGCTGCTGAATACTTGTCTCAGGAGAGCTTATTAAAACAGCTAAGCCAATTAGCTCTCTTAGACACATGTAACCTTTTCCAGGGAGACACATCGGAGGCACAGGAGCTTGTGGGGACAAGTCCTTGGGGGAAGCTTGGCCTTTGATCTCAGAGACCCTTTCCCGAGTCGGCCTGGCCCACAGGGCTGGGAGGACTCTTCTGATCTGGGGGCCTTGGGGCTGGGGGGACTGGCCCGGGCACAAGGTGCCACAAGGGCTGGCCCGTGATCAGGGGGAGGGAGCTGAGATGAGAAGCACCCATCCAATAGAGAGGATTGTGGAAACTCCACCAAGAATGACTCACTGGGCATAAGAGGTGACTGATAGGAACCCAAGGGCGGGGGTGGCATGTGCCTAACCCTGGCTGGGCAGCTGCTTTTGGAAGGCGGTGGGGAAACTTCAGCAAGGCATTGTGAGGCCCAAAGTGGGTTGCGATCTCTGCCTCTGGGAGTCCAATGGGAAAGTCTCTGTCCTGGGACAGGGATCACACTTCTCCCCAGCAGCCCCAGATGAGGCATGAGGGACCCCCCCGGTGCCCCCCTCTTACCAGCCACGAGCAGCATCTTTGGGTCTCAGGCACATGATTCAAGGTCATCAAAATCTTGCAAATGACTGCATGATCGCAATGACGTCATGCTCCCCCCTGGGGCGGAGGGGGAAGGCGCCTGGACTGCTGCACACGGGGTGTCCCTACCAGAGCCTCCTCCCTGAACAGTGGTTTCCTGGTATTTGGATCCTAGAAGGCTTCCCTGGTGGCTCAGATGCTAAAGGAAGGAACTTGGGGGGACATGTGTCCGTCTCCAGCAGCATCTGTATCCTTATCTGGAGTGTCAGCTGCTGACCACAGTTACCCACTTCAGACTTTGTCTGTGCGGTCAGTCGTTCAACCGTGTTCAATGCTTTGTGACCCCATGGACTGTAGCCTGCCAGGCTCCTCTGTCCATGGGATTTTCCCAGGCAGGAGTTCTGGAGTGTGTTGCCATTTCCTTCTCCAGGGGCTCTTCCTGACCCAGGGATCAAACCTGCATCTCTTGCATCTCCTGCATTGGCAAAAAATAAATAAAAAAACAAATAAACTTCCATTGGGCTAAACCTCTGACACTCTGGGGCTTATCTGTTTCTACAACTGAGGCTTATCTGTTTCTACAACTGATACTAATCTAACTAATACTCCTTGCTCCTTGAACTCAAGTTCCTTTACCTACTAAAACCTAAGTCCCTGGATCTTAAGATCTGGCCATTTCCAGTTTCTGAGCTCTTGGCTCCTGCCTTAGTCTCTCAGCTGCAACCTTGTCCTAGTCTCTGTAGTTCCATGAACACAATATGCCCAGGCCTGCTCCTCTTTGAACCTTAGCATATGTTCCTTTCTTATGCCTAAGATGCTCCTAGAAACCCGTCCACAT
The DNA here is from genome assembly GCF_014754425.2 of Oryx dammah. NCBI lineage: Eukaryota > Metazoa > Chordata > Mammalia > Artiodactyla > Bovidae > Oryx > Oryx dammah. The sequence goes on from NW_024070191.1 coordinate 13,661,752, forward strand.
TCGCATCCGGCACCACGTCTGCTGTGACCACAGCATCATCCATGGTGGGGGCTGACTGCAGACTCCTTGTCTGCCTTGAGATCTGAGATGTGCTTGTTTGTCATCAGAATATACCAACTCCTAGCAGGAGTCAGTTGGAGAAGGCAATGGCACCCCACTCCAGTACTCTTGCCTGGAAAATCCCATGGACGGAGGAGCCTGGTAGGCTGCAGTCCAGGGGGTCGAAAAGAGTCGGACACGACTGAGCGTCTTCACTTTGACTTTTCACTTTCATGCATTGGAGAGGGAAATGGCAACCCACTCCAGTGTTCTTGCCTGGAGAATCCCAGGGACGGGGGAGCCTGGTGGGCTGCCATCTCTGGGGTCACACAGAGTCAGATACCACTGACGTGACTTAGCAGCAGCAGGAATCAGTGGATTCACTAACCAGAACAAAAAAAGGTGTTTTGTTTTTTCTTTTCCTGTTTAATTGAAAAGTGTGGGGGAAAAATCATGACAAATTTTATTCTTTCTACATTTTGTTTCCTTCAAAAACCAGTATGAGATGAGGTACAATGATCGTTGTCACTATACAAGCCCAGAGTCTCCTGCAATAGAGGGAAATTAAAGAATACTGTGGGGTTATTATTATGAACCCTTCTTGATACTACACTGAAATTAAACAGCTACAGAGTTTGGAGCTGGCCAGTGATGCTGCAGATAATAAATCCAGATGCTGTCTTTGCCCCTTGGCAGGGAACCCTGGGACGGCCACTCTCTCCTAGAACCTTTTCTTTCCTCTCTGCAGCAAGTGGGGCCAACAGATTTCAGCTGACCTGCTCTCCAGTGGGCCCTCCCCTGCCCCTCGGGTGACGTCAGGCCGCTCATCAGATGCCTTCAAAGGGTGATGTCACTCTCCTTCGTTGTACTTTTCACGGCTCTTCTGTCTTTCCTCCTGCTTCCAGAGCAACCCCTTTGCTTCCTCTGCAGCCTCACTCGCCCCATCTGATCCTCGAGCGCCACCTTCCCCCAGGCCATGCCTGGGACACTTTCCACTCTGCTTGTCGCCTCTCCCCTGGCTGACCTTCCCGGCCACAGCTTCATCACCCCCGGGTCCTCTCTGCACCACCTTGATGTGTCTCCAGCTCCCCTCTCTGAGCCTGTGACTTGACAGGGTCAACTCAGACATTCCTCTGCCTCCACACCACTCCTCTTTCAATTCCCAGGTTAGGCAAAGACTCGGCCTCCCTCTGTACCAATCTGTAAGCTGGAAGCCAAGTGTCCGGCTGGTCGCTGGTCGAGCCCTCCATCGCAGATCCAGTGCGTCACCAGGCCCTGGTGATTTTAGCCCCTAAGTGTGTCCCCAACCCCCCCGTTTCTCCCCACCTCTGCTACCCTCATCCACACTGTTCTCACCTCTCTCCTGGGTCTGTGCAGGACCTTCCTGGTGGGCTGGCCGCCCTTCGTCCACCCGCTCCGGAGGCCTGTGTTCCCTGCTCCAAGGCCCTGCCAGAGTTCTCTTATCAAATTCACATACTATACTGTCCCCTCCTTCCTTAAGACCTTCCAGTGACTTCTAGTTCCTCTCAGGATAAGAACACATTTTTCAGTTGGCCCATGCATGGAGCCCGGCCTGACCTCAGCTTCTCTCCACCCCACCCACACCCTGTCCATCCTCCTCTCTTAGTTTTTTGAAACTTCCAAGCTCCTCTCATCCCTTAACACGTGTCATCTGCTCAGATCGGATGCTCCTTCCACCACTACCCTCCCACCATGCCCTCAGGTGTCAACATACATCGCCCTCTAGGGTGAAACCAGATCTCCTATTAGATGAGGTCATAAGGCAATCGACTTCTCGTCATTATACTTTAAAGAAGTGGACTTTTCACTTATCCAGGCAAGTATTAGATTATCATCTGTCTCCTGGACTGGATGGATGGTAAGTTCCCTGGGGGAGCGGGGCAGAGGCGGGGAGAGCCTGTATCTGGTTTTGCTCATGGCCGTCTCCTGAGAGCTTATTATGGGCCCTGAGTCACACCCTTATAAGATGTTTTATGAAGAAGCAGATTTGCCATGATTTGTGAAGAATGGGAGTGCATCTCTGGGTTTCTCTTTAAGGCTTTCCAATGACTATAATGGATGTTGCTGAGAAACCCTGGCTGAGACACCATCTTGTGAGAGGAGCCTGGCTGTGGCTGAACAGCTCTGAAGGCTCGGGAGAGCTGGGGGAGCAGTCTGCGGCAGGCAGCACTCCAGAGCGACACCACCCTCCCCAGCCTCTCTGCCGTGGGACTGGCTGAGCCTCTAAAGGAATCTTTTGAAGATCGATCACGCCTCTGAGACAACCTCTGACTTGAAATGCGAATATGTCACCTTTTCCTTGCTGATACAGACAGACCACGGCAGCAGCGACACAGACCTTAACCCCCGGTACCAACATTCAAAGGAAAGCACCCCAGGTGCACTCAACCCAGAGTTGTTGTTCGGTCACCAAGCCGTGTCCGACTCTTTGTGACTCATGGACTGCAGCACACCAGGCTTCCCTGTCCTTCACTGTCTCCCTGAGTTTGCTCCAACTCGTGTCTGTTGAGTCAGTGATGCCATCCAGAGACTCTTAGAGAATTCTGACCCAAGAGTACTTGGCAGACAAAATGAACCAGAGGGTTTGGGGGGTGTTATTTATACCTTGATGAATTTTTGAGATATGTTTCTCTCACATCGGAAAAAAACCCCAAATCTACTAGATACTATAGATGTATATATGTTGTCATGTCAAAGACCATCTCGTATTTCTCATCAGTATATTCTCTTGTATTGTATGAGCATTGAATTGTGAGTGTAGTATGTATGTGTTTGTTTTTCTAGCAAAAAAAAAAACAACATAGTTTTGATCAGTTTCCTAAAGAGATCTTGATTTATAAGTATAGATAACCGAAAATTACTTACTGACTAAAGCCTCTTCGGGTCCTAAAATTGCAACCACCTTAAAGATCAATGCCAAACTGGCAGTGTTACTGGAAAATTTAGTGAAAATCTGGGTCCCTGTGTTTGAATGTTAAATGTTTGAAAGAAAAATTCCAGTCTTTAATCCAGATGTTTGGAGTCATATATAGATAGAATCCAAGAACTTAGACATTTGCATGATTGATGCTGGGCTCCTAGACTGCCCCCAGCCTAGGTTCATTCATCTAAGTTTGGCCAAGGGAAAGCTGTCAGGGACCCAGCATGGTGGGGGCAGGGCAAGATGCTGTGAACAGTCTACAAGTCCTGATCAGTAGCCAGGAACTGTCTCCTCACTTATCCAGACTAAATCAACTTGATTTTAATAACCCAAACTGGACTGGGAAGCTTCCTTGGTGGCTCAGACAGTAAAGAATCTGTCTGCAATGTGGGAGGCCTGGGTTTGATCCCTGGGTTGGGAAGATCCCCTGGAGGAGGGCATGGCAACCCACTTCATTATTCTTGCCTGGAGAATCCTCATGGACAGAGGAGCCTGGTGGGCTATAGTCCATGGGGTCACAAAGAGTCAGACACGACTGAGTGAGCACACACAAACTGGACTGGAGCTGGGTCACATACCCACCTGTTAACTCCCCACCCAGCCCACCTCTGGGAGGCAGGGGAGGAGAAGCTGGTTGGAAATGTGTCTTTCCCCACATAAGCTGTCTTATTTGTTTCAACACCTGCACAGGATAGAGGCTATATCCACACCCAACACCATCCCCAGCCGGATGAACATTGCCCCCAGTTCTTCCTGACTGCTTGGCCGTACGGAGTTAGTGCTGCAAAATCATGACTGAAGATGTAAACTTAAGAGTCTCCAGACGCTTGCTCCAAGAGTTTCAACCACAGACTCCTAAAAGGCTGCTGTTTTTGTTCCTTGGGGAAGGGGTGGTTCATCAGAGTCATGAGAATAAACTTTAAAACTTCTGCCATTGTGTAAAGTAACATCAGTTGTTCACAGAGCTCAGATTCTATTTCCATGCAATGGTTTCCTTACTCTCCTATATCGCCCATGTCACCTCTTCTCCTCAAGGCATTCTTCTCCTTGGTTTAGTCTCCATCTGAAGTGAATATTGGAGACTCTTCTTTTCCCTGCTCAGTAAAACCCCCTGGACTTCGAACCAGAGGGATGGAACAGGGGAATAAAGTTAGGGGATGACATACCCTCAACTTATCCTTCACAGAGCACCCCTAGATCCTGGCTGATCTGGGGGAGCCTTCCCTCCAAGTATTTGATTTAGGGCCTGGGATCATTTCCTGAGGGGATCATCTCCCCCCTCCGCAGCTCCATGGCATCACTGGGTGGGGAAATAAAGGCTCTGCTTACAATATTAAATTTCTCAAGACTTGAGGTGGGGTCCTTTGGACTCTTCACCAGTGATCAATTTTTCAGTCTGCCGTTTTATCTACCTGACAGGAAGACTTGAACTCCTGCCATTTTTAAATTGCACTTCTAAATATTGACTTCACGGCGAGACTCGAAGTGTCATAACACAGCTCACTGGAGCAACGAAGATTTCCCAGGCCTCGTCAAGAGGTCTGTACAACGTCCAGTGGGGAGTGGAGAGGGGAGAGGAGGATTCGAGAAGCAAAGAAAACCAAGTCACATTTGGAAGAAACGCCACTGCACTCTGCTTAATCTTGCAGAGACCAAGGACCACACAGGGCCTGGCACTGTGTCTGGAGGGAGCTGAGGCGGGAAGGAAAAGGACAGCAGTGGCCGCTAATGCCTCGGCGGTCAGCCAGTAAGAACGGAGGGGCCGGAGCATGCTGGATGTGGGCTGGGCGCCAGGCCCTTCAGAGCCAGCGGGTTCTCAAGGAATCTGAATTTGTGGATCCAGTTTACAAGGACTGGACGGTGTCTAAGAAGCCAGAGACTTTTCATCCAATTTCTATCAAGACTTCCACACAGCCAGACAGTTAGCTAATCTTCGTTTGGAGGAAATTCTAGGAGGTTATCTTTCTCAGCTTCTGCCCTCCTGACAGGTAGGGAGTATTGACCTCAAGGAGTATTTGTCATGTCACATTAGCTGGGACTCAGAGAAAGTGACTGGCTTTTTCTTGCCCTTCAGGAGCCATTTGGAGGTGCAGCAAGATACTTTACATGCAAACTAGCACTACTTGGTGATATATAAATTCAAATTGTTGATTATGGTTACGGAGCCAGATGCCCCAAGGTGAGATCAAGAGTGAAGCTCTGTAGTAGGGCAGAGAGAAGTCTGAAATGCGGCAAATATCTCCTTTAGGGTCTTCTCCCACCTTTCCGGGAGCATCAGCATCCAAACCCACCCAAAAGGTATGGGAGAGGGGGAACATAGGCCGAAGCATGTGAGGAGAGGGGAGGAGATTCTGGGGGAGATCCTCTTCAAGGCAGGAAGAACTCAAGTTCCAAGACACAGAAAGTTAAATTAATCCGATACTGTGGAAGGTGACCCTTACGGCACCGGGGCAATATTAGTCTTGATGGTCTGTTCTGAGGTGGTCCCTAAGACAGTGCAATCCATCTGTGCCTCTCCTGGGCCTATGCACCAGGACCCTTGTGCTTTTCGATGCTGATTACTGCGAATGACCTCAAAATGCAGCAACGTTTGGCTCCGGACCTCATCATGTTGTGCTGAAACTGAGCTTGGCTCCTCTCAGAGTCTGATTAGCTTGGCTGAGGCACCCATTTGTTTTCTTAATCTTACGTCCAACTGTTTGAAAAATGGAGCCTCCATTTAAGGTGATGGCATCTTCTAAACCCTACCCTTGCTTGAAAGCTTTTTCTCAAGTCAGCCAAGGTAGCTGTTAGGGACCAAACCCCAGGTGTCTCCTGAACCAACTCTAATACGCCCACAACTCTGCATCTGCCAGCAGGACTGGTCTGTCTGTTCCGCTGCTCGGAGGTGAAGTAGCAAATGTGATGTGAAAGCTGCCCTGGTCGTCCCAGGCTCACCTGTGGATGCTAATCACTGCTCAGTGGCGGCTTTAGGGCACTTGCCGCAGCATGGCAGGTCGCCCCGCTCCCCAGCTAATCTGTGTTCCATGCTCCTCCTCCGGGAGCTGGCATGGCCTTGAATGCCCTGAACCACTCTCCATGTGACTGCCACCAACCAGCATCCTGCAAACTCCTGCTCAAGGCCCATGTCCTTGATGTGGGCCACCTGTGACTCAGCCTGGGCTTACTCACCCTTCTCTCCAGGCTTCCCCATTGCCGCAGAACCCGCAACGCTCTCACCATTTCATCAGGCTGCTTTGCCAACAACCCAGCCCAGCGAAATCCCTCCAGCAGCTTCTCCGCTTGTATCCCTTCATTTCTTCTAGGCCTCCCCCATCTCTCCTTCCACAAGAACAATCATCTAGGATTGCACCATGAAGCAATAGGAGAAAAGTGTCTGCAGCCACGTGTGTGGAAAAGTCAAATTGCCCACTTGCCTAGCAACACGTCCCGTCAATGGGAAGACAGAGGTGAGTCGATTATTTTGTTGTCATGGAATCCTGTCATCCTTAATGACAGAGTTTTGGCTGACAAAATGAGAGCCTCCCGGACTTCCCTGGTGGTCCAGTGGTTCAAACTCTGTGCTTCCACTGCAGGGGGCACAGGTTTGATCCCTGGTTGGGGCAACTGAGATCCCATAAGCCATGCGGCGCAGCCAAAAAATAGAACAAAAGTAAAGGACAAGAGATGCTGAAGCCTCGTTGTGGCCTCCAGGACAGTCTACATGACTGCTTATCTCCCTCATTGAAGTAAGTTAAGTCCTTCAGTTTCTCACTGGCTATCTATATAGCAGGCAAACTATTAATATAGAGGCTTCATTGAATGCACAACCAAAAAGTTGCAAGAGCTTTGAACCCTCTTTTCAGTATTGTAGGAGATCTCAAAATCTATAGAAATGGTACTCCAAATTCTTTTGTAAGGCAAATAAGCACCCTATTACTTATCTCTCCTGGGTATCCAAAATTTTGCCCATGAAAATGCATAGTATACTGCAGAAATATTGCTGAACCAAGGATAGTAAGAGATGGCATAGTGTCTGGTCTGATGCTAGCGTTCAAACCAAAATATAAAGGAGACTTCCCTGGTGGTTAAGAATCTGCCTGCCAATGCTGGGGACACAGGTTTGATCCCTGGTCTGGGAACTAAGATCCCACATGCCGCAGGGCAACAAAACATAGAGGAAAAACCCTGGCCTGGTCTTCAAACACATCTACATGCAGCAAAATATAAAGGAACACTTCCATAAGGTACTTTTTGAACAAAGATCCAAGTTTTTCAAACCCTGGCTTGGTCTTCAAACACCTCCACATGCATGCTTGTCCTCAGAGATGCCACGGTACTTTGAGGTTTGGGAGGTTGGATTGGCCTGGAGGTCAGCACACTCACCTGGCCAGTAGTACATGTAGACCTTCCTCTGGGCCTTGGTCAGAGTGACCCACAGAGGTTCTGATCCATTCCACCAGAGGGGCAACCGGCTGTCTCTGTTGATACCTAAGTCAAATGACTTGTTGGTGTCGGGGTCCCACATGTAGTTCCCGGTCATCTGATGGACCTCACAGTGGCGACCTACATTAACGAAGACACAAGGCTGTCAGTTTATTGTTCTGGTGTTTTTACACTTCATCTTTATTTTCTGAATTTATAAGCCATTCGCGTTCATTTAGGGAGCAAAGAACAGCATACATTCTTGGTGGGTTTTTTTAGTATTATTATTTTTTAAATCATAGATGTTTCTTTTCTCTTATATTGTACCATAAAGGTGAACAACCCAGTAAGAAGTCCAATACTGATTGACGATGGGGCCATTTCGAGTGAAAGTAATTGGCCAAGTCTGAAGCTATTTTAAGTTAAACCGAGACCATGGTGTGCAAAACCTGACCCATTGTTCGTGGCTTGACGTCTAGAAAAGAATTTCAGTGTGAACACTGTAGATTCCCGTGGGCTTGGGTTATGTTCTCAGCCTAGAGTTCTCTCTGCAGCCCTTCCAAGCCCTCCTCCCAGCGGATCACGAATCTAGATGCCATGGAGTTTGTTCCCATTTTTCCCGGATAAAGAGGAGTTATCACTTCAAGTGCTGAATGATGATAGAACCCTTGATGTTCGGAACAGAATGGTGAAAAATAGACTCCGCTTTGAAAAACAAAGCAAGACATCCCTCCCAGTGGAGTGTGGTACAGACACGAGAGGAGCTTCTGTTGGGTGCAAAAGTGAAAGACACAGCGCTTGGACTCATTTGAAACATGAGGCTTAAATTATTTATTTTGGAGCAATCTGTTACATCTTTAAAGTAAAAATAACACAAACATTGGCAAGTGCATCAAAAATTGCTGTGATTTAGTGAGCATCATTTGGCACCGGGATGAAACAGGCTTCATCGAGCTCACTGACGATGCTTCATCAAAGTGGCTTTTTTGTTTCCCTGTTTGTTTGCTGTTGTTCTTTCTTCTTGCCAGCGCCTACTCCTCAACACCCACACTTTACTTTTAATCAAAAAAGGAGAAACCATAAAATATAATTTTGAAAATTTGTAGACTCAAAATATCCCAAAGTAAAAACCTTTTTTTAAAAAAAAAAAAAACCCTTTTATTTCATCATAGAAACTCAGGCGTTCCACAAGTGATGCTTTCAATTTAAAGCCCAGAGAGCCAAACAAAATTATTTTTGCCCAAAACTATAGAGTTAGTTTTTCGACCCTGACCAAAGCTTTCACGTGTGAATTGACAGAATTAACAAATAAATAAAAACTTTGAGCAAATTATCCAATGACTAAAGAACCTCTTAGTTTCATTTATTCCAACTAACATTTATTAAATGCTCCTATGGACTATACATTATGATAGATGTAGAGATTTGAATAAATGTGGTCCCCATACTCAAGCACCTTGTTATGCGTCTTATTGTTTTGTTGCTAAGTTGTGTTCGACTCTTTGCTCCTCCGTGGACTGTAGCCCTCCAGGCTCCTCCGTCCATGGGATTCTCCAGGCAAGAATACTGGAGTGAGTTGCCATTTCCTTCTCCAGAGGATCTTCCCCACCCAGGGCTCAAACCCACGTCTCCTGCACTGGCAATTGAATTCTTTACCGCTGAGCCACCTGGGAAGCCCTTGCTATGTATAGCATTGGCCAAAAAGTTCGAATAGTAGGGAGAAGGGGTGTGTGTGTGTGTGTGTGTGTGTGCGTGTGCGTGCGCGCACGTGCGTGCAGCAGTCTCTACTTTTAATTGGAACTGTTTTGATTACTCTAGAAGAAATGCATGAAACCCAGATGAAAGCAGGGGCTAATATGATTCAGTTTTGAAAATGTGCTGTATTCAGAGAAGCATGAAGCAAACAAACAAAAAAAAATTTTTTAAGTATTTACAACTTCCGTCATTTACTTGTATGTCTCAGAAACCCTACAATATCATTTGATGAAATTTCGCTCTTTTTTTCAACACTCATATTCAACCCTCTAGACCCAAAGATTTTCAGGCTTTCTCACTATCCTTTGCTCTATCCCTCATGGGTGAAAAGTGATGGCCTCCCCTAGACGGTAGAGCTGTGATATGACTGGATTATGGGGTGTGTGTGTGTGTGTGTGTGTGTGTGTGTGTGTGTGTGTATGCATGTATGTGTGAGAGAGGACGGCAGAGAGAGAATATTCTCCTGGAGAATTGCTGCTGAACTAAATTCTCTACCTCTCCCACTTGTATTTTTCAGATACCCATAAGGCCTCACTGAGGAGAGCTAGGATCTGTGTGGGCAGCTAATGCACAGCTCTACCACATTTTTACATTTCAGATGATGAAGTCTTCTTTCCTGTGGTCATCTGGGTCTCTTCACTTTTTTCCTAAAGGGTCTTTGGTTCTCAACATTAGCTTTTGTATCTTCTTTCCGTACCAATTGGTCATGGTGACTGTAGACTCCGGTGAACCTCAGAGACCTTAATTATGGCCCTCTCCATTGGAGTGCCTTTGAGACAAGACCTCCAGAGGTGGCTTTGGTCACCACCAGCACCCGGGCTGGTCCAGGCTGGCCCAGAGTTGCACATCCCTTCTAAGGGGAGCTCAGACCTAAGCAGGTAAATCATCCATCCCCACTGTCGCGAGACCCAACCCCTCTCCAGAGGATGAATGGCGTGAGCACCAGTAGGGAGGGTGCCAACCACTTCCTGGGAGAGGATGGTGCCCAAGAAGATCCTGGAACCAGTGGCTTCCCTTCTATCATTAACGGGTTTCGAAGTGAAGAGGGAGATCTTTCAACAAGAAGGTCATCTTGGAACCCTGTTCAGAAAGTGAGTTTTATTCTTTGGAGCTTCCCCAATAGCTCAGTTGGTAAAGGATCCCCCTGCAATGCGGGAGACCCCGGTTTGATTCCTGGTTTGGGAAGATCCGCTGGAGAAGGGAAAGGCTACCCACTCTGGTTTTCCTTCTATGATTAAAGGGTGTCAAAGTGATGAGGGGGCTCTCTCAACAAGAAGGTCATCTTGGAACCCTGTTCAGAAAGTGGGTTTTATTCTTTTAGTGGATTGGGCCTTCAGGTGAAGTGAGAGGGTGTATTCTTCAAAGGCTTAATCACAGATGCCGGGCTGGTCTCCAGGGCCATCCCTTTGTTCTGGGAAGCACTGCCTTTCGGGGAAGCCGGCAGGAGACGGTGGCTCTCCATCTCCTCGTCTGCTCCCAGATGAGCTGATTTTCCTCCGCATGAATATATGAAGGCTGGCAGTCTGGCTGTGACAGTCTGAGTCTGCTCTTCCTCAAGCTGGTTTCCTTACCCACCCTGGCCCTCTCTCGCTCTTTTGTTTTTATTGCTCGGGGAAAGGAGGAAAAGAACAGAACAGAACGGAGCACACTGTACCGGCTTCTGCAGCCCACAAGCTCTCCTCTCCATATTTCTGCCTGACCGTGTCTATTTTTAGGCATCTGCAACTCTTCTTGATTTTTCTCTGCTCTGGGCTTTCTAAACGGAGCCTCGCTGTAGTTTGATTACTCGGACCCTTTGCTCAAAACATCAGTAGAAACTTTCTTGACACCATCACAAACCACAAATCCCAGGTGGATTTCAGGTACGGTGTTAAGGAAGATCTGCCTCCTCTCCCTCCTCCCCAACCTCCTCCAAATGCAGCTCTGTACACACATATGCCTATGAATACATAAATTGGAGAAGGTAACAGCATCCCACTCCAGTATTGTTGCCTGGAAAATCCCATGGACAGAGGAGCTGGCGGGCTACAGTCTATGGGGTCGCAAAGAGTTGGACATATCTTAGCAACTAAACCACCACCACATGGATGAATACCTGGCACATAGTGAAACCTCTGAACATTAACTTACATTATGGACATGAGGGTAGAGAGTCACGCCAACAAATGGAATCTGGGGATCAGCTGGAGCCTCCTTTCTTCTGAGCTCTCCACGTCATTTGTCCCAAACCCATTTCCACTGAATTCTTGCACTTCCCCGTGACACTCAGTACATCGCAGGCATCTCTCCTTCTAGACTCCTGCTGCCATGACATATGGCACCCCAGAAGCGACGCTCAGTGCTGTACTGCGTGGCACAAAGAAACCCGCTCACATGAAATATGCATGAGTCGGGTAAACTTAACTGGGGATTCAGTGGGGTGCGAAGAGGAAGACTGAGAGCAGAGCAAAGAACTGAGGATTGAGGGTCAGACATCCACGTTCTTAAAAGTCCTTTCAGCTACCCCCACCAAGGTTTCCTCCTTGGCCCCTCACTCAAAAAAACTCTGGCCTTGTACACCTTACTGATTCATCTCCGCTACACAGCACCTACCTCCAAAGTTTCTCCCTGAATTTCAAAGTTCTCTCAAAAGCAGTTCAGCCCTCCAGAGCTCCTGCATCACTCCTAAGTTTGCATAGCTCATTAGCTTATGCATGCGAGCTAAGTTGCTCAGTCCTGTCCGACTCTTTTCGACCCCATGGACAGGCACCTCTGTCCATGGGATTCTCTAGGCAAGAATACAGGAGTGGATTGCCGTGCCTCCTTCAGGGGGTCTTCCCAACCCAGGGATTGAACCCAAGTCTCTTATGTCTCCTGCATTGGCAGTTGGAGAGTCTCAGTTGGAGACTAAACTGAACTGATAAGCTAATGAGGGCTTCCCAAGAGGCCCTAGTGGGAAGAAGTTCAGTTCAGTTCAGTTGCTCAGTCATGTCCGACTCTTTGCGACCCCATAGACTTAAGCACACCAGGCCTCCCTGTCCATCACCAACTCCCAGAGTTTACTCAAACTCATGTCCATTGAGTCAGTGATGCCATCCAGCCATCTCATCCTCGGTCATCCCCTTCTCCTCCTGCCTTCAATATTCAGTGTCTTTTCCAATGAGTCGCTTCTTTGCATTAGGTGGCCAAAGTATTGGAGTTTCAGCTTCAGCATCAGTCCTTCCCCTTGCAGTCCAAGGGACTCTCAAGAGTCTTCTCCAACACCACAAGTTCAAAAGAATCAATTATTTAGTGCTCAGCTTTCTTTATAGCACAACTCTCACATCCATACATGACTACTGGAAAAACCAAAGCTTTGACTAGACAGAATTTTGTTGGTAAAGTAATGTCTCTACTTTTTAATATGCTGTCTAGGTTGGTCATAACTTTTCTTCCAAGGAGCAAGAGTCTTTTAATTTATTAGCATTCTATAAGAATGCTTTAAAAAATGGGGGCAAGGGGAAGGAAGGAAGAAAATAAGGAAGGACAAAAAGGAAAAAAAAAGAAAATGTTTCTTTGAACAAGAACTGCCCACTTCAGAAGGCCATTCTAGTTAGAGTTGTTACATTTATTTTAGCCAAAAAAAAAAGAAGTTGTAAGATTCCCAGTTAAATTTGAGTTTCAGATAAACAATTTTTTACTATAAATATAACCCCATTATTCCATGGAACATACTTCTCCTAAAAAATTATTTGCTGTTTACCTAAACTTCTAATTTAACTGAGTATCTTGTATCCTATCTGGCAGTTCTAGAGAAAGCATCCTTTATCTGCTCCTATTTCATAGTCACAGTGAAGGAGAAGTGAAATTAGGAGGTATTCAACTGAGGTGATAGCACGTGCAAATAATGATGAGACGAGGGGGTGAACGTTTTATTCAGGTAAAATGGAGAACTTTCCACTCTATCACTCAGGGCTCCCTTTCCTGGGAAGGCAAGATCTCCTTAATGACACGCTGGGCTAGTACAATTCAAAAGTGTCGGAGCTTCACTCAGCCAGGGTCCTGGCATGACACATGTATGTTGTCAAAGGGGTTGTTTGCAAAAGGGTGGCCAGGGCCCTGGGGGGCTAATAAGAGATGGCGAAGCAACCCGGGCTTTTTCCACTTTCACCCATCATGCACCTGCCCCCGCCCAGGCTTGAAGGGAAATCAATACCCGGCCTCTGCTGTCCCCCCAGTGCTGTCCAGCTGAGGCAATCCGTGGGATCCTCCAGGGGCTCCAGGCAGGCCAGAGAAGGGGGAGGAGGGCAAAGAGACCAATAGAGAATTCCCAGCACAGCTGCCAAAGAGAATCCTAAGGTGTGGGCTTTTCACGAAAATCAATCGTGTTGACTTCTTAGTTCGAGGAGTGAGTCCTTAACTGGATATGGGGACCTCCTGAGCCTGAGGTCCCGCCACATGGCCTTGTGAGTGCATACGCTCCTGCACACATCTCAGGAACGGAATCGCCTGTCTAACTTGTGCGTGCATGTTGCTCAGTCGCTTCAGTCGTGTCTGACTCTGTGTGACCCTATGGTCCGTAGCCCACCAGGCTCCTCTGTCCATGGGATTCTCCAGGCAAGAATATGGGAGCGAGTTGCCATGCCCTCCCGCAAGCAACCTTCCCCACCTAAGGATCGAACTTGCGTCTCAGGTTCTTTACCATCTGAGCCACCAGGGAAACCCCTGGCCTAACCCACCACGTGTGAATTCAGAAGTAAGAAATGACTCTCCACATTTTCTATGTATTAGCTGCAAAGGGGTTGAATATTTTGCTCACTGTCCCAGTGCTAATAAATCATAGTGGACGAGTTGGGGGGGTGCAAAGAGATATGAGCGACTCGAACTTGGATCATCCCTCATCATCATGTTCTGCGCACTTCACTTTTCATGGCTGCAATACTTTTAGTGGTTATATTTGCAATCTGGAACATAAAACTATGCTGATTTCAAGATGAGACCTCTTGGCCTTTTTTAGACCATTTATTTATGTCTCTAAACACACATGCTGAGAACGACATAGTGAATTGAATCACTAAACACCCAGGTTCCACAACTAATGAGGAATTTCTCTATTATACAAAAGCTTTCTGAATTCTTGGGCTGTGTAATCACCTTTACAAAGTAATACTAATCTTTAGTTTCTAAAGCCATGCATTGTTTTCCTGACATCCATGTGTTTCCATTAGATGAATATGGCCACATCTATTATATATCAAAATAGCTGGTTGAAAAGTGAAGTCATACTTTAGGCACATCAGTTTAGTCAAAACATAGAGATATAAATACAGGTTACAAAATGTTAATGCGGACTTTGGAAGTGATTCTTTTAGAGCATATACATTTTCACCCAGAGGCAGCACTCAGGTGACTTCTGAGCCCAGAGCTGCAGGCAGGCCTCTGCGGCCACACCTGCGGAAGTCTGGGTTACAAGCATGCGTGATGGACACCCGGCGCCAGCTGTGGGCAAGCTGTTCATCTCTGAGAGGCTGATGGGTACAGTGGAGACAGCGTGAGCGCATGGTCAGATGGGTCAGAGTTGAGGTGAAGGGGTCTTCCCCTGTTTCTAGCTGTGGAAATTGAGGCTAATCTTTAAATTCTCAGAGCCTCACATTTCCATCTCTAAAATGGGAATAATAGTACTTCTCTGGCTGGACTGTGATGAGTATTAAAGACAAAAATACTTTAAAAACATATGTAATGCTTACCATGTTCCAAGGTTTGTTCTAAGTCTATCTGTTACAGGTTAAATGGTACTGTGCTTAGTCACTCACTCATGTCCGACTCTTTGTAACCCTAGGGACTGTAGCCAAACAGCCTCCTCTGTTCATGAGGATTCTCCAGGCGAGAATACTGGAGTGGGTTGCCACGCCCTCCTCAGGTTGAATGGTACCCTCCCCAAAAAGATATATTGAAGTCCTCAATGCCCAGTACCTCAAAAGTTGACCTTATTTGGAAAGTGGATCTTTACAGAGGAAATCAAGTTCAAGAGAGGTCACAGGGGGCCCCTAATCCAATCAGACTGATGTCCTTATAAAAGGGAGCATTTAGACACTGGGACCGACATGCACAGAGGGAAGATGCTGTAAAGCCACAGGGAGAACACGGTCACCGACAAGCCAAGGAACACCAGCGACCCCAGAAGCTGCGGGTAGCGACCCCAGAAGCTGTGGGTGGCGACCCTCCCCTGGTGCCTTCAGAGGGACCAGGGCCCTGCCAGCTCCTTGGTTTCGGGCCTCTGGCTGCCAGAACAGCAAAGCAATGCATTTGTTGTGTTCCAAGGCACCCAACTTGTGGTACTTACAGCAGCTTTAGGAAACCAGCATGTTTAATCTTCACGATCACCCTAATGGGCAAGAACTCGTGGTAGGCCCACTTTACAGGGGAAGTAACTGAGGCCCAGAGAGGTAGACTGATTGAATTCTTACGCCAGCAGGTGACGTGGAGCCAGGATTCAACCAAGGGAGCCTGGACCCAGCGTCCTCACTCTTGACCACGATGACCCTCTAACACTAGCTCACCAGGGTCACTAGTTCGCCTGGCACTAGGTGCTCTCTGCAGCCTTAACACACCCACAGAGACAGAGCTGCTGCCGCTCCTGGACCAGCTTTCATGCTATCATAGAGCCTCTGCCCTCAAGGACCGGTTGACTTCTGGGGACCCTAAGGGGTGAGGGGTCAGGTTCCGGGAATCAGCCCACTCAGGAAGCACTTTACCTGGGCTGGAGTTAGACTCAGGAGGGGTCATGACCTGAAGGCCAAAGGTCTGAGCCACCTTGATGGGTGTCTGCTGATCAGCTTAGTAATAGGACTAGTTAGTTACCAGGTCTCGGCCACCTTCCCTGTACCTGGAACTAGGTGCTTCCATCTCGTTTAGTCTTCAACACAACTCTGAGAGGCAGATAATACTGTGCTCATGCGGCAGGTGGGAGAGTAAGGCTCAGAGTGGCTGAGGGGCAAGGCTAGTGCCAGGGAGCTGGCAGGAGGGCAGAGCCCCAGTTCAAAGCCAGGTCTCCAGGACTCAACACTCGCACCCTCCCCAGCAGCCTCTGCCCTCCGGCCACCGGCTGGCTCCCCAGCCCACCAGGGCTTGGTCATTTGGGTAGAAACTGCCCCAGATCCAGGGACTGCCGCTGAGACTCTCCCCGAGGTAATCACAGGGAGAAGCTCGGATCTTCAGAAAAGCCAGACCCGCCTGCCACTGGCAATTGATTTTCATGCACAAACTGTACCATAAATATTTCTGAAGGAGGGGAGACTGCCAGACAAGGGGTGCCAACAAAGCGGACGGGACTCTTATGCCCCCTCTCCCTCTGCAAGGCGTCCAGCTGCGGAATGAGAGGCTCCCAAAGGTCTGCGGTGTAGGGGTCTCCGGTTAATGGGTGCATTTTAGAGACTGAATGTATCTACAGACATCACCTCAAATTGACACGATGCCAAGAAGTAACTGCACGCTGGATTCAGAGCCCGGCAGCCTGAGAACGTTATATAAGCCAGACTTTTCCACACTAGACAGACTCCTCTCTGCGCTTTCCCATTTGGAGGGTCTAAAGATGAGTTGAGGCCCTGTTTAGACTAGTGAATGTTCAGGAACATCTTGATACCCAAGAGACATGAGAGAATGAAGGGTGAACTGCTGGAAGCACTGACTTAACCTACAAACTGTAATTGGCTTTATGGGTCACCTCTGCTAGGAAATACACCCTATTTTCTTAACTTGTTCAAAGACAGAATTTGGTGTGTTAAAGAAGCGGTTTCGAGTGAAATATGCAAGATCAAGTTGAAAGAGAAGTTCACAATTTGCACATCTTTAAATGCAATGACTGATGTATGTGCTAGACACAGTCCTGATTAAGTCTGAGTCACAAATATTGCAAGTCCGAGATAACAGGCTTTGATTATAGTGTGAAGTGTAGGGACTTGCAACAAAAATAACACCGGAATGTTAAGAGGGGAGAGATTTTTCTATTAGAGATATTCATGCTCAGAGTTTTGAGGTCACTGGACTCAAAAGAATGTATTATTTTTCTGGAATATGCTAGCTTGCTGTAATTATTTAGCAGCTAGAAGACAGGTACAGAAACAAGTTATTTTCCAGAATAAGGACAAAAATGTAAGCTTGGGACTTTTAAACACCCTTTATTTGGGGAAAGCTAATTTTTTACCAAAGCTCAAGGATATTTCCAGACAATTTAATCTATCCTCATCTCAGCACAAAGGTGGAAAAGAACTTGAATTGATTACTGCATTTAAGATGGAATCCCTTCTGAAACACGCTCCCATTTTATTGAGCATTTCTGTGCTGTGCTGTGCTTAGTCACTCAGTCGTGTCTGACTATTTGAGACCCCATGGACTGTAGCCTGCCAGGCTCCTCTGTCCATGGGGAATCTCCAGGCAAGAATACTGGAGTGGGTTGCCATTCCCTTCTCCAGGGGATCTTCCCAACCCAGGGATCAAACCCAGGTCTCC
>NW_024070191.1:13679366-13910589 GCF_014754425.2 Oryx dammah
CCTTCTCCAGGGGATCTTCCCAACCCAGGGATCAAACCCAGGTCTCCTGCACTGCAGGCAGATTCTTTATGGTCTGAGCCACCAGGGAATACACCATACACAAGAGAGAGCCCACCAATACCTCGGTCTAGAAGCTTCTTCTCCCTCTCCCTAGTGATAAAGCATCCAGCTCCTCCCCACTCAGCCACCCTCCCCTCCCACAGTGACGTCAGGTCAGCCACAGTCTTTGGCATAAAACAGGCTCCAGCCGCCTCCCGTCCTGTCTGCCTGCAGGTAATGGGAGGCCTCTTCTGTGTTCCCTCCCCATAAATTCACCCAGAACAGGAGTCTTCCTCCCACCAGTGCAGGGGGTTGCTCTAGTTCTCCAGCTGCCCCGACCTGTGACTGGGGCAGGGCTGGGGGTAAGGAGGGGAGTTCAATTCTGTTTTAAAAGGGGGAGGGCACACTTAGGTCCTGGATCCAAGCCATGTTCGACTATCCATCTTTTCAACTGGTGCACAGCCTGGAATGGTTGATGCGTGATCTCCAACAACAGGTACCAAAACAGTATTGGATCAACCATTAGTGACAACAGTTGATAGAGAATGATCAAATTCAGCTATTCGGCCATGTGAGGTAGTCACAATGTTAACGATTCAATCCAGTCCCTGGTAGCTTAGTTGGTAAGGACTCATCCTGCAGGGCAGGAGACACGGGCTCCATCCCTGAGTTGGGAAGATACCCTGGAGAAGGAAATGGCAACCTGCTCCAGTATTCTTGCCTGGGAAATCCTATAGACCAGAGGAGTCTGGCGGGGTACCCTCCATGGGGTCGCAAGAGTCAGAACTTAGTGACTAAACTACCAGTGTGAACCCACCAACCTACAACAAAGAACCCAAACCCCCATGTGTGAAGTATGATGCCAGCCCATGCAAGTTCAGTGCCTTGGGTCAGGTGAGACCAGTCTCCCATATCATGGGATTAAAAAATCAGTTTAGGTCATGGCTGCCACAGCTTATGTGCTCAGGTCAATGAGAGAGCCACATGCAAACAGATGGCGTTTGGAGCTGACGCTGCACCTGGCCTAATGATCTGTGCACATAATTCTGCTTAGGTGCTCTTAGCATATATAAAATGTGTTGAAAGATAACTTGCCCTAGGGATGAAAGAGTAACTCAAACGAGCAATTCATCACATGGCTAGGTGTGAGAAGTATCTTTCTGATGTATTGAGAGCTTCCCAGTCCAAAGTGAAGACGTCATCGGAATAGAGGCGCTTTTTGAGTTAAAAATAGAAGCATCAGGAAGGATGAAAACTGGCAGGAACTGAGGACCAATGAGAAGCACGTGGCCGAGCAGAAAGCACCTTGGAGCCCAACATATCAAAGTCTGCCCCCGCACTGGGATCTCACACAAGTCATTTAATTGCAGAGAGCCTCAGCCTTCTCCT
This sequence comes from Oryx dammah, assembly GCF_014754425.2. NCBI lineage: Eukaryota > Metazoa > Chordata > Mammalia > Artiodactyla > Bovidae > Oryx > Oryx dammah. The sequence goes on from NW_024070191.1 coordinate 13,680,795, forward strand.
CTGGAAAACAATCATACCTTTGTGTGTGCAGGGTGCTCAGTCGCTCAGTCACCTCCGATTCTTTGCGAACCCATGGACTGTAGCCCACTCTGCTCCTTTGCACATGGTATTTTCCCAGGCAAGAATACTGGACTCGGCTGCCATTTCCTACTCCAGGGGATACTGCCAACCCAGGGATCAAACCCTAGTCTCTTGGGTCTCCTGCATTGACAGATTCTTTACCACTAGCGCCACCTGGGAAGCCCCATACGTTTGTCCAGAGTTAAATAATTTGGGGTAGGCAAAACTTTAACATGATGTCTGGCACACAGTAGGCATTGGGGAAATGCAAGCCACCACCTAAATCCTCTTTTAAAGGGCAACCCTATTGGGCTTCCCTGGTGGCCCAGAGGTTAAGACTCTGAGCTTTCAGTGCAGGGGGAGCAGGTTTGATCCTTGTTGGATCCCTCACCGGGAAACTGATATACCACATGCTGTGTGGCCAAAATAATAATAATAAATAAATAAAGGGCAACCTTATCAAACAGCATGCAGTGGTCAACGGCTCCAGGAGGGATAAGGCTGGGTAGCCTATTTATTGTCTCATAGTCACACACAAGCCCTTGAAGTAGACTCTCAAATCTCCTTAAAGTGGGGGTGGGGGGTGGGGGCGGAGGGTTGGGGGGGTGTGGGGGCGTGGGGGCGGTGGGTTGGCGGGGAGGGGTAAGTGGGGGGGGGGAAAGGCACTACCGCCCATCACTATTACTCAGGAAGGTTTGTAACCAGTGAATCCCCAGTTCAGAAACTAACCTCAGGCATTTATGACAGCTCCCCTGCGCCTAGCCCGACACTGCCCTCTACTGGCCGTCACAATAATCACCGCTCGCAGCCTCACCCAGAATCTCGCGGGGCGCCGCGCACCTTTGCCAGCCTGGTATTTTGTTCTGACATTTTTCATATGTAAAGGCATCCCAGCATCCCCAGAGCTGCTTGTGAAGATACTAAACATGATGAGCATTCAGGCCGAGGCACAGAGAGAGGCCAGCGGGGCCAGGCGGCCACACACCCAGAGCAGCCCCCTTAAGTCGCTGCAGCAAACTGTGAACCTGTAGGAGGAGGGATCTCTGGTCCGGACTTGAGTAGTAAACCAGTGTCAGACTAGTGGGACCTAATCGAGAATATGCGATTCTATCAGACAGATATCATATGTAGGAATCAGTGAATAGCTTTTCATTTTAGATTGCCAGCTGTTGCACAGCCAACAAAATAAACTTGAATATTAGGAGCACAGATACTTTCCACCATTGACAGGCAAGCGAGCAACACTGATGTGAATGCTCTGAAAGACTCTCCCTCTACAATAAGACTACAATATACAATGTAACTAGATCTTGGGTAACACACACACACATATGCACGTGAGTTTAAAATATTGGCAAGCTCACAAGTGGTCCCAGGTCAGTAGTGTCCCTTCTTCCTTAGCAAAGCAGATGAATATCTTCTCTTGAGTAAAGTCCCAATTTAAGTCCTCAGATTTCCCACAGACTAAGTTCAATCAACTATGAGCTAAAAGAAAGAAAGACCTAAGACACAGAGAAACGAATCGTATGGCTCAGGCAGGTAGCTCCTAGCCAATGGCCTTTGCCTTCCTTCCATAGTGAATAATCGTTGCAACAGACCAGCTAGCAATTCTAGTTTCCAGCCACCCTCGCATCCAGGTGGAGCCATGACCTGTGGTTTGGATAAAGGAAGGAAGGCAGAAGAGGTAGATGCCGTTTCCAGGCCTGGCCCACAAAGACCATGCTTGGGGTCCTCTAGGGGCTCTCCTGTCCACTAGCAGGATGCTGGCGCTCAGGGTGATCCTGGAGGCCGTGTGTTGAACACGGCAGAGCCTTCATCAATCAGTGTCCTTGAATGACCACACAGGGCATAGCCCCACATCAATCCGTCAACTTGACATGACGGAAGTAACAGAGAAAGACCCAGAGTGTTAAACCACTGAGATTGTGGAGGTTAAGTGTGCAGCAGTTGATTTTGCCTCAACTAATCAGTCATTGTGAACATCAGCAGAAACAATAAACCACAAATTTAGCACCAAGGGCTTTAGAGTTTGGGGATTATCATATTTAGAATATGAAATAAGCTTTATGACATGTTTAAAGAAATAAAAGAGAATCAACATTATCAAGGAACAAAAGACTATCAAAAATAACCCGGCAGGGTTAACAAAGAATCAAACAGAACTTTGGACGTTAAAAATATAATCATTTAAATTAAAATCTGGTGGCAAGATAAATCACAGAATAAACACAGCTGAAAAGATAGTGAAACTGAAGATATAATTGAATGACCCAGAGGAAAGAGATTAAAGAGAAAGAGATCAAAATATGAAAGAAAGACTGTGGTAGGCTGAAAGGTACATCCCCCCCAGAGTTTGTGGATGTGATTGTACTTAAGAAAAAGGTTCTCCACAGGTGAAATTAAGGATCTTGAGATGAGATCATCCTAGATTATCCAAGTGTCCTTATAAGAAGAGGACGCACAGTCACACAAAAGGAGAGGACGATGTAACGATGGAGGCAGAGACCAGAGTGATGACTACAAGCCAAGGACACCAAGGAGTTCTGGCAGTGCTGGAACCTGGGAGAGAGGCACGGAACGTCCTACCTCTGAGCCTCTAGAAGGAACCAAGCCCGCCAACATCTCGATCTCAGAGTTTTGGACCCTCGAACTGTGAAAGAAAAAAACTTCTGTTGTTTTAGGCTACCTGGTTTGCGGCAATTTGTTACAACAGCCGTGGGAAACTAAGACAAAGGCAAGAGATGAAGCTAGAGTGGGAAGTTCTGCGTTACATCAGTTAAGAGCTCCAGAAGGAAGAACAGGGGGACGAGAGGAAGGGCAACATTACAAGGGATAATGGCTGATACTTTCCCAAACTGATGAAATATAGGAATCCTTAGACAAGGGACCCAACATACTAAAAAGCAGGTTAAAAGTTTTTAAGACTTTTTTTTGATGTGGACTGGTTTTTAAAGTCATTATTGAATTTGTTACAATATTGTTTCTGTTGTTTTATGTTTTATGGGCTTTTGGCCTCAGGCATATGAGGATCTTAGCTTCCTGACCAGGGATCAGACTCCTACTTCCTGCATTGGAAGGCGAAGTCTTAACCCTTGGATCACCAGGGAAGTCCTAAAGAAGGTTAAATTGTAATACCAAAATTTATACTAAAAAAGCCCACAATGAGAATGATGAAAATCCACGTCTTCAGAGTCTGTCTGTATCTAGGACCAGGATTTCTGGGTCACAGGCAGCATTTTCCCAGGACAGTTCTGATTCATAGCTGTTGTTTCTGATTCTCAGCAACTTTTTTTCATTTTCAAAAGTATCTTCTTGATTTGCACAGATTTTGAATGTCACCAAACCCCACCCCTGCCCCTGCAAAAGACAAAAATAGCAGTACCAAGATCCCATGGACAACAGCTACGACAAAACTCCCTGTGAACCTCAAGGTAAAAAAGCCTGTGAGAACCACCCAACCAGGGCTGCAAAGAGCCACGTGGCGTGTCACATCTGTGGGGTGAGCAGAGGAAGAGTTGCGTGGACCCTCTTCTAGAAAAGTCCCAACATCTTAGAACTTTGTACACTTGTCACACTGTCCTAACTTGGATGACCCCTTGTCCTAATTTGGATTCTTAAAAATGCAGTATTCTTGCCAAAAAAAAAGCTTTTAATGAATCTAACTGTGAAGAAAAGTCAGACAAATCTAAAATACAGCCATGGGCTTCTCAAGAATGTCAACATGGTGGAAGTCCAAAGGAAACAAAAAGGCAGGGATGTCAGCCTTGATGGAGAGCAAAGAAGCATGGCAGCTGAGTGGACTGCTTGAACTGTGATTAGATTTTTCATTTCAGAAAAGGTATTAAAGGATTTTTTTTTTGGCAATGGAGAAAAATCTGAAAATAATTGTGGTCATATGGAATTATGTCCTAGACATGCTGCATTATTTGTGGGGGTGGGGTGGCGGCAGCGGGTAAAGTGTCATGATATTAACAACTGACATTCTTTTTCTGGCTGCACCTTGTGGCACCTGGGATCTTAGTTCCCCGACCAGGTATCAAACCTATGCCCCCTGCAGGGGAAGCACAGAGTCTTAAAAAGTGGGCCACCAGGGAAGTCCCAGAAATTGACTTGCAGCTGATTTAGCAGGCACAAAAGCCAAAATAAAACAGAACCCTGTATTTCCTGTGTGAGCATAAAAGCAAACGTGCCAAATGTTAACAATGAGAGAGGCACAGCACACAGATGCTCAATACTATTTCAGCATTTCTGTAGCTTTGAGACTTTTTCATTATAGAAACCTGGGGGATAGCCATATGATGGAATATGACTCGGCAATTAAAAGGAACAAACTGTGGACACCTGCCACCTGGTGACTAAACCTCACGAACAGTTCAGTCCAATTCAGTCACTCAGTCGTGTCCGACTCTTTGCAACCCCATGGACTGCAGCACACCAGGCTTCCCTGTCCATCACCAACTCCTGGAGTTTACCCAAACTCACGTCCATTGAGTCGGTGATGCCATCCAACCATCTCACCCTCTGTTGTCCCCTTCTCCCGTCTTCAAGAGTCTTTTCCAATGAGTCAACATTTCGCATGAGGTGGTCAAAGTATTGGAGTTTCAGCTTCATCATCAGTACTTCCAATGAATATACAGGACTGGTCTCCTTTAGGATGGACTGGTTGGATCTCCTTGCAGTCCAATGGACTCTCAAGAGTCTTCTCCAGCTCCACAGTTCAAAAGCATCAATTCTTTGTTGCTCAGCTGTCTTTATAGTCCAGCTCTCACATCCATACATGACTACTGGAAAAACCATAGCTTTGACTAGACGGACCTTTGTTGGCAAAGTAATCTCTCTGCTTTTTAATATGCTGTCTAGGTTGGTCATAGCTTTTCTTCCAAGGAGTAAGCGTCTTTTAATTTCATGGCTGCAGTCACCATCTGCAGTGATTTTGGAGCCCAAGAAAATAAAGTCTCTCCCTGTTTCCATTGTTTCCCCATCTATTTGCCATGAAGTGATGGGATGAGATGTCATGATCTTAGTGTTTTGAATGTTGAGTTTTAAGTCAACTTTTTCACTCTCCTCTTTCACTTTCATCAAGAGACTCTTTAGTTCCTCTTTGCTTTCTGCCATGAGGGTGTCATCTGCATATCTGAAGTTATTGATATTTCTCCCAGCGATCTTGATTCTAGCTTGTGCTTCATCCAGCCTGGCATTTCATATGATGTACTCTGCATATAAGTTAAATAAGCAGGGTGACAATGTACAGTCTTGACATACTCCTTTCCTGATTTGGAACCAGTCTGTTGTTCAAAAACAGTATGCTCAGTAAAAGAAGCAAGACCCAAGGAACCATGTATTGAAAGACTCCGTTTATGTGAAATATCCATAAAAGGCAAAACTAAAAAGACATAAAGTAGATTAGTGGTGATCTGGGGCAGAGGTGGTGACAAATGGGAGTCAACAGTAAATGTGCATGAGGGGTGAGACCTCTTGAAGGATGAGACCACCGAAATGGGGAGAGAGAACAAGCAAAGACCGGAGAACAAGCCTTCACCGGAGGCTCCGTGTGAAGGGGTTAGCAGAAGAGAAGTCAGTGGAACTTAGTACAAGGGTGGATTGAGAGGAGGGAGGAAACTTGGAATCCAATGAGTCTGTTGAAGGCAGGGATAGTCAAAAGATAAATTCTGCAGAGAGAGGCTGAAAGATGGCCCTGGATGTTGCTATTAGAAGGTTTGGCCGTCAGGCTGCTTCAGAGGCTCAGAACCCAGAAGCCCCCTGTGTCCGGCTGGCCAGCAGGCCCCGCGCTGAAAGAGTGGGCTGAAGTCGATATATTAATAATAAATAGCTCCTCAAGATTACGCCTCGAATTGCTCCCTGGACGCCCTTCTTTCCTTGCCACGGTTCTATGCAGGGATTTCTCCAGTGAAACACAGGGGCATGGAGTCCATTAGTTTTTTTTTTCCCCCAAAGAATTATTAAACTTTGTTCCTCGGGGAAATTGGTAGTGAAGGATGTGATTTTAAGTACAACTTTCTGGCCGAGGTTTCTAACCCCCTCCCCCCATACCCCACTCCCTAATCCTACCTTAAACCAGGTGACTTTCCCTCTTTTTAAAATCATACTCTGAGGGCGACCCTGGTGGTGGCTCAGGGGTGAAGAATCTGCCTGCCAATGCAGGAGACTCGGGTTTGATCCCTGACCAGGGTCGATCTCACAAGTCGGAGCAACTAAGCCCGTTGGGCCACAACTACCGAACCTGCGATCTGCAGCCCAGAGCCACCACTCCTGAGCCCACGTTGTGGCAACTAGTGAAGTCCGCACACCCTAGAGCCCAAGCTTCACAAGGAAGCCACTGCACTCAGCCTGCGCACCGCATCTAGAGAGTGGCCCCTGCTCGCTGCAACTAGAGAAAAGCAACGAAGACCCAGCACAGCCAAATATAAATAAATAACATTATTATAAAAAAGAAGATGATACCATTTTTACAGGGTCTCTGGTAGTCCTTAAAAAAAGTCATAACTATGGATCTTAACAGGGCAAGGCATGGGGATAAAAACAATATTCATCCTTTAAAAAGTAAGTGTATGGCTGTCTGGCTTCAAATGCCAATCACAGCTGCAGTGCCCTTTGGGTTCAGTAGCGACGGCTGTCCAGAGGGCGCATGGGGCAACACCACTCTCCTCCCTTTGACATGCATCAAGGTCGGAAAGTTCCCGGGGAAACAGACTGGAACTGGTCACAGCAGGGGACGACACTCCTGGCAGTCCAGCGGTTAACTTTCCGCCCTTCCAGTGCAGGGGGCACGGATTTGATCTCTAGCTGGGGAACTGCAATCCCACATGCTGCTCAATGCAACGTTGAGCCAAACAAATAATAAATAAAAATTTTAAAAAGAAGAACTTACATTAAAAAAAAGAGAGAGAGAAATGATCACGACGATAGAGAAGACAGAGGACCTCATCACAGCATTTAAACCCACGCCTTGGAGCTCTCAAGCTCAGAGGGGGCTTCCGTATAGCTCACATGCAATGCAGGAGACCTGGGTTTGATCCCTGGGTCAGAAAGATCCCCTGGAGGAGGGCATGGCAACCCACTCCAGTATTCTTGCCTGGAGAATCCCATGGTAAGAGGAGCCTGGTGGGCTACAGTCCATGGGGTCGCAAAGAGTCGGACGCAACTGAGCAACTAACACTTGGAGCCCTCAACCCCTTATTTTTTTTTCAGGAAAGAAACTTGAACCCAGAAAGACTTGGAAGCCACAGGGTTTAGAAGGCACCGTAGCTGGACTAGAACTAACACCTCCTGCTTCTAACCTATCACCCTTCTCATGAAGAAGTCACCGAAGACAGAGGGGAAGCGACCGGGCCACACCCAGCGTGACGAGCTGGTCTGCACCAGGGTGGGCGCCCAAATGCAGAGAGGGCGGGGACTCGTGTGATGGGACAGGCGGTTACACACGGCTTTGACTGCAAAGACTAGAAGACATGGCAAAGTCAACCACAAGGTAATCTTGTTTTGGCAGAAGCACTGCCTTTTTATTTCACATTAGTAAGAAATTCGTATTCTGCTGACCACGAAACCACCTGAGGTGGAAGCCGGGTAAAAAGAGGATACCTTCTTCCTCACACCCTTCGCCCAAAGGAAATGCTATTTCTGAAAACTTTTCCAGACTCCTGGTTATAAATGACTTAAACTCCCAAACCTAAAATCTCTTGGGAAGAAGACAGAAGTTGTTTTAAGCCACCAGAGCGCTGCAGTCCTCCCCCGTTTGGAATTTAGCAAAAAGGTAAACCATAAGGAGTTTCCAATTGGCTATCTACTCACTTCTTAAAATATTTGACAGAGTGTGCAAAATACTTAATTATACACACTTCTGCTTTGCATTTCAGAAACCTGTCCTCAACTGCTGTGGACTGGGGCTGGGGAGAAGGGGGCTGTCAGGCTGAGTTTTAGGCAGTGTTTGCAACGTCCATTTGGATTTTTCATCCACTGTGAAGCTACAAAGCTCCCCCGTGATGGCCTAGCCTTGGGGGCTGCCTTTCTGTAAGAAGAGGGGGTGTGATGGCAAAGAGAATTTAAAAAGAAATGGGGTGAGTATTGAGGATAAAGCAGTTTCCAAGTAACTTTAGTGAAAGTGCTTGTTGCTCAATTGTATCTGACTCTTTGGGACCCTATGGACTGTAGCCCACCAGGCTCCTCTGTCCATGGGATTCTCCGGGCAAGAATACTGCAGTGGGGTGCCATTCCCTTCTCCAGGGGATCTTCCTGACCCAGGGATCAAACCCAGGTCTCTTGCATTACAGGCAGATTCTTTACTATCTGAGCTACCAGGGAAGTCCTGCTGCTGCTGCTGCTAAGTCGCTTCCGTTGTGTCCGAGGGAAGTCCTAAGTAACTCTAAAACAAACACAAAGGGATGCTTACTGGGTTCCTACCAAGTGTCAGGGTACTGAGACACTGGAGGGGGAGGGCCCTGCCCTCACTGGGACCACCAGGCCCTCCCAGGCCCCAGAACCAAGTGTACAAACAAACACCTGGTCCGGGGTCACTGCGATGGCCTGGGTCAGTGTCCCAGATGTGGCTTGTCAAAAGAGTCCTGTTTAAACCATGCCGTACAACTGTTCAGCCATGGCCGTCTGAGATAAGTAGCTAAGTGTCTGAGGTTGAATCCTCTCTTTTATACTCAACCCCAGAAGCGCTTATTGTTCGTATTGTCCATTGAGACATACAAAGGAGGGTTTAAAAACAGAGTTGTCCCTGAGGTTCTTGGTCTGGAAGAAGCCTGGAAGGGCAGGGACACAGGCACTGTGGAGTGTGTGTGTGCAGGCGTGTGTGGTGTGCGTAACAAATGCAGCTACAAGGTCTCTGGTTGAGGGGCAGACACTTGGATGGCCACAGGACAGGGCTGCGCTGAGAGCCACTTCCCTGAAAGCAGGAGGTCCCGAGAGGAACACAGGATGCTGTGCTCCCAGGCTCTGCCAGCCTGGGGCCCTGTGAGCATGAATAAGCGCTTTCATATCTCTCAGCCTCAGTTTCCTCAGATAGAAAACCAGGGCAACTGTGCCTGCCTTACAGGGTTTTCTGAGGATGGCCTGAAATTCTATTTGAAAGCACCTAGCACTAAGTGCTATAGACACACAGATGTAGAAATCCAGTAGGCGTTTGGGAAATGCACATTCTGTTCCCTCTTGACTGAATCTGGCTGCTTGTTACGAAGGAGGACAACAGTCGTGCTGCAGAGACATAGGCCTCCATTGTCATCACAGATTCTGACTCCAGCAACCAGAGGCCGCGTGGCGAAGATGCCGAGGGACGCATGGGGGGTGCAGAGGTCCTCTGTGCTGGTCCTGATTTACCCATTTCCTGGCTAGATAACCTTGCACTAGCTGCTTACCCTCCCCAGACTTGAGTTCTCTTATCTGCGAATTTTTATCTCCCCCTTTTAAATCCTGAGGAATCCACAAAATTCAATTAGAGCTAATAAACACATTCAGCAAGGTAGCGAGATGCAAGACCAACGCCCAGAAATCCACTGTTTTCATACACAGCAAAAGTGAAATTAAGAAAATAATTCCACTCATAATAAAATAAAAAATAAAATGCCTAGAAATTATTTAAAAAGAAGAGTGAGACTTGTGCACTGAAAATTATAAAGTGTTGTGTGAAGACTTTGGAAACTGAATGGACGTCCCATGTTTGTGGATCAAAAAATTTAATACTGTTACGTTGGTAATATGTCCTAAATTGTTGTATAGATTCAACACAACACCTAACAAATCCTAGCTAGAGTTTTTTTTTTTTCCCCCCCCAGAAATTGAAAAGCTCATACTAAAACTCACTTGGAAATACAAGTGACTCAAGATAGCCAAAACAATCTTCAAGAAGAAGAAGTACGAAGTGGAAAAACATACACACCCCAATTTCACAACTTACTACAAAGCTACAGTGATATGACAGTGTGGTCCTAGTGTTAGAACAAACATAGGGAGTTAAACTGAGAGCCCAGGAATAAACTCTAACATTCATGGTCAGTTGATTTTCTACAAAAAATGTCAAGAAAATTCAGCAGGAAAGAAATTAGTATTTCAACAAATGGTGCCAGAACAGTTATCTCACACCACACACAAAAATTAGCTCCACATGTATCGTGAACCTAGATGTAAGAACTGAAAGTACAAAACTCTCAGAAGACTAATGATCAGGGCTGAAGTCCTAATGCCTTAGGACTGGGTATGTGGTCCAGGACCTTTGCAAAATCATAGAGGAGGAAAAGAGGTCACATCACTGCCCACCCAGTAGGGACTGAAACTGAATCTCCACTGAGCCCAGTGGGATGGAGGTCAGAGTCAGATTGAGATTTATTTATTTTTTATTGCAGTAAAATATACATAATATAAAACTTGCCACTTGAACCACTCTTAAGTGTGCAATTCAGTTTTATGAAGAACATTCACTCTGAGTGTGTAGCCGTCAGCACCACCCATCTCCAGAACTTTTTATTATCCCAGACTGAAACTCGGCCTCGTTCAGCATTAACTCCTTATTCCCCCAGCCCCTGATAACCACCTTCTACCCACTATCTCTGTGAATCTGACGATTCTGGGTACCGCAGGTAAGTGGAATCAAACAATACATCTCTTTTTTGACTATGGCTTATTTGACTTAGAATGTTTTCAGGTTTACCCAGAGATTTAGATTATTTTTTGTTTAAAGAAAATCAAGAAATGCACAATTTCTAATACACTCAATGGACATGAGTTTGAGTAAACTCCAGGAGTTGGTGATGGACAGTGAGGCCTGGTGTGCTGCAGTCCGTGGGGTCGCAAAGAGTCAAATACAACTAAGCGACTGAACTGACTGAACCAATGTACTCAAGTTTATGAACTTGGATCCACTTTACACACAGATGGACTCATTCATCCTCCCCTAATTCTGGTCAAATTCTTATCTGATCCTGAAACTGTTTTTCTCTCTGATCCTCCACATTCAATTAGTCTTGCCAGTTCCCCGTCAGACCCCTGACCCCAGGTCCACTCCAGAGATTTGACTCCCAGGGTCCTTAACTCTCCCCTTGGTCTTGGACAGCCTTGTCCAAATCCACACAGCTCAGAAATATCAGAGAAATTGTCTCAGAGCCTAGCTCTGCTCTCCAAATGCTCCATCATTCCCGCCTCTGCCCTTTGGCTTGAATGATGCCAGTCACTCCCCACCAAGCCTTTTCTCCAGGTTTCAACTCCTCCCTGAGATCCTGGTGGCTCAGCTGATAGAGTCTGCCTACAACGTGGGAGACCTGGATTGGATCCCTGGGTTGGGAAGATCTCCTGGAGAAGGAAATGGCAACCCACTCCAGTATTCTTGCCTGTAAAATCCCATGGACAGAGGAGCCTGGTGGGCTACAGTCCATGGGGTTGCAAAGAGTCAGACATGACTGAGCAACTAACAGTTTCACTTTCCCACATCCTTCAGGCTTTACTCAAATACCATCACCTCAGCAAACCTCCTCAGAAGTGGTCCCCGCACCCCCTGTGCCTATTCCGTCCTGGCCTGTGACTCCATACACACTCAGCTGTTCAGCTTCATTACCAGCTCATCCAAGACAGAGGACACGTCCCTTCGAAAGAGCAGTCTCACCTAGAAAATGTTCGCATAGCCCTGCATAAGGAGTGATCATACATGAACGTACATTATGAATTTATGTCAAAGTTACATGTTGCTGTAATAATTACCAGATTCAGTGGTGTGGACAGCAAGTGGTCCAGGAGTCAGCCAATGAATGAAAATGGCCTCTCAAAGCACTACCCAGCTCTGAAATGTGACCATCTGTGGGTCAGGGCCGTATGGTGGGTGGGGGCACCTTACTTTGGCCTGAAAGAAAAAGATGGGTTGGAGGGCAGCTGCAGCCAGGCTGGGGTTGAGGGCGGGGGTTTGCAGGGAGGATGGGAGTAGAGCTCTTCCAGAAGTAAGAAGTGGTATCAGCCAAGGGAAGGACAGGACGTTCTGGGAGAGGCCTCCAACCCAAACGGGGAAGTAAAGAGGTCACTCTCCAGAGTTCCAGCCCCGCAAGGGTTTCACGACTGGCTGACCAAACCCTAGTGATCCCCACATTTGAAGGGTAGGAGCCAGTCTGTGTCCACTGATGGAATCTCCCAAGGCGTGATTCACCACACAGCTGGCTGGTGGGTTCAAAAGTCCAACAGGTGGTTGAGACTCAGATAAATAAAAAAGGCATTTTTGTTTTCATTGGATTATTTTAGCTTTCAGCAGTTGTTGACACAGTCTGAGAGTGAACTCTCTGGAACATGATTTTCCTTCTTATCTGTTCCATCAGAACTTGGGGAGGTTATTTGAGATTCGTGAAGAAGAGCAGCCATCCTCCGAGGATCATCCAGACCCGGGGAAGTGGGGAGGACGGCTGAGCTGAGTCCAAAACACCCCCATCTCCACCCCCACCACACACAACCTTCTAGAGGCTTCCACCTCCCCCTTGACCAGATCTTGATAAAGTCTACACAGAAGGCTTCTTCGGATCCCATCTCTGCTTCAACTTACACATCTCGGCAGATGTTCGAGAGGCTGAGGGAAGAAGCAAAAGCCATCCAGCAGGGAAGCCCCACCAAGACAGAGTGGAGTGCTGAAGGGTGCCAGCCAAGTGGCAAGCATGGATGAAGAGGCAGGAAGGACCAGAAACGACAGCTCAGCTTCCAGCCCCCTGCCTCTGAGGGAGGCCATCCTTTGGACTGGGACGCTCTGCTCTAGGTCCCACTCGTCCTGGCACTGCAGGAGCGCCCAGGTGCTCGTACCCTGCATGACTCCGTGACCCGGCTCTCAAGCCCCTTCTCCTCGTAGGGAAAGGGCCGAAGACAGGAGGAGGTCACGATCAAGCACCAGATCCAACATGGGACCCAGAGGAGCCCAACCTGCCCTGTGGTCCCCGCCTGGGAGACCGTGGACACAATAGCCTTATTCAGGGACAGGGACTCTGAAACCTGAGTAGGTGTTGTTGAAAGTGTCTCTGAAATAAACGTTGACCTGCTGACTCAGGCTCCCTCTGAATCCATCTGAAGTATTATTTAACCTGTCTGTGGCAAAGCAGCAGCCTGCAGTCCCATAGGTCAGCAGCGGAGAGAGGGGGGTGAGACGGGAGACCCACCTGGGGTGGAGACCGCCTGGCTCCGTGTGGGGAACCTCCTGAAGGAGGGTTTGCTGAGCTCAGAATCAAAGGCTTTCAACACGCCTTCAAGCTCTGCCGCCACCCTCGCCAGCCCCTCCTGCTGGGAATGTGTTTCTTGAAGCCAGACGAACCCCTGTAACAAGAATGCCCTGAAAAAAAAAAAAAAAAAGAATGCCCTGGCCTCACCGTGGATGCCAAGAGAAACAGGCTTTTCGAAAAGTGGCACTTCAGCGTAGACAGCTCTGGTGGTGGGAGCTGAAATAATGACGTGCCAAGAGAGATTACCTTTTTGAATTCTGGGAATGCGCTTTTTTTCTCCAGGCTTGAGCCTCTGAGTGCTCCTAACCAATTCGGCCACCCGGACACCTCACACACCCACTCCTCAGCATCCACTACACACACTGTAGTTTTAAGTGGAAACGTGAAAAGAAGCATTAGGTGTCCCTGGGAAGTAAGTGACAAAATTCAGAGAAAAGTTCATGCAGTTGAGAAGGCAGATTTAACTGTGTGTCTGTGAGAAATATCCTCTACCAGCTGTGGGGCAATTAGAAAGACAAGTCCATGTACAGGGGTCCACTGGGACCCACAGGAGCAATTTTCTCTCTTGGACTCCCATCATTTTTCTACATGTTTCTGGAACTCTCCTTTACTCTACTATCTTTGATCCCCTCAAGGGCCAAGTCCAGGTGAATATCCTAATCCAACCTGAAATCTAGTCTGATGAAAATTGACCTCATCAAATAAACAGCTATCCAAGCTTTGCCATCTCTGCTCATAGGAGCCCCAGACTTCTGAATTTCTTGTAGCCTTGGAAGGACTCAGGTTCCCTTTGTCTTAGCTCTTCCATATTTACTCATACTCATTCAGCAAGTTCTGCCCCAAGGGCATGCCTCAAATTCAGCTTTTCACTTACAGCCCATCATAAAGAATAGATGCTCAAAGTACATCATTGCAGCACTAGTTACTATTGTAACTAGTGTTGTAACCAGGACATGAAAGTATCAACATCCATCAATAGAAAAATGGATAAAGAAATTGTAGTACATATATACGATGCAATATTATTCAGCCACAAAAATGAACGAGACTGTAGTGATGTGAATGGACCTAGAGTCTGTCACACAAAGTGAAGTAAGTCAGAAAGAGAAAATCAAATACCCTGTATTAACACACACGAATATATATGGAAGCCAGAAAAATGGTACAGATTTACTTATTTGCAGGGAAGGAATAAGAAGCACAGATTCCGAGAAGGGACATGTGAACACAGAGAGGGAGGAAGCATTGACACATATACAATCGCATGCGTGCTCAGTCATGTCCAACTCCTTGTGACCCCACGGACTGTAGCCCGCCAGGCTCCTCTGTCCATGGGATTCTCCAGGCAAGAGGACTGGAGTGGGGTGCCATTGCCTTCTCCATATATGCACTAGCATGTGTAAAATAGATCCAGGGGAGGGGAGGCCAGGGAGCCTGGAGGCCAAGTCCACGCTGCTTGTGCTGCAGGCTCACAGAGATCCCCCAGGTAAAACCTTGAATTCTGCAGAAGGTTGAGGATGGGGGCTTTTTTCCAAAGAGTGATTTCTCAAGTACTATTTGCACTGATTTCCTTTGGCCCAAGTGACAGCTGGTTTTAATTTAAATCAGCTATTTCTTGAAAGCAAGAGAAAGCTTACCTTATCCCATAATCCCTCACTCCAGAATGTGGGGCCTTGCAGTCTGGGAAGAATTCGCTTCAGGTGGTATTTCTAGGAGGGTGGTCAGAACTGTACCAGCACAGATATTAATTCTTCTAAGTAGTTAAATTTCTTGGTTTTGCCTTGATTCCAGTAGATGATTAATCAAGTGCCTTTGTCCAGGCTCCGGCTGCCTCCTGGACTGGTCATAAGGAGACCTCTGTTTGTGGATCCCAGGTCACATGCACTACCTTCAGGACATACCAGGACCGGAGTCAGCGGCGTGCTGGTTCCTGTGTGACATCTGGGCCTCTGAAGCCTGCCCTCCGATCTCAGCCCTGCCATCAATGCCCTCAGGTGTCTGGAGGGAAGCATTCAGTCTCCCAGCACTTTATTTGGTAGTTCAGTCAGTTGTGTCCGACTTCTTGTGACCCTATGTGACCCCACTGTAGTCCACCAGGGTCCTCTGTCCATGGGATTCTCCAGGCAATAATACTGGAGTAGGTTGCCATTTCCTCTCCCAGGGGATCTTCCCAACCCAGGTATCAAACCTGAGTCTCTTCCATCTCCTCCACTGGCCAGCAAATTCCACTGCTGAGCCACTGGGAAGCCATATTTGTCCTGCTGCAAATACCTTTTGGGCTTCCCCGGTGGTGCTAGTGGTAAAGAATCCTCCTGCCAGTGCAGGAGATGCAAAAGACTCGGGTTCGATCCTGGGTCGGGAAGATCCCCTGGGAGAGGAAATGGCAACCTACCCCAATATTCTTGCCTGGAGAATCCCAGGGACAGAGGAGCCTGGAGGCCCACAGTCCATGGGATCGCAAATAGGTAGACATGACTGAGCACACAACACACGCAGCACGCGCAGGCCTCCCAGGAAGTGCCAGTCCTGACCCTTTCTCATTTCATGCCTGCTTCTGGCAGCAGCTGAGATTCTGGCCTGATCAGGGCCCAGAAACTAAGGAAACAGAGGTTCAGGGCACTGTGACGACTTGTGCCTGAAGTCTTCCCGACCCTGCGAGGACTCCCACCACAGCTTCAAGCAGCTTCTCTCCCAGCTTCAAGGCCAACTTCTTTCCAGTAACCCATCATTCCTCATTACGCAAAGAGAACACCAAGGGCTTCATGTCTTATGGTCAATAATTCATGTAAGGAAGTGAGATCATAGTCCATCTTAGGAATTCTGAGGAACCTTAAGACAGTGTGTATTTCGGTACCAAAGGGATCTAGCGTGATTCTTTCGTTGGTTCATAAAATGCTCAAACGCTCAAACCCTAAGTGCACTTCCCAACAGATATATCCTTCCATATATATATATAAAAAGAGGAATCTTTCAATATCAGCTGGAAAAATAAGCATGGACATTGGGGAAAATAGTCTAGATTTCACCCTGAGTCAGTTCCAGGGCAGCGGACATGATAGCAGCCTCATGGCCGGGCATTGCCCAGCCCACAGTCCTGTTCCAAGCCTTACGTCCACTCAGCGTGTATAAGACAAGCCACACCCAAAGACATCTGCACATGAACATGCCTTGCGGGACACAGCCTATACATAATATTGCTTCCATAAAGTAAAAGAGGCGGGGGCTTCCTTGTGGCTCAGTGGTAAAGAATCTGCCTGCCAATGCAGGAGACACAGGTTCGATCCCTGGTCCGGGAAGATCCCACGCGCCGCGGGGCAACTGAACCCGTGCGCCATAACTGCTGAGCCTGTGCTCTGGAGCCCAGGAGCAGCAACAACGGAGCCCTAGGGTTGCAACTCCTGAAGCCTGCAAGTTTGAAAGTAAAGAAGGTCTCTGTCAAACATTCCTGGGATCTGCACTGTCCCCCCATGAAAAGAGCGCTTCTGTCATGACTAGACTATACCCACAGCCTGACAAGAAAGCGTCTGCGTGACTAAGACTTTGTGCCAATTAGTCCTTGCAGGGATATCAGCAACGGGGGGGTCTGACGAACAAAGGGTCGTGTCACTGGCTTGGCTCCTCCATGGAGACTGTAATGGTCCCTTTTTGCTCACTGGAGTCTGCTTGCTCAGATTGGATTTTGTTCATCTTTTACTGAGACTGAGAAAAGTGCGCGTGGCAGTTTATGAATTGAGTCTCCCGGCAAGGCTCTGAAAGACAACTGGTGTGGGGGGTGGTCTGCGGGTGTGAAAACCCCGGACAGATGGAGTGGAAGCCGGGCTGTGACACACAATAGCATCTGTGTGTGGCCCAGCAGCGAGCAAACAGCTTCCTTCCCTGCAAGGGGAGAGCCGTGCCAAGTGAGGACCAAAAGATCTTAGAGATGCTCATCATTCGTCTGTTGGAGGGAGACGTTTTAAAATGGGCAAATAATTTCCTTGCTGTGTGCAGTCTGGATTTTCTTTCCTCTCCATGCCCTTATTTCTAATTCTCAAACTCTCTCCCCTCCTTCATCTTACAGCATTTTTATGTACACATGCGTTCAGTCTCCATGTATGAAGTCAGACATAGCAATTTGTCTTTCCAGAATCCTGGGGCTTTGCTGTTCTGTGAAGATCCATAATGAGATACCAGAGTTCTCATTCCCTTCCTGTTAACATAATTCATGCTCAAAGCACAGAGCTAAGTCCTACATAAGCGTCATCAATAACAGTGCATTCTCACCAGCGTCCTTGGACAGTTTGCTAAATTCTTTCTGAGTGCCTCTTGCTGACCCTTGCAATGGTTAACTGGTAAACAAACTGGAAGCTAGGAATCCCACTGTGCCATCAGGATGTACATTCTATGACACAGATAGAGGGTCAAGTTCATGGAATCACATTCGGCGTGCCTGCAATCCCAGGTGAAGGTCATCTTTAGGCAAAAGTCAGCTTTCCCAAACATTGGCCCAGTTTTGGTGAGCTGGGGATTTGGATTTTGTTTTCTTAACAGATGCTAGAAGTTAAAAACAGGAATCTGAACTATGCATCAATTTTTTCTTCTCCATGTCATCTTACCTGGCCCAAAAAGGCAAAAGAAGGAGCAAGTAGTGTTGCTAAGTAACACTTTAGGATATAACCTGAATACCCCCTCTATCCAAGTCATGCAGGAATCTCACGTGTAACTTTCATAGCCCAACAAGCCAAAACAGTTCCAGGATGACAGATGACTGCAGAGCAAAAGGGACACAGAAGGAATTTGATCCAAACGAAGACCTGTCGGCTTTTTAAATTTCAACTTAGAAAATATGGAGTTGGCTAGAATTTTTAATTTGCAAAACAAATAACCACTTTAACCATCATCTAATCGTAGAGTCCTCTGTTCTCCACGCTGCGAAGCCAAAACAGGTCCTAGGGAATAACTTTAGGAAAATAACACATTCATGCACACACACAAAAAGGAACCTCAGCCGAGAACACACACTTCTTGCCTATCCCTGGGGTCCCCAAAGATGAAAGCAGACTGAATCTTTAAACACGATTCTAATGCCAGGAGCTCACTGCTCCTGATGGACTCCAGCCCGCCCTCCGCACCCAGAGGAGGGCAGGGTACTCACCGGTCATGAGGCTGTAGTAATTGGGATAAGAGAGAGTGGGAAAGTCCGGGGTCAAGTAATCCACTTTGACCCCTCTGCTCACAATCTCTTTGAACCCGGGCAAGGACTCCAGGGCCTCATCGCTGATGTAGTCTGCTCGGAAGCCGTCCAACAGAAACACCAGGAGTTTCCGGTGGGCCGAGGCTGGCTGCACCAGGCTGAGAACGAGGGCCAGCAGGAGGACCCCCAGCTTCCCTGCCATGCCGCCAGGAGCCTGCCCTAGCCAAGGATGCAGAGTCTGCAGCTATTCTCTCTTCTAGGGGCTGGACCTTGACTACTGGCCTTCCTGAGCCAAGTTCACTTTCAGAATTTAAAGGTACAGCACCCCCTTTTAAAAAACGTCTAGGCTCACCCTTTACTAGCAAGTCTGGAGATGGTCTCCTTCAGAGAAGTCAAGCTCTCAAACCACCCGGAATAAATACCAGGGGAGAGAGAGCGTGCAACCCGTCAACCACAAAGGGGCACTTGCCATGGATGCTTGCCATCTATTGTACCTCTACAATGGTTAAGTCACGTGCTGCTGCAGCGGCTGACCTCTGACACCCACCCCCCCTGCTAAGGAGTCTGGGGTGGAGGTCAGGAATGAGGCACTCTGTACGCCAGGAAACTGGCAGGGAAGGTCTTTGGATGGTGGTCAGATATTTTCAGGAGCTGGTTTTCCCTCATATCCGGTTGTTTCCTCATATTCAGAAAAGCACTAAAATCCGTCTGCTAGTTACTATATCTTGTGACTAGCAGAAGCTCCACGAGAACAGAAGAAACTCTACCAGAAGAAAAAAACAAAAAATACATGCTTGATGGCATGTACTCCCCCTTTGCCAGAATCACATATACTCTGTCTGTCCCTCCGACCTCTTTGAGCAGTTTCCAAGAGCTATCAGAGGTGCTGTCTCCAGGCTGCAGTCCTCATTTTACCCCAAATAAAACTTAACTCACAACGCTCATAGCGTGCATCTTTTTTAGTCGACAGTTATGCCGACCAGTGAAGAGCCCCAGAGTGGACTTCCCTCCTTCCCCTGAACTCTACGAGGAACCTGAGCCTCGGTACCAGCAACGGCCCCTCGAGCCCGTCCACCTCCTCGGGGAGTGCAGACAAATTTGGGGAAATCTCTTTTGGTTCTAGGACCTCCCGCAGTGGCTGAGGATCTTGAGTTCTTGGTTTTTTTTTAATATGGGGAGAGGGACCAGGGCCCTGCCCACTGACCTTGCTATCGGCCACAGGCCCCAGGTCTCTGGGGACATAGTGCGGAGAGCACTCACTGGGACCAGTTCCCTCCATCCCCGGTGATCTGGGCCCAAGAGCACTGGAGGCAGAGCCGGCCTGGAACCCCACCGCTCCATCCCACACTGGAGGCGCAGCCCTCAGGCCCCTTGGCAACTGAATCCTCATAAGCCTGGGTCCCTGCCCCCGTCTTTTCATCACGTGATCTTCCCAACCACAGAGACCTCTCGTTCCTGCTGCAGGTGAACCCTGGAGCAGCGAGGTGGGAATAGAGACAGGAGAAGAACTCCAGAGGCACTCTGGGTCCACGGCTCACCTGCCCCTCAGGGCCAGATGACACGTGCTGCCCCGCCCAGGGCTCTCTCCCACCTGGGAAGGCATGGGGGTATTAGGCACTTCCCTGCAGCCCCTTGCAGTAGCTCACACCCTCTGCTCCCTCCCAGGAAGGGAACGTTTTGAGCCTTCCAAGAATCCCCAGCCTCTGCTGACCTGGCTGGGCCCATCTGGCTCTGCGTCTCTGTGATAGGACCAGAGTCTGAAGGGTTAGAGGTGGATGGACAAAGCTGGGGTGGCTGGAGATGGATCAGCCACACGGGAGAAGGGAGCATCCCCAGGAACCCAGGATGCCACCTCTAGGACCCAAGTTCTTTCACCTGGGGGTTGGGGGATGGTGGTGGTGTGTGTGCTCACCATGGTGGGCTACAATCCACGGGGACCATGGGGTCCTGGCTCCTTGGTCCATGGTTCTTCCAGGTAAGAATACTGGAGTGGGTAGCCATTCCCTTCTCCAAGGGATCTTCCTGACCCAGGGATCGGACCCAGGTCTCCTGCACCGCAGGCGGATTCTTTGCCATCTGAGCCATCAGGGTATATTGGAAGACACATCATTTAAAGGACTCACTACAACCCAGAGGGAAAGGCCCCCCATCAGGTGCTCTTAACTAGCTCATATGCAGCGAAATTAAAGGGAATTGACTCTTGGATTTATATTTCCCACTAAAAAGGGCTCCTACACTGTACTGGTCTATAGAGAGGAATGGAGACCTCAAACTCACCTTAAAAGGACCCTCAACAAAAGGAGGAACTATACTCACACCAGAACGAGAAGAAGATGACATCAGAAGTAGACAGCTTACCCAAAATGCTGGACCTGACTCCTATGATCATTTATAATTTTTCCTGACCTCTTGGATCTTTGCATATGAATCCAATGTTTTCATATCATGGATGTGATTCTATGCTAATTTTATAAATCAATCCAAATTGTTGGGTTTGTGGTCAATTACCTCTATCTAGTACTTCTAGGTTACATGGTGGGTATCCCCCATCCAAAGCTCTGATGTGACAGCCCTTAGAAAATTTATTTCAGAAGAAATTTTAATCCTATCCAGGCTACTCATGATTGCTATTAATATAGCATAACCATATTTATTTAAGAATGTATTTCCAAGATCAAATGGCAAAGTTCAACAATGCAAAACTGCAGTTACACTTGCACCAACCTAATAGATGGGATCCTCTTACCCAGCCAGTTGATAATACCTGCTCTGACCGTGGTCATAGATTTAAAGTCTCTTTTCAGCTCATAAGGCTCAATCAAAACAACAAGCCAACTCTCAATCAATAACTGTGCTGTCTCGTTTATTAAAAGGAAACCCCCCACATTATGAGATGGGCTTAGACAGTTAACAACAGGCTTTGGTCATTTAAGTTTAAAAGCTCCTCAATGTTGGTAACAATTAAATCACACTAAGGATAATCAGCCTAGAAATATTGGGAAACTAGGCTGCGTGCCTTATGAACAATGCCTACATATTATTACCCTTAGAGACAGTGATCAGTATGGAACTGACTGGGTCAGACGACCAGAGAGTCACTAGGTTGTACCAAATGGGACTCAGTGGATTTGTGGTACTAATTTATGGCCTTGGCTTCCACCTGGATGGATAGGAAAGTATACTCTGGGATTTGCATGGTGACTGACTCTTGTGACTCGCAGAAGCTTCAGGAGACCAGCAGAAACTTTCTACCAAACACACACACACACACACACACATACACACACACACACACACACACACATATATATGCTTGGTTGCATGTGTTATCCCTTTACCAAAATCACATATACACTGTCCTTCCCCACTACCTCTTTGGAGCAGCCTCTTAGAGCTATCTGAGCTGCTTTCTCCTGGGCTACAGTTCTCAATTTGCCCCCAAATAAAACTTAACTAGCAACTCTCACATTGTCCATCTTTTTTAGTCGACAAACTGTATTATTTTGGGGCGAATATTCCAGAAATAGAAGCACCCACGGAGAGGTAGAATTTTAGATGACAGAAATCAACTCTTAACTTCGCAGTCGGGCTGACCAAAGGGAGGAGTCAAGGAAAAGGGTGATCTCTTAATTTGCTGTTATCCCTCGTCTCTGCCCAATTTAAACTCTCACAGTGCATTCCTCAGAATTTAGTAACGTGAACCTCTTAACTCAGGGAGTCAACAGGAGACAGTAGACTTTGGTGGAGATACCTGTGAACTTTTCAGCAGTGCCCCCAGCTCCAGAGCATTTAACAACAAATTATCTGTCTACGTATCAATCATTGTATCCATCTATGTACTGCTGCTGCTGCTGCCTAGTTGCTTCCGTCGTGTCCGACTCTGTGTGACCCCATAGACGGCAGCCCACCAGGCTCTGCCATCCCTGGGATTCTCCAGGCAAGAACACTGGAGTGGGTTGCCATTTCCTTCTCCAATGCATG
Organism: Oryx dammah; assembly: GCF_014754425.2. Classification (NCBI taxonomy): domain Eukaryota; kingdom Metazoa; phylum Chordata; class Mammalia; order Artiodactyla; family Bovidae; genus Oryx; species Oryx dammah. The sequence goes on from NW_024070191.1 coordinate 13,703,202, forward strand.
AAAGTGAAGTAGCTCAGTCGTGTCCGACTTGTAGCGACCCCATGGACTGCAGCCTACCAGGCTCCTCCGTTCATGGGATTTTCCAGGCAAGAGTACTGGAGTGGGGTGCCATTGCCTTCTCCAATCCATCTATGTACAGAACTTACTTTATATTTCAAGGTGCTTGTGTTCAAACATAACTGTAGGAAGAGATACCTCTCAGAAGAATCATAGAGTCAGAAAGTTCCAGAGTTGAACAAGACAGTCGGGGGTCATTACTGGCACATTGGCCTGAGACAGCACTGCTCTAGAAGGGCAGCAATGAGAAAGACTTAGTGGGCGAGAGTTCGAGATGGACAAGCACAGCTAGGGACAACCATGAGGCTCTGTGCCAAGAAGAACCAGGCAGAGGAGGGCCTGGGAGGCTGGCCAGGAGGTCAATACAGGGCAGCAAGCACAGGTGGGTCAGGAGACAAAGCACGAAGTCCAGACACCAGGTATCTGTGGGTCTTTCATTTGGCAGAAAATTCAATATAAAGGCTTATAAAATGTGCGTGGCCAATAGCAAGCACTTGATGAATGCTATTATTATCATTATAACATTGCTCAGATCCTGGTGGAGCTTGCAAGCTTCCTAGGGACTGGAGGTAGTCTGACCTTAATCAATTCTAGAATGGCTGTCGCCCAACCTCTGTTCTCTGCCTGTGATGCAATAGAGGTGTCAACTAACCTTATTGTGGTCATCTTTTCACAATCATATATCTGTACTGAATCAAACCAAGAGAAAAAACACTCTGCAATGTATCAGAATTAAACATTTTTTAAAAAAGAGTAAAAGGCAGCATTAAAGAAAATTCATACAACAATCATTCTGTGCCTTCCTACTAGGAAGCAGTTTTATCTGCGCACGCTTTAAATTAAATGGTCTTTGAGAATGTACTTGGGCTTCCCAGGTGGCTCAGTGGTAAAGAATCCACCTGCCCAAGCGCGAGATGCCTGCATTCGGGAAGATCCTCTGTGTTAGGAAGGTCACCTGGAGGAGGAAATGGCAATCCGCTCCAGGATTCTTGCCGGGAGAATCCCATGGACAGAGGAGCAGAGTCGGACACAACTGAGTGAGCACCCAGGTGCACAAGAACGCACCCTGTATATACAGGGTAGCTAAGTGAGCAGGATCACCCAGACACTAAATGGAATGGCCAAGAACTGCTAGCCTGACTCCTAATCTCATGCTGTGGTCCTGCTTGGGCCTTTCATGGTGGGGAGCAGGGGCTCTCTCTTGATATGATCAGCCTCAGTTGGGGCTGCAGAAACTTGTCTCCTGTGGTGAACCCTGGCCTCACTGCTCGAGAGTGCAGACTGAACCCATCCCACCACAATTCTAGTTGGTAAGACTGGGTTATTATAGACCTTTAAAGATGCCTCCTATATTTTTTTTTCAGTTACAGCTCAAGCAAGCAGAACTTTATTAAACAGGCAGCAGATAGTACACCCTTGAAACACGAGGGTGGGCTGACCTCGAAGGAATGGCCCCTCATATCATTTTGATCAAAATCCAGGCTTGGGAACCACTGCTGACAAAGACAGGCAGCAACAGACAGGCCTGAACAAGGTTATATCATCTTCAGATCTGCATGTTAGAAAGCAGGATCCAGAAGCCACGAGGAGGCAACATGGGTGCTGATGGAGGCAAGAATAATAACATCCACCTTTCTTGATATTAAGGACTTTACATGCGGGACTTTCCCGGTAGTCCAGGGATTGAGAATCCACATGCCAATATGCCAATGCAGGGGACATGGGTTAGATCCCTGGTTGGGGAGCTAAAATCGCACATGCCTCGGGGGAAACCCCTGCTTCACAACAGGAGAAGCCTGAGAATTGCAACAAGAGAAGCCCCCAAGTGCCTCAACTAGAGAAAGCCCACCGCCCACAACAAAGACCCAGTGCAGCCAAAAAAAAAAAGCTTTACATGCACTAATTCACTTAGATCTTCTGATCATTTGTAAGGCAGGTATTTATATCCCTACATTGCAAAGGAAATCGAGGTTCAGAGACGCCTAAGGTCAAACAACCCGAAGAGTCAGAACAGCAATTCCAGCCCAGATCTCTTTTATAGCTTTGTATTTTAGGAGAACACATTCGGTTTGTGAAATTAGGAAGAAAAATCAAAGTCTGTGTGAAAGAAAAAAAAAAAAACCCTAAATATCTTCAGTTTGTCTTAATTAAACTGAGAGGGGGAAATCGCTGTTAGAACACTGAAGAAGTAACTGTCGCAGGCAATATCCATTGACGGATGCGAAAATTAGTAGAAGAACCAGAAAGTGAGGAAGTGTTCATAAAACAAAAGAATGGGACCCAAGGCAGGAGACATAAGAGAGACACAGGATCGATTCCTGGGTTGGGAAGATCCCCTGGAGTAGGGCAACCCATTCCAGGATTCTTGCCTGAAGAACCCCAAACAGAGGAGCCCATTGGGCTACAGTCCATGGGGTCACAAAGAGTTGGACACAGCTGAAGCGAGAGTATGCATGTACTATGCATTTTGTATAAAGGACTTGAGCATCCATGGATTTTGGCCCGGGGATGCAGGAGAGTCCTGGAAACAACCCCCTGCACACACCATGGGAGGACCATACCTACTATGACCCTGATGATGGACCATCTAGAGTTATTCTGCATCTTCTCATGATAAAATTTCTAAATCTTCTTACTGAAATAGGCAGATTTTTTTGGTATGTCAAAATATGTTTTAGTGGTTCCAGTGATGACAGAAAACTTAAAACACTGTGACCATTAAAAAAAAGTTTGTCAAAGGAAATCACGAATGCTGAGCTAACTCCACTGTGCACCAGAGAAGCTGGCACGGATTAGCTTGTACAAGAGATAGATACATGGGTATTTATTGTTACAGTGTCTGTAATGGCAAAAAAAGTAGAAATAATCTAAAAATCTGTTAACAAGAGTATGAATAAGTGATATCAGTATTCAAAGAACAGAACACTATATAGCTATCCAAAAGAACTGAAAGGGTTAGCTGCTCAGTCTGTCCCACTCTTTGCGACCTCATGGACTGTAGCGCGCCAGGCTTCTCTGTCCATGGAACTTCCAGGCAACAATACTGGAGTGGGATTATTATCCAGCAAAGACATAAAGAGAGAACCTTAGGTCATTTGTACAAGAGTGTTTGGGCCATGCCATGCCCTTCTCTAGAGGATCATCCTGACCCAGGGACCAAACCCAGATCTCCTGCTTCGCCAGGCAGATTCTTTACTGTCTGAGCGACCACAGAAGCCCCAAAAGATGTAGATGTAGAATGAGAAGTAGATGTGTAGTTCTTGAAGATCTCAAGAATAACAGTGAGAAAAACCAGTTGGAGATGAATACATACAGTCTAAAATATTAACATAAAAACATCCAGCACAATATTCCATATAATAGTACCAACACCATGGAAACGATTGGAAAGGACAGAAGAGAATGAGACCAGAGAGAGGTGCACTGGGGGTTTCAACTTTGTAATGTTCTAGTCATTTAAGAAATAAAATAAAAATGCCAAGGGTCCATGTAGGACAAAATGCTACAATTTCACAACCACGAGGGCTGGGACAAGGGTGCTATTTATATTATGCCCTTGGATTTTGTGCAGGCCAGAAACATATTATAACTTAAAAATCATCAGCAGCCCTGGTGATGAATTGAACATGTGGGTGGTAAGAGAAAGGGGTCTTGGATAGTTCCCAAGGTTCTGCCTCCGATGACGGAGTAGCACCATTTGTCAAGATCAGTACCGTAGGAGAATTGCCATCTTTAAGCAATCACCTCATCATATAAATCAGAAAAAAAAGAGGGAAGTTAACCTAATTCAAACCACGATTCAAGGTAACAAAGGAACTTTATCTTCAGAATAGAACTAGGGAAGTGATCTCAGCATGGCTGTCAAGAGTACGCAATTCTGAGCCCTGGCCCAAACACTCTTGTACAAATGACCTAAGGTTCTCTCCTTATGTCTTTGCTGGATAAACAGAAATCATCGTGTAGGCTGAGGAAAGTAAAATGGATTATTTAATAATTACATAAAAGCTGAATGTAAAACTCACCTTAAACCAATAGAAACTCCTCAATGTTTTTCAAGAAAACTGAAAAAATGGTTAGTCAAAGGAGTTTACATTAAATACGTGAAATATGAAGGGAAAATGCAGTAGCATGTAAACCTTGATAAGGAATTGCTACAAAAAAAAAAAAAAAAGAGCGAGCGAGAGAATTGTCACATCTTGTTTGCTGCCAGATGGGAAGAACTGCTTTGAAAAAAAGCAACTACAATCACAGAATTATAGAGTTGTGAATATGAAAGAGACTGCAGACATAATCTAGTGGTAATCTGTTCATTCTGGAGAAGAGAAAGTTGCATGTCAAATAGGGAAAGGAATGAACGATCACAAAGGTAAATAAAATGAGTCCAGAGTAGGTATCATCTCCCATAATAATGCTTTTTAAAATTTCAGCTTCATTTATTCCACCTCTCTTCCCACCCAACCCCCTTTCATTGTTTATTTGCCTGTAATATATTTCTTTCCTGCTTTCCTGTAAGGGTCCACAGGCACTTTGAAACCCTTGGGGCCAGCTACGTTTGGGAGTTGATCGTTTTTCTGATTTGAAAAGGTAACATGGTGCATGTAGAATATATCATATAAACTCCAGCAGCATCCGAGGCATCACCCAATTATCAAATCTGTTAATATTTCTACAGAAAAATGAATGTACGTTCACACTAAGTGGGATTAAAGAAAAGACCACAAATAGCCTCCATTAGATCAAGGTGAGTGTATGCCATCCAGTGAGTTCAGATAAGATCAGGATTTTCCTCAAGTTATCATGCTTTCAGAGCTTTTGAATTCCAGAAGTGGATAATGACATATGCTTTGGGAGAAAACTCTAAATGTATCAGGTGAAGATATATACTTTGCCTTTAGTCTATAGGGCATGGTGTGGCCGAGTCTATATGGAGTATTATTAGAAAAACAAACGGAAGGGGTGGAGCCAGTCTCACTTCGGCCTTGGGTCCTTGCCAGCTCCATTTCTAGTCCACAGAATCCTTTCAATGAACCCCCAGCTTCATAAGGGGGTGTGAGAGAGACGGATCTTTGCACCAACAGCCACCAGTAAGACTACTAGTTGCCAAGACACAAAAAGTACCTCTTTCTATTTTAAGACTTTTAAAAATGTGGAGCATTTTTAAAGTCTTTTCTTGAATTTGTTACAATACAGTTTCTGTTTTTTATGTTTTGGGTTTTTCCAACCACAAGGCAGGTAGGATCCTAGCTTCCCGGGATCGAACCCGCACCCCCTGCATTGGAAAGCACAGTCTTAACCCCTGGACCACCAGGGAAATCCCAGTATCTGTTTTCATACCAGGGCCTCGCTACTGGGTTCCAGAAAGAAGTCTCCAGTCTCCCTCCTTGAGAAATTTTAACTAATGTTAATCATGCATCTGCCTTAACTGGGTCAGGTGGAATCAGACCAGCTCACCAAGGAAGATATTTACTAGACCTATGTTTATCCAGGAAGATAAGTTTGGTCTTGGTTTGACCCAAGCTCTTCCCTGACTGCAAGAGGCTGACCTCAAATGTCCAGTTATTGGGAGTCTGTTCAATGAAGAGATCCAAGGATTGAAGCAATCTGCAAATAAGAATTCATTACAGAGACAGTTTATCTTCTTGAAAACAGTGACTAATTTTGAACACCAAATGCTGTTATTATGCAAAATATGTGCAGCACTCTGACCTCATGCTATAAAAGAACTAAATGTACATATCACAGAGAATGTATATTTCAAGTCAAAGTTTGCAGCCTGTAACTGCAGTTTAATTTTAAATCTGGTTATAGAAGTATAGCCAACACAATCTACAGAGTTCACTCAACCTTATCAGTTAATTGAAGTAGGCTCTTGATCAAGAACACACCATTTACCAATAAAGTAAATGTATTTTACTTAAAAGAAGGAAGAAGCAGTCAACAAAACCTTTAAAGAGCCTGATAGGGATGTCATTTCTAGGAAGATGATGAACCAAGACTGATCTGCCTGGTGAAAACAACTAAAATGCCAAGTGATTTCATAGTGGAGACCCTTTCACCTCTTCAAAACACATAAAGTGAAAGTCACTCAGTCGTGTCCAACTCTTTGGGACCCCATGGACTTATAGTCCATGGAATTCTCTAGGCCAAAATGCTGGAGTGGGTAGCCGTTCCCTTCTCCAGGGGATCTTCCCAACCCAGGGATTGAACCCAGGTCTCCCACATTGCAAGCAGATTCTTTACCAGCTGAGCCACCAGGGAAGCCCACAAAACAAATAAGCAATATGACAAATCCCTATTAGTAACTGTGGTTTTGGGGGCCAGTTCTTCCAGGTTTGAGTCAAAATTTCTGCATAAGAGGAGGTGAGGCGGGCACAAGTTATTATCCAATAAACCCTCGCATCTCTGAGATTCACCACACAGGGCTTTGGGCTAAAGTCACTCGGCTTCTTTCCTCCTGGGCCCTGCCTGCAGATCTGGTCTCGCATGATCTCCATACTAGACATTTAACCTCATAGAAAGCAACCTCTTTACTACAGAAGTTGTACTTTTTAAACTAGGAGATGTCAGGAGCAACTCTTATGTCAGGAAACCCAGAACTCTCTAACAGAGAAAACATGCCTGGGTTCCCATTTCAGAATAATATTGTTGAACACAGAGGAGCTTGTCTGAGTGAGCAGGGGCCTGTTTTAGGCTCTACATGACAGCACGTGAAATCTTTAGGATTCTATGTTTTTACACCGAATCAGTTCTAACAACTTATTGAGCTTTATCTCCACAAAGTTTATGCTAAGGCAGAAAGACAGAGAAGTTTTGCTTGTTTGTTTGTCTAATGATAAGCTGCCAAGGGCTAAGTAAAAAGCACTTTTGCTTTGAGGGGCAGTGATGACTATGGAAGAGGGAAGTGATGAGGAGGGCTGTTCGGTGAGGTCTGCATTGAGGTTGAGCACTGGACTTGACCCCTTCTTTGTCCGCCTGTGAGATCTGCCCTGGATACCTGTTTTAAAACACAAACAGGATTTCATCTGTTTATGCCCACAAACAGGAGAAATGGCCTCAGTTTTTCAAACAGCTGTCTCCCTCTTGTGGCCAAAGTTTTTTTTTTTTAAGCCTCAAGCTTCCAAAGGCGCCTGGATCTGCTAAGAATATAAAACATCTACATTTTTTATGGGGAGTATGTAAATAATCCTTGAATTTGGAAACATCACTATGGTATATAATAAGTTCTCTCAGTATAAATCCTGAATAATAATGCCAATTTCAAAGGGTTATTGTGAGGAAATATTTTGTTGCTGTTCAGCTGCTCAGGTGTGTCTGACTCTTTGCGACCCCATGGACTGCAGCAGGCCATGTTTCCCTGTCCTTCACCATGGCCTGGAGTTTGCTTAAACTCATGTCCATTGAGTCCATGATGCCATCCAACCATGTCGCCCTCTGTCGAAATATCTGAGGATCATCAAATGAGATCAACAAAGGAGCCCTGTTTTGGTTTGGCAACTGGAGGGTGATGAGGCACTCTCAGTGGCCAGGCACTGGCTTTGGCTCAAGCTCAGGAGCGCAGAAGTCCAACAGCAAATGTCATATGATAAGAACCCTCATGATTACTTCCAAATAGTTGAAACCAAGAACCTTCAGATGATGAGGCAAGACTATGAACATCAAGGTCGGCTGTGGGGACTCCTCCTGACAAGTGGGGATACCCTGTCATAGGCAGAACAGGTAGTGCTAGTGGTAAAGAATTTGCCTGTCAACGCAGAAGATGCAGGATACTGGGGTTCAGTCCCTGTGTTGGGAAGATTCCCTAGAGGAGGAAGTGGCAACACACTCCAGTATTTTTGCCTGGGAAATCCCATGGACAGAGGAGCCTGGTGGGCCACAGTCCATGGGGTTGCAAAGAGTCGGACACGACTGAAAGGACTTAGCACTCACCAGCACGCAGCCGGGAGCCCAGTTCTTCCTGCCCAGGAGCAAAGGGGGAGCAAACAATGGGTGTTCCAGACAACTCCCACCCGGTTCAAGGCTGCACTTCCTTTCAGCTTCTGCTGCTCCAGCTGGACGGCAGCCACCACAGGCCCACAGGTTCACACGTGCTCCCGGAGGGGAGGTGTGAGCACACGCGTCCCTCCACTGCCAGGCCTTGGGAAACCAGGCTCGAGCTGCGGAGACTATATGGCTCACAGGGGGCGCCAGGCGGTTCCGCAGCAAAGCCACATCACCTCTTCCACTTTCTTAGCTCTGTCTGCAATAATCTGGGAGAAGGCAATGGCAACCCACTCCAGTACTCTTGCCTGGAAAATCCCATGGGTGGAGCAGCCTGGTAGGCTGCAGTCCATGGGGCCCTTAAGAGTCGGACACGACTGAGCAACTACACTTTCACTTTTCACTTTCACTTTCAGGAAATGGCAACCCACTCTAGTGTTCTTGCCTGGAGAATCCCAGGGACGGGGGAACCTGGTAGGCTGCCGTCTATGGGGTCGTACAGAGTCGGACACGACTGAAGCGACTTAGTAGCAGCAGCAGCAATAATCTGGGGGGGCCTGGGCCTACAAATGTGATACTGATTTACATGAAACCCCAAAGACCCCCAAATCACTAGCCTGTGCTGACTAATGGTTTCTTAGGGGTGATGCTGTTCTGCGCTTAGTTGCTCAGTCATGTCCGACTCTTTTGCGACCCTATGGACTGTAGTCCACCGGGGTCCTCTGTCCATGGGATTCTCCAGGCAAGAAGAATGGAGTGGGTTGCCATGCCCTCCTCCAGGGGATCTTCCCAACCTAGGGATGGAACCCAGGTCTCCCGCATTCCAAGAGGATTCTTTACCGCCTGAGGCACCAGTGAAGCCAGTCTTGAGGTTTCCTTACTGAGTTACAACACCTTTCATTCTCAGAGCTGGACAACCTCCTGTACCTGCCCCCGCCCCTAGCGTACATGAGGCTGTTGTCGGGGGTCTCCCTCAAGATTTTTATGGGGAGCCGCTGCCATTTACTTTGGCTGGGTCTTTTGTGGAGGGCTTTACCATCAAAATTCTCACTCTGCCTGCCCCATCAGTAAATACCCTTTTCGGGCTTCATTCCAGGCTTAAAAACTAGTGTGGGTAATTTTCCTCCTGAGTTTGATTCAGCAGTGTCTTGTTTCTATGGAAACTCGGGCTGTTCCAGAAGCCCAAGTCTAACTTCCTATTGCCCAGCCCTGCGTTTCACCAGCGAATTTAAAGTTGATTTTCACCTTCTCCGTCTATTAACCTCTGACTTTCAGAAGCTGAAGTAGCTCTGTGGAATGCATACGATCCACGCTCAGAGAACTCAGAGAAAGCAGAGTCCAAAGGAGCTATTTTACACTGCGCGGTCTTCAGACACCGAGGCTCACAAATGGTGAAGACAGACATGGCGGATTCTCCAAGAAGATGGCGCGCAGCTGCGGACGGGATGGCTGGTCGACCGCAGCGTGCCGGGATTGATTGGTAATGTCTGCCACAGGCATCAGGGAGGCCGTGGGGGTGCACGCCCCTCTGAATCAAACACCGTCTACTTCAGAGCAAAGCAGTATATTCAGGCTGCCCGTCACCCGGGCCTCTAGTTCAGGGGTCAAGCAAGAAGGTTGCCGGAGTCACTTTTCATCTACCTACAGCACAGCCTTCTAGAGTCCGGTTCCTTGGGGTTGGGGCACTAACACCCCATTCCTTTCATCTGGGTCAAGCACTTTGACCTAAACGTTAAGCGTTGGCCCTGTTCTGCATAGAGCAGGGGCAGGGAGTATCTGATTTGCCGTTCCCGGAATTGGAGACTCCAGGACTCTTAATCGAGGGGGTTGTCGTTGTTGGTTTTCCAGGAGGAAAGCTGGCCTGAGCCGTCTTAGGCGAAGCCCTGGACTATCCTTGGGAGAGGCTGGAGAGATGTGGGGTGTGTGGCAGTGAAGACCTCAGTGCACCCTGGGAGAGGCAGGATGCAACCGGGTCCAGGGACGACCATCCAAGCAGGCCTCTCCCACCCTCTCTCTATGAGAGTCTCATCACTCCGTCGTTGTTTCCAGACTCTCCCACTGGCTCCTCTAGAGAACCAACCTGCTCCCTCAGCGCCTGAGCCTGTAACTCCCCAGGAGCAAGACTGCCTCCTTGCTTGCACTCAGTAAGTTTGGTGGGGTTGGCTATATGCTCACTTTCACCTTAATTCTCTGCCCCAAATCGAATGCTGTTAGTCTTCGCTTGACTGAAGCTAGAAACAGAAAACCAGTTACTTCCTTTAACTAACTATTCAGTGTTCATTAATGGACTCTGGAGAATGGAATGGCAACCTACTCCAGTATTCTTGCCTGGAGAATTCTGTGGACAGAGGAGCCTGGTGGGCCCCAGTCCATAGGGTTCTGAAGGACTAGACAAGGATAAAAGTAAAAACTCCTTAACATTTGACAGATAATAGTTCCATTTGAAACAAATAAAAAAGCATTAAATTAAACTCATTTAGTAGGCTTATAATTATTGTCTAAATAAACAGACATTTCCTAATGAAGAGGCCACATTTTACATATATTTCTAATACCGAATCAATGAATACCAAAGTAAAGGTCACTACTCTTGGGAGGACTTTTTAAAAGTGTTGTATTATGATCACTGACAGGAGGGACGTTTAACCATAGCACTCTTGAACCTGAAAAACATTTATAATCTTTGGCCCAACCGTCTTCTCTCTAGGAATTCAATCTAAGGAAATAATTAGAAACAGAAAAGATTTTATGTTTAGATATGTTCACATTAGTATGGTCTATTCAGCAAAAATATTGGTTATAAAATTACATTTTATCAATAGAATTGAATACTGAGAAACCATTAACCATTATTGTTCAAAACTTAATGTTTTGGGAATATACAACATAATGTTTATATAAATGAATAGAATGTAAAACTTTATAATAAATAAAATATTATGTGTAAGATACAAAATAAGTTTATTTTATATACTATATTTAATAATACATATATTATGTTTCACTGTTTTTGTTTAGTCACTAAGTTGTGTCCGACTCTTTTGAGACCTATGGGCTGTAGCCCACTAGGCTCCTCTGTCCATGGGATTTCCCAGGCAAGAATACTGGATTGTGTTGCCATTTCCTTCTCCAGAGGATCTTCCTGACCCAGGGATCAAACCCACATCTTCTGCATTAGCAGCAGATTCTTTATCACTGAGCCTCCTGGGAAGCTCTACATTATGCATACATAATATATATCACATAGAAAAAAAGCTGTGAAGAAAAATACACTAAAATGCAAAAAATAGTTTTCTCTAGGTGGTGGGACTGTGAGTGGTTTTTATTTTCTTAATATTGCTTTTTTGTGGATTCAGGTTTCTCATATAAGCCTGAAGATCTGCCAAGAAGAAAGGAATATGCTGGCCAGGCTGACACAAGTTGGATGTAGACATGTGTGACAATTATACATCCAATTCTAAAATAATAAACTACCATTACTTTTAATTTCTTAAGATAAATATTTAGTGGCAGTAAAAAAAAAATAGTCATGATGAGGTATTTGGCAAGTACAGAAATGTAAAAGCATCAAGGAAAGAATCAGGGAGAATTCACCAGTCAGAAGGAAGGGCCACCATCAGTATCCTGAGCTTGCCCGAGCTGCGCCCTGGAGTCCTGTGTGTGCCATGCAAATGCCTCAGGAGGTGTCACAGTGGAGAGTGGGGGCCAACCAGGTCCTCAGTCCAGTGGGGCGCCAAAACAGAACCCCCTTCCCCACTTGGGTCAATCCATTTGTACCTTAGACTATACACTCCCCTTGAAGAAAGGCTCCATGGAAAATAACAGATATAACATTTGAACACCTCCATATTAAGCCTCTTCCCTGAAACTAAATGTTTAGATTGCGTCCAGTTTTCTCTAATGTGATGGAAGGTTACGTGAGCAGCTTTGTATTGTAATCTTTGCTTATATTTCTGCCTCCACAATTGAAATTTCCAAGAAAAGAGTAATGATCATTTTCAGAGCTCTTGATGTTACTAAGTTGCCCCCATAAGGTCAACCTGTTTATATTCCCATGCATCTGCCCATCCTGCCACACCCTTAGCTGAGCATAATTAAAAAAAAAAAAAAGATTGTTAATTTGACAGATTTTAAATATTTGCCCATTTAAAATCCTGGGTTTCTTCCCCCTTGGATACCTCTTCCAAGAAGTCTTCCATCAGCAAAATCTGCTGTCCATGGGCCCTGTGAAGAGGACACAGGTGCCCCTCCCTAGAGTGACCAGAACTGTCCAAGGAGGCTTGTGCTTGGACATTTTCTCATGGTCCCAGGCCAGCCCCATGACCACCTCAAAGCGAGCCCAGTTTGTGGAATAAGGCTCCTCTCCCTGGGAAACAGCAGATGCCAAGGGTCTGAAGTCCTTCTTTCTTTCCAAACCCCCTCTAGACCCACAGAATCTCAGTAGCAGACATTCCCCTTGGGAGACTTGGCCTTCAGGCCTCTGGTTACATAGATAAGGGCTCTGAGCCCTGGTGGGGAAAACAAGCGTACAGTCAATGGAACAGCCAGGAAGAGACCTGGGAGTCTTTGCCCCGTATTCTTCCCACCACCAGCCTCCAACTGTCCTTCTATTTGCTGACACTCTGGGAAGGGTCTGTCTTCGTCCTACAGGCGTAAGGACAACACTGAAGGGTTCCCCACCAGAGGGCGAGGGGAAACTAAAATCTAGCGCAAGTACAGCAGTAGAACATAACAGCAGAAAGAAAACAAATTCAGAGATGCTTCCTGAACTGGCTGGTTCTTAGGACCCTAGCGGTCAGCCTTCGAATGGCCACTAGGTGGAGCTCTACTTTCAAAATAAAGCCTTAAGCTCTTGGCTCTAAGCTGGCTTTCCATTCAAACGGCCTTAGCCTGACAATGTCAATGGCTTATTACAAGGATTTGCTCAACAAGTCCATTGGATCCCATCCAGATTTTGTACCAGTTTACAGTTTGTAGGCAACCACGAGCTGAACTGTTTCCATTTTTGTCCCTAAATTATTGTCTTAAAAGTAAATGCAATGGAGATGCACATATACATTTAAAAGAAACAAGGGAGTTACAAAACATGTGTTTATCTCAACAAAGATAATTTAAAACATATATTTAAAATATATTCTAACAAAATATATATTTTATATGTATTATGTAAGTATAATGTAAAATGCACATATATTTATTTTGTGTATAATGTATATTTACTTATTGTGTTTTATATATAATCACAGTTTACTCCCTAAGTCGTGTCTCTTTTGAGACCCCCATGGACTGTAGTCTGTCAGGTTCCTCTGTCCATAGGATTCTCTAGGCAAGAATACTGGAGTGGGTTGCCATTTCCTACTCCAGGGGATCTTCCAGAAACGGACCTAACCCTCATCTCCTGCATTGGCAGGCAGATTCTTTACCACGGAGCCACCTGGGAAGCTGTATATTGTATATATTAAAGTCTCTTTTCTGCTGTTGAGTGATAAATACATAGTTTGTAATTCCAATCATATATAAACACCTGTTAAATGTATTCTATATTATATGTAATATGTTAAACACGACTCGAGGGACGTGATTTTAAGTGAACTCCGGGAGTTGGTGATGGACGGGGAGGCCTGGCGTGCTGCGATTCATGGGGTTGCAAAGAGTCGGACACGACTGAGCGACTGAACTGAACTGAAACATGTATTTTATATAATAAAATTTTTTCAGATGTATATTTAAAGTTCTCTGTGGCTCAGTGATAAATACAGATTTTCTAACTCCTGTGGTTCTGCTTTCTCCATAATAATCACCAAAACCCCTGGGAAAGCCGAGTAGCCTTTTCATTAACTCGTTCAAGGTTTTTAAAATCTATGTTTCTCTAGCCCATATTTGTCCAGAAATAGTTAAAAATAGAAAAGAAAAGGGGGGAGATTCATTTAAAGAGAAATAGGCATTTACTGTTGGTTCTCCCTTAATCAGGACAGAGAGCACAGAAGAAAATAAGAGAGTCTGCTGTAGCAATGAGATGAGATGCTTTAAATGGTCTCAACAAAATATGAATATATGCATATATTTCTTCTAATTCCCTCTAGTGCCGGTTCCTAACATATAGCTGATTGAGAAAAAGTATGTATTTAATAATTATTTATGCTGCTTTGAGGAAAATCATGTCAGTGTCTCACATAAAATAATATTATAATATTAATATATTGTTGCTTTTAAATGAGATCTGCTTGGCAACCCTTAAATGTAGCTTTTCTCAATTGCCCAGGGAAAAACAAAAATTTATACCACCACCAAAACTAGGATTGACAGATCATCTAATGGAAACTGTAGACAAACTCTGTGAATGGCACAGCAGGCAGAACTGGGTGGAGGGAACCTGCCTGCAACAGTCTTCACCTCAAGCACGTCCAGGTTTCAGTTCAGGAAGCTGAAAGCACGTAAAAGACATGGGAAGATACGTTGTCTTAATACATCCCTGCAGTCTGCTCTCTCCTTCTGGGACCCAGGATTTGAACCCTGCAACAACCAGAGAATCGCACAGGAGTTCTTCTTTGTGATTCCACTCCCATCCCCATCCCCTTTTAATCTATATTCATTCAGAGGTAGGAAGAACTTTAAAAAACAAAAGCTTGTCAGAGAAAAGCAAATATCATGTATTAATGCATATATGTGGAATCTTGATAAATGGTATAAATGATGTTATTTGCAAAGCAGAAACAGACAGACACAGAGAACAAATGCATGGATACCAAGGGGGAAAGAGGAGTGAGATGAATTGGGAGGTTGGGATTGACATATATATATATACACACACACTGCTGCTGCTGCTGCTAAGTCACTTCAGTCATGTCCAACTCTGTGCGACCCCATAGACGGCAGCCCATGAGGCTCCCCTGTCCCTGGGATTCTCCAGGCAAGAACACTGGAGTGGGTTGCCGTTTCCTTCTCCAATGCATGAAAGTGAAAAGTGAAAGTGAAGTCACTCAGTCGTGTCCTACTCTTCGTGTCCCCATGGACTGCAGCCCACCAGGCTCCTCCGCCCATGGGATTTTCCAGGCAAGAGTACTGGAGTGGGGTGCCATTGCCTTCTCCGATATACACACTACTATGTATGACATAGATATATGAACCTGCTGTATAGTACAGGGAACTCTACTCAATACTCTGTAGTGACCTAAATAGGGAGGAAATCCAAAAAAGGGGGGATGTATGTAAATGTATAGCCGATTCACTCTGCTGTACAGCAGAAGCTAACACAACATTGTAAAGCAACTATTCTCCAATAAAAATTAATATTAATTTACAAAATCCTGTGCAGAAACTAGAAGGGACTGGAAGTCGCTCACACATTTCAGGAAGAACAGTCCCCACAAGTAAAGAGCTCCAAGGAACAGAAGAGTAGGAAATACACTGTTTAACAATATATCAGAAACCTAAGTTTTCCATGCATTTCTTGGACACAGAATACCACATCAGAGAAACAATTAGTTAAGGTAGGAGAAGTTGGCAGTCTGGTGAAACAGAGCTTCTGTGGGTGAAATTCTGCCAGAAATTGAAAACAGGAACTTGTGCTGTCCACCTATCCTCTGGCTATTGGTCTGAGAATGAGATTCCACACAACCACAGGCAATCAGCTGACCCTATCTCTTTACAAATACTAGTTCTATATAGATGTTACTTCATTTAAGGATGAAGCAATAACGGGAGAAGTGAAATGCTCCATTACATTTGAAAGAAAAGTTATACAATGAAAAATGTATATTACTAGTAAATTCTACCTAAATCCTGAATGTCTACAAAAATTGGGAAAGGTGAGTGAAAATTTTGACAGGAAGCGAAGATACTCTATGTGATTTGTTTTACATAATTGCTATGAAGAAAATGAATAAGGCAATGGTTTAGAAATTAGCAGGCAGAACTACTTAGATGAAATAGCCAGGGCATCTCAAAGAGCTACAGTTCCCTGACTATTCTGTAAGTGGAGCTGAGGTTCCAAAAGAAGGACAGGATATTAATATGTGGAACCCATTGCATTCAATTAGGCGCAGAACTGACCCAAATGAAATAAATAACAAGGCACAACTGAAACCCATAACCGACAGAGAAATGGAAATTAAAGGCAATTTATTTCTTAACTCAGCCTTACCTGGTATATAGATGTTTTAAGAAGATAAATCAGGCATTTTATCCTTCATCTTATAATTAAAACAGGGTAACATTTAGTGGGGCTTCCCAGGTAGTTCAGCAGTAAAGAATTTGCCTGCTAATGCAGGAGATGTAGGTTCGATCCCTGGGTCTTGAAGATTCCCTGGAGGAGGAAATGGGGGTCTCAAAAAGAGTCGGACATGACTTAGCAACTGAGCACAACATTTGGTGAATATTTACAAATTGCTTAGCTTACCATTCAAGATACAGACACTTACTCTGTATCTTGTCATCATAGAGCTGTTGTGCCCACAGTACCAAGAACTGTGCTAAGCACACAATGGGAGCACCGTTTGATGAATGAATGAAGGAGGCAGCTAAGGGCTCTGGGGGTGTTGCCACCATCATCACATTTCTAACACCCACCGGGCTTGCAGGACAACGCATATTGCTTTCTGGATGCCGCACAGGGGCATCAACAATGGGCAAATGTTTTCTAGAATCTCACCCCTCCTCCAACAAGTCTTCAGTGAGATGAAATAAAAATTTCTTTGTGAATCTCTATTTTTGGGTGCCATCTAGCTCTCAATCAAGCCCAGACCAAAGCTTTGACTCTTGGGATGCGTCAGTGTGTGAGGGAGCCCTTGTAGCTTACGTGGCTTCTCATACAGGTTTCCATAAGAATCTGCACACATGCCTGGTAGACGATTACCTTTCATAGCGTGCTGTTCCTCCAGTTCCATGTCTCAGTGGCTGTCGTAAAGCACGGCTGCCTTAAGTGTGGTGGTAGTTAAGGGCAGGGTGAGTCCCCTCCTGTCCCTCATGCTTTAGGTCAGTTCCCCAGAGAGACCTTCCCTGACCAGTGAATGTGCACAAGGTCTTGCAGTGCAGAAATGAACATCCTGACAGGTTGCTTAGGCTTGTAACTCCACCAGACGCTCCACCAAGCACTTTCCCTGTGTCTTCTCATTTGGTCCTCATAAGCAACCCTTGTTATTAGCCCATTTCCCAGATAAGGAAACTGAGGCTTAGGAACATCGCAATCACTAATGAAGGAGTCTGGATGTGAATTCAAGTCTGCCAGGCACTAAAATTTGTTCTCTAAACTTTTAGAGAAAATGCCAGGTGAGGTGACAAGAATTACAGGTGCCTGGGTTGTGTGCTCTCTGGAAGAATCTTCATGTCCTTGTAAACATCTTGCACATCTAACTGGCTGGCAAAAAAAAATGTTTTTTGCTTCTGCACATTTTGTTGTAAGCATGCAGCAAACCATCTATATTTAGCATCGATGAATGTTTGTGTCCCATGAATCTAACTATAATGTATTTTGTTTCTAAGTTACAAACAACTAACTTACAAGGGGAATTTTGGTCTTTAGCCTGTTTATTAAATCAGGCACTTTCTGAACTTCTGTAAGAGGAGGAAAGGAATGAGCATTTACTGAATGCTCATTATACGTTACACACTTTACAGAATGAGTCCATCTAGTCCAGTAGCCCAAGGAGACAGGCTCTTCCCTCAGTTTATAGGTAAGGACATGGAAGCTTAGGCACACGAGTGGCAGAATCAAAATCCAGATCAGGTTCCAGTGCCAAAGCCAGTCTGTTTCCATGGCTCCTCTGAGTTGGCTGGCATCTCCCCATGCTGAGCATCTGGGGTGGGCTGGAAAGCAGCCACGGCTCTCCCAGACGCTCCCCCAGGGAGGAGGAGTCACGTGGTCAGGGTGCCCAGCACAGAGCAACCCTGAATGTCAGCTATCTGTGCTCAGCAGGGCTGCTCTCAGAATCAGAGGGAACTGCAGCTTGAAAAGCCTCTGTTGAAGATAGTCAGTGTGACGGGGACCCCCTCAGGCCAGTGATGAAGAGTGTCTCCCTTAACACAACATTGTAAAGTAACTATAGTCCAATCAAAATTAAATTAACATAAAAGTCACTCCTGGTCCAAACTCCAGCCAGGCTCCTCTGAGCCCTCTTCTCAATGAAGCCTCAACTTGGTCTTATAAAGACTTGAACAAAATACTAACCTAGTTTCTCACAGCTCAGGCCTGCATCCCTAGCTGACCCTAAGCCCTCCTGCCCTTAAAATACCAACTTGAGAAAACTCATGGCTAGCAAAAGGATTGGCCATTCCGGCCAACAGCCCAAGACGGGTCCCCTGGCTCACCGCCTCTGCAGTACGTGGGAGGCTAACCCCGTTAAACGCCAGTTGACAAACCCAGATGAGTTTTGTTAACTGGAAAAAAAAAAAAAAAAAAAAACAACCACACACAGCCTGGAAGTCAAGAGTTCTGTTTACTCGGCAGAAATCTTTAGGACTTCAAGCCCGGGAGACAGCATCTCAAGTGACCCAGAGAGACCTGCTCGGAGGAGGCGAGTTGGGGATCCAGGTTTCATAGAAGTTTTGAAACAAAGGGCAGGCAGTCTGAACCTCAAAAGATTCTTATTAATTAAAGAAAACCAGGTATCTTAAGGAATTTAGTGCTTTTCTATGTATGAAACAATGCAAGAGTCTGGGCTCACTGACATCATTCTTTTCATATGCACCTCAGCTACCTTGGGCCGGTATCCTGTGTTTTCACTTCCTGCCTTTTCTCAGGGCTCACAATAGGGAGTGGCTGCGGTCTGATGGCTGCTGAACTGCAGGCATTCTTTTCCTTCCTGAGTGTCCGCAGGGTTCATGGGCTCACATTGGAGGGCTGCCATCACTGATGACTGTGATGTCTTTGTTTACTGATATAACAGGAAATATTCCATTTCTTAGTATCTTATGGGGCCAATCCCATCTTCTCATTTGTTGTGATTTTTCACTTCTCTGACTCTACTGAGCCCTGTCCACTGTCCTGCATAATCCTTCATTCTCCTTTGAAAACACTCAGTTACTTCTGTAAAATCAAAGTTGAGTTCAGTTCATACTAGTCTCTTTTCCCTAGGACAGAGGCAGACTACTGATTAAAATCAATCCTTACCACTTCATTTTTAAAGTATTTTTGATATTAATTTCTCATTTAAGTGCTCTCTTTGCTGCAATCAACTTCTGTGTTTTTTCGGTCTTCTAACTTCATTGAGGCTTTGAACGGCTAAAAGTCAAAGATCTCTCTTGGGAAATGTCACATTGAACTTGAAAATATATGGGTTCCTTTCAGTATCTTTTGATATTGATTTCTAACATAATTCCACACTGATAAGAGAACAGACTCTGTATGATTTCAATACCTTCAGACCATGAAATGTTTGCACCTTGCTGTATGTCCATGATATGTTCCAGTGTCTCCTGCTTTATACTATGGAAGTTTGAATAGATTCTGTATGCTACTGTTGTGTGAAAATTATATAAATCTTGATTATTTTGAATTGGTTCATGGTGTTTTTCAGGTCTACTACATCTTTCTATTTTTCTGTATATTCATTCTATTAATTTTTGAGAGTTTGATATTTGAAACCCCAACTAAAAAATTATATTTACCTACTTAAAAAATGCTCGCAATATGCAGTGGAACTAGATGTAACTTTGTTCTATATTTTCCACGTCTTCTGTAAATGTGTTATTGTACTTTCATAATTTAAAAAAGA
Source organism: Oryx dammah (assembly GCF_014754425.2). Taxonomy (NCBI): domain Eukaryota; kingdom Metazoa; phylum Chordata; class Mammalia; order Artiodactyla; family Bovidae; genus Oryx; species Oryx dammah. Next base: position 13,722,947 of record NW_024070191.1, read on the forward strand.
AAAAAGAAAGAAAAAAAGAGAGAGAGAAAGACTTCTCCACGGAGTGTCACTCCAGGGAGCCCATTTTCTTTTCCTCCTTGATAAGCCCTGTCTGGAAATATACCATACATTATGGCCATCAAAAGTTCAGTTCAGTTGCTCAGTCGTGTCCGACTCTTTGCAACCCCATGAGCCGCAGCACGCCAGACCTCCCTGTCCATCACCAACTCCCGGAGTCCACCCAAACTCATGTCCATCAAGCCGGTGATGCCATCTAACCATCTCATCCTCTGCTGTCCCCTTCTCTTCCTGCCCTCAATCCATCAAAAGAATAAATAAATAAAATCCATCCTTAACACTTTAGTCTCTGACCTCAGGCAGGGCTACCCCTCAGTGACTATCACTCTGAAGACCCCACTGTCCCTTCCCTGACCCTGGCCAGTGCCCTGCTGGCCCTCACCCCAACACTAATCCTGGCAACCACTCTCCCTGGCCTCCACTTCCCCCAGCCTCCAGCCTCTCCTCCAACTCCTCCAGGGTTTCCAGTTTTTGTTTCTGGGAGGAAAAGTAGGTTTCGCCTGAGCTGGGTTCTGGCATGAAGTAGAAAATCGTTTGGGCCAGATGGATGTTCTCTGGTCACTGAAGCAGCGCATCTGAGCGTGACCCTTTTGAACCTTCCAGAACAGTCACTAAGGAGATTGGGAGGACGTAGCTTGCTTCTGGGAGCCCAGGAACAGAGCTGCAGAGAAAGGAGGTGTTGCTGGGAGCACTGGCCACCACGCCCACGGTGCTGCTGGAGCAGCCCCTGCAGGGCTCAGAGCCTAGCGCTGAGAAAGAAGATGATTCCGGTGGAGATGGAAGAGCTCCAGCCCCCTTGCGGGGGAGGAATCTTCACTTCACTGGCACCTTCACTTCACTCTTAGCTGCCTGCCCTTCACAACCACTTCGCCTATCTGCAAAGATGGGGTGTCAACTGGGAGTTTTCATGGGAGTTGGTAATTTCCAGATAGCTTCGTGTTTCCGCCCAAGCTGTGCACAAGACCAGATATATCTATGCTTTCAAGTTTTCAAAAGAATTGGGGACCTCAGGTTTTGTTGTGGCGGTGTTACTCTATTTGTGATGAATGTCAAGGGTGTAGCCCAGCATCTGAGCCTGTCTCTTCTTTGTGAATTTGAGCATGACCTTGGAGTCCCTGGACAAAAGGATGTTCATCTGTAATGTGAGATCATTGGAATAATGACGTCCAACATATCTGTGAACTTTAAAAATATTTGAACGTTACATTTTTATATTTTCCCAGCACTATTCCTTGCAAATTGGTGGCCTAAAAAGTAGAATCATAGAGAGATTACATGGGAATCCTGGAAAATTCTGGGACTCTTTCTATCACTTCACGACCCATCTTCCTGCTGTACTACATCCAAAAGAAATATAAATCTAACTCCAAAAGCAGTGAGAGCAAAGTCATCAACCACTTGGCAAAATTTCATTAAATGTCACTAATCTCAGAAACTTCTCAGCCAGAAGTTTTCATCTTTCTCTCTCCCTTATCCCTTCTCAAGTCTGTGAGCTCTTTCTTCCACCCAAGGGAACCTCCTGTTTCTCCCCTCGCCTACACTAAGTTTTTCAATTTTTGCAGCTTTACATGTTACCACTGAAAGGAAGGAGAAAGTGGGGAAGTTCTTCCTACATTTGTCTCTGTCATATTTGAGTCTAAAGCACATGTAACAATATCTTTCTAGAAGAAGATATTGTTTACTTGAAGAGCTAGCAATATGAATCCTCAACCTTTCACACAGTGTTCCTCTAATTTTTCAAGGCAGTCTATTTATATTTTTTAAAGTTATTTATTCATTTATTTTTGGCTACATTTGGTCTTAGTTGTGGCACACAGGATCTTCATTTCGGTGTTCAGGCTTAGTTGCCCGTGGCATGTAAGATCTTGGTTCCCTGATGGGGGATTCAGCGTGCATCTTCTGCATTGGAACGTGGATTCTTGACCAGGGGACCACCAGGGAAGTCCCTCAAAGTAGTTTGTGTGTGCTCAAGTTGCTCAGTTGCATCGGACTGTTTTGAGACCCCATGGACTGTAGCCCATTAGTCTCCCCTGTCCATGGGATTCTCCAGGCAAGAATACTAGAGTGGGCTGCCATTTCCTCCTCCGGGGCTCTTCCTGACCCAGGGATTGAACCCAAGTCTCCTGCGTTGGCAGGTGGATTCTTTATCACTGAGCCACCTGGGAAGCCCTCAAGTTTACATCAGGGCTTTTGAAACACTTACACGCTTTGGAAATCTGTAGATCCTCTTAAAATGCAGACTTTGAATTCAATTTTTCTGGGGTGGGGCCTGGGATTCTGCATTTCTGATAACCTCCCAGATGATGGCTGGCAATGCTGCTACACCTTAGACCTCACTTTGAATAGCATGGCTTAGATTACCTCATTTTTTTCTATAATGACTGGAAATACTGGAGTTATCACAGTTATTCTCATGACTGCGTTTGTCATCTTACAAGCAGGCAACCTAAGGAATCTTGGTTGGCCTGTGATTTAATCTTCTCTTAGTTTGTGTTTTGTTTTTTTTTTAATTGCTTTACAATGGTGTGTTAGCTCTACTATGCAGCAAAGTGAGTCAACTGTTTACATACATGCCCTCTTTTTTGGATTTCCTTACCATTTAGGTCACCACAGAGCACTGAGTGGTGTTCTCGGTGCCACATAGTAGGTCCTCATTCCTCTTGGCTTTGAAGCCAGAGCTGGAGCTCTCAAGCCACTCAGTAGTCTGTTGGAGAGAGTGCATGTGGAGGCTTTTCTAAGACAGAGACATGTTGACAAAGAGACACTAGTTGGGACATTGCTATATGAATCTTTTTTTTCCTGATTTTGGATCTGGCATTTATTATCATTATCATTTTGCATAACATATGGAACTCCACTCTGTTTTATGTGGCAGCCTGGATGGGAGGGGAGTCTGGGGGAGAATGGATTCATGTATATGTATGGCTGAGTCTCTTCTCTGTTGACCTGAAACTATCACAACATTTTTACTCGACTATACCCCATTATTGACTATGACCCAGATAATCACGATGGTGTGATCACTCACCTAGAGCCAGACATCCTGGAACGTGAAGTCAAGTGGGCCTTAGAAGGCATCACCACAAACAAAGCTAGTGGAGGTGATGGAATTCCAGTTGAGCTATTTCAAATCCTGAAAGATGATGCTGTGAAAGTGCTGCACTCAATATGCCAGCAAATTTGGAAAACTCAGCAGTGGCCACAGGACTGGAAAAGGTCAGTTTTCATTCCAATCCCAAAGAAAGGCAATGCCAAAGAATACTCAAACTACCGCACAACTGCACTCATCTCACACGCTAGTAAAGTAATGCTCAAAATTCTCCAAGCCAGGCTTCAGCAATACGTGAACCATAAACTTCCAGATGTTCAAGCTGGTTCTAGAAAAGGCAGAGGAACCAGAGATCAAATTGCCAACATCCGCTGGATCATGGAAAAAGCAAACGAGTTCCAGAAAAACATCTATTTCTGCTTTATTGACTATGCCAAAGCCTTTGACTGTGTGGATCATGATAAACTGTGGAAAATTCTGAAAGAGATGGGAATACCAGACCACCTGACCTGCCTCTTGAGAAATCTGTATGCAGGTCAGGAAGAAATAGTTAGAACTGGACATGGAACAACAGACTGGTTCCAAATAGGAAAAGGGGTATGTCAAGGCTGTATATTGTCACCCTGCTTATTTAACTTCTATGCAGAGTACATCATGAGAAACGCTGGAGTAGATGAAGCACAAGCTGAAATCAAGATGGCCAGGAGAAATATCAGATATACAGATGACACTACCCTTATGGCAGAAAATGAAGAACTAAAGAGCCTCTTGATGAAAGTGAAAGAGGAGAGTGAAAAAGTTGGCTTAATGTTCAACATTCAAACAATGAAGATCATGGCATCTGGTCCCATCTCTTCATGTCAAATAGATGGGGAAACAGTAGAAACAGTGGCACATTTTATTTTGGGGGGCTCCAAAATCACTGCAGATGGTGATTGCAGCCATGAAATTAAAAGATGATTACTCCTTGGAAGGAAAGTTATGACCAACCTAGACAGCATATTAAAAAGCAGAGACATTACTTTGCCAACAAAGGTCCATCTAGTCAAGGCTATGTCTTTTCCTGTAGTCATGTATGGATGTGAGAGTTGGACTGTGAAGAAAGCTGAGTGCTGAAGAATTGATGCTTTTGAACTGTGGTGTTGGAGAAGACTCTTGAGAGTCCCTTGGACTGCAAGGAGATCCAATCAGTCTATCCTAAAGGAGATCAGTCCTGAATATTCATTGGAAGGACTGATGCTGAAGCTGAAACACCAATACTTTGGCTACCTGATGCAAAGAGCTGACTCAGTTGAAAAGACCCTGATGCTGGGAAAGATTGAAGGCAGGAGGAGAAGGGGATGACAGAGGATGAGATGGTTGGATAGCATCACTGACTTGATGGATATGAGTTTGAGTAAACTCCAGGAGTTGGTGACGGACAGGGAGGCCTGGTGTGCTGCAGTCCATGGGGTTGCAAAGAGTCGGACACGACTGAGCAACTGAACTGAACTGACACCCCAATATAAAATAAAAAGTTCCAAAAAAAGTATGAATCTTTAATGCACTGTGTATATGGCTACTGTTTAAAATAATGTCTTTTATAAAAATAATTTATTTATCTTTAGCTGTGGTGGATCTTCTTTGCTGCACTGGTTCTCTCTAATTTCGGCAAGTGAAGGCTTCTCTCTAGTTGTGATGCACGGGCTTCTCATTGCAGCGGCTTCTCTTGTTTTGGAGCATGGGCTCTAGAGCTCACAGTCTGCAGTAGTTGCAGCTCCCGGGCACTAGAGCACAGGCTTAACAGTTGTGGCACATGGGCTTAGTTGCTCCAGGACATGTGGGATCCTCCCGGACCAGGGATTGAACCCATGTCTCCTGCATTGGCAGGCAGATTCCTTACCACTGAGCCACCAGGGAAGCTTAAAAGAATGTCTTGAATGGGTGTCTTGGACCATCCAAGGTGCCTCTGTTTAGGATAGCTGTCAAATGTCGCTGGAGCATCAGGCAGGAAAAGTGTGAAAGCCTGTTTTCTATACAAAAGAAAAGGAGAGGAAGAGCCTCAGAATAATGGGGAGCCACAAGGCTCCTCTTTTAGCTGAATCTGCTGGCTCTCGTGAGTATAACCTCCCTTACAAGCCTGAACCGAAAAGGGAACTTGGAGGATACAGCCTGTGGAGGGGATTCTGGGACCTGGGAGCTGAGGGCTGGGGACTAGGAATCTGAGTCGTTAAAGAGCAAGACTGAGGAGTCAGTGACCAAACTGCCAGGCAGAGAACATTCTGGAGGGAAAAACACCAGGCAGCTGCATTCTTAAACGTTAGACGAAATCGGAGCGTGTCACAGATGAAGGAACCTCAGCGACCACCTGGTCCTAAGCCTCCACTTGCCCACAAGGAAACCCACCTCCAGAAAGCTGGGTGATTTTTCTCAAAGTCAGAATATTGGTTGGGGCTTTTAGCTGGCTTTTGAACTCATGGTCCTGAGCTCTTTGCACTTGAACATGTTAATCAACTCTTACACATGAAATTAGGTATAAAAGCAGTTCTTCCCAAGAATAAATTTAAAGTCTATTTCTGAGACTCTACAGGAAGTGGCCAGGAAAAAAAAAATCAGCAAAAGAGCCTAGCTGTGACACCTGCAGGCGACTGCACAGTTTGAGGAAGGCTGAAATTCTCCAAGCAATATGTCTCTCCAACAGAGAGCTGATATCACACCCAGGAGCATATTTTAATTCCCACAACAGCCCATTAAGTAGATAATATTAACCCCATTTTACAGACAGGAAAACTGAGTCTCAGATTAAGTAAATGGTTGTAGGTCAGACATCCATTGACCTGAGATGTGGGTCTGCTGCTGCTAAGTCAAGTCAGTCGTGTCCAACTCTGTACGACCCCACAGACGGCAGCCCACCAGGCTCCCCTCCCTGGGTTTCTCCAGGCAACAATACTGGAGTGGGTTGCCATTTTCTTCTCCAGTGCATGAAAGTGAAAAGTGAAAGTGAATTCACTCAGTCGTGTCCAACTCTTCGAGAGATGTGGGTCTACCTTCTCCCAAATCCTGTGCTTCTTCCATGCTCTGTCTGGGCCCACCCCCAGCTGAGTCCGAGTTTTTTCCCAAACCTCTGGGAACAGGACTTGATTTTCACAAACACTGGGAGAGGAGTCAAATTCAAGAGAAATAGGATCTGAAACTCAGCTACTGGGAGAAGCAAGATAAAGGGAGGGCAAGCAGAAAAGTTAGTGGAGGTGGTCTGCAAGGTGCCCAGAATTGACTGCAGTTTTTCCTGTCTGCTCTTGTTTCTACAAAGGGATCATTCAAGGTACTTTCCAGCAACTGTTTGAGGCTCTTGTTTTGATGAACTGCAACAGCAGCAGTGATGTGAGCGGCGGGAGCCCCCTTTCTCACTTTTCTTTCCTTCTTTCCGGTCCTGACCCCAGACGCTGTAAGTCTCCCATATAACAGCCCAAGAGTGTGTCAGGTTGGGGTATCCCCCAATGCTACCATTGCTGCACAGTGACTACTCAAGGCTCGTGCCCTTGGACAGCCTGAGCTGAGTGCCTGGGGAGAAAGGCAGACGTCTACCATAAGAAGACAGCTTTGCTCCACACTGACCATCTTTGTGTCAGCAGTAACATAGTCAGCTTGAAAACTGATTTCTATTGGGAGAGAGAGACTTTTCTTAATTATTTTTAGTAGGTCAAAAACCAAATTAGATGACCCAGATCATTTTCCACACAGATAAGAGAACCTGCACCCGCCCCCATCCATCTGGGACAGCTACGCTGGTTGGGCTGTAATCCTTGGGCAGAAGGATGCAGTGACAAGGAGGAAATTGGAAGCCCAGGGCCTGTCGTTTCTAGAACTGAGGGGTTGCAGGAGGAAGGGAAGAAGGTAAAGGAGGACAAGCTCTGGGGCTTTGGTTTGCCTTTTCTCTCAGGACCAGCTCTTAGGAAGAGGGGAGCTGTAGAAGCGCCGAGATCACTGAAGGGAAGCTGGAACCTCAGGGTTGGAAATCCACATCTCTGGGTGTTGCAGTGAAAAAGAAAAAGGAGGAATGAGTTTTGCTTCTCTTTCCTGAGAACAAAGAGGATAAAGAGAACAGTGAGCAGGCCTGATCACTCCTAGTTTTTCCTTTAACTGACCCATGGTCTGTACCTAAGCTTCCTTTTCTGCCCCTAACTCCACGAGCTACATTCTGCATCAGTACTCAGTTGAGTCTGACTCTTTTTGACCCCGTGGACCCCACCAGGCTCCTCTGTCCATGGGGTTTTCCAGGCAGGAATACTGGAGTGGGTTGCCTTTCTTCCTCCAGGGGGTCTTCCTGACCTAGGGATCAAACCTGCGTCTCCACTGCAGACAGGTTCTTTACCCACTGAGTCATCAGGGGATCCCTACTATCCTTGACCTCTGTGCTAATTGCATCCTGTATCTGCTGCTCAGCTTTACAGCACCCTCTTTGCAGACCACTCCTTGTAGTTTTTCTCTGTTTGCCTTACAGAAAGAAGGTCAGGGTACAATACCCAAAAGACAATGGTCCCAACTACCTGATGCCAACCAAGGCAAGAGGAAGAATACAAGATCCTTACAACTTTGTTGCTCATCACCTACCCCCTGACTGCAAGCCCGCATCTGTATAATCCCCCCAGTTCCTCATGGAAGGTGGGCACAGTTTTGAGGCAGGTGCCTACTGCATTCTACCCTCTACCAGCTGAGGATTAAAGCCACCCTCCTATTTTCTCCAAACTCTGTCTTCATATTTTTCAACTCAGCTTTGGTGTGTGGGCAGAGAAAGCCAAGATTTTGGTGGCAACATGGGCAGAGGAAGGGGAAGCTCCAGGTCCTTGCGGAGCACCAGACTTTAGCTCAATGCTACATCCAAATGGCGGAAGGAAATGGCAAGTGGGTGACAGAAGAACCCAAGGCCCTGGATGCCTGGACTTCTGGATGCCTGGGCCTGCCTGTGGCTTGATGAAGCCCAGCTGTCCTAGATGCCACCAGAAGGGAACACAGCTGTGTTAAGAATGCCACTCATCAACAGAGATCTCAGGTCACTTCAGAAAAGCCTTGGGGGTTTCAGACATCAAGATCAGAGAAAACGACCAGGCCTCCAGACTCCAGTGTGCGCTGCAACATAACACCCCAAAGGGCCAGATGAGGCTAGGAGCCCACCAGAGGGACCAGGGCAGGAGGGAACCCCATCCACTCACTCTATTGCATAAACTGGTGTATAAATAAAGGACGCGAAATGGATGCAATCATTCTTTCTGCCATGAGGTCACAAGAGCCATGCCTCTCCTCCATTACCAGGGATATATTTTCACCCCTTCCTGCTTGTCATCCCAGAATAGCTGTTAATGGCACTCCTCAGTGGTAAAGCATACACTTGCAATGCAGGAGATGCGAGAGACACAGCTTCCATCCCTGGGTCAGGAAGACCCCCTGGAGAAGCAAACGGCAACCCACTCCAGTATTCTAGCTAGGGAAATCCCATGGACAGAGGAGCCTGGCGGGCTATAGTCCGTGGGGTCGCAACGAGACAGACATGATTGAGCACACATGCTTCTAATGCTTCTTTTCTATCTCAAGCATGTCCCGAATTGGCCTGGCATATGTGGTTATAAATAATATAGTATAAGGGGCATATTGTGATTCTATTTATTAATTACAAAAGTATCACCTGCAAGTCTCAGGTTTCCTTCTGTTTGCACATCTGCAGTGAACATGTGTGGAAAGAGGCTGCTAACAATGGTTCCCTGAGCAGCGGGTGGTGCTATGAAAAGTGTTGTGCTATTTTATATGCTCAGCTTGTTGTACCAGTTGTGTATGTGTGTGTGTACTTTTAAAGTGTCCCATATGGAGGATGAGTTATAATGGTCACTCCATCCAGGACACAGGAATCATCTTGAAGAAGAACCAGGGAAGACAGTGGAAACTGAGAGCCTGAGCATTTCTGTTAAAGGCACCGAACATTTTTCTGAAACTGGGACAGTTTATGGGCTTCCCTGGTGGCTCAGATGGTAAAGAATCCACTTGCAATGCAGGAGAAATAGGAAACCTGGCTTCAGTCCCTGGGTTGGGAAGATCCCCTGGAGAAGGGAATGGCTACCCACTCCAGTATTCTTGCCTGGAGAATCCTCAGGGACAGAGAAGTCTGGCGGGCTACAGTCCATGGGGTCGCAAAGAGTCGGACACGACTGAGTGACTAAGCACAGCACACCCACTCCAGTATTCTTGCCTTGAGAATTCCATGCAGTTTGTATTATTGCAGACAGATGAAGTGCACCAGAGTAAATTCATTCATTCTAAGCAGACTGTAGTTGGTTTTTCCTGTTGCCCTGTAGGGGTGGGTTCCTAAAGAAAATCAGACGAGCCAGAGAGAAGCACCTTTTCTGCACCCATCTGAGTATAGGGTGAGTAGTTTTGTGACTATGCTAGTGTGGAAACTGACTACTACTTTTGAAAGGCTGGTAACTCATTTGTTCTAAATGACAGAAACTATAATCTCCTTTTTTTGAAGCGTGACCTGTGATATTTCTCATTTTAAGGTTGTGCTTTCGGTCCACACTCAGGCCCATAACCAGAGCCAGATTCCAGCCAGTGAGAGCACCGCAGCCTATTACAGGGCTGCCGGTGGGCTCCTGGGGATGGTCACAGCACCCTCAGCTTCGGAAGATCAGGCGGGGCTGGGCAGTCACTTCCAGCCTGGAGAAGCCTCTCCATGGACCCCGGTAGTTGAGTAAATGTCAGCATTTGCCGTGTGGGCCATGATACTGTCGGCTTAAAAAAAATGCACAAAGTGAGAGTTGTGAGTTGTTTTATTTGGGGCAGAATGAAGACTGCAAGCAGGGAGACAGCACCTCAGATAGCTCTGAGAACTGTTCCAAAGAATGCAGGGGGCTGGGGGGAGGATAGCATATATATGATTTTGGTAAAGGGGGAATATGTGCAATCAGGCACATATTTTTCCAAAAGGTTTCTACTAGTCTCATGAAGCTTCTGCTAGTCATGATAAACAGTGACTAACAGAAGGATTTTAGTGCTTTTGTAGATAGGAGGAGATACAAGAATTGGGTTCATAAAATCAGCTCCTGAGAATATCTGACCATCTGAAGACCTGTCCTGCCAGTTTCTCCCTGAGCACAGAGTGGCACATTTCTGCTCTCCTCCCTGAACTCCTGCAGGTGGTGTTGAAGGTCAGCACTGTAGCAGCCCAAGACTTAATCCTTGTAGAGATAGATGGCAAATGCCCATGGCGAGCACCAAATTGTGATGTGAAAATAAGTTGGGAAGCACCTCCAAGCACTGATTCACAACAAACAAGGTCTTGTGAAGGGTGACAATGTCAGTAGAAGCGTTATTGACAAATCTAAGAACAACACAATAAAAAATGACTTACCAACTATTCAAGACTTATGATTTTAACTGGAAAGGAACAAGATAATTATTTTCAGTTTGAAACCAATCTTGAGTCATTTAGGTAAAACCTGGAAATAGAACTGCCTTATGACCCAGCAATCCCACTGCTGGGCATACACACCAAGGAAACCAGAATTGAAAGAGACATGTGTACCCCAATGTTCATCGCAGCACTGTTTATAATAGCCAGGACATGGCAGCAACCTAGGTGTCCATCAGCAGATGAATGGATAAGAAAGCTGTGGTACATATACACAATGGAGTATTACTCAGCCATTAAAAGAATACATTTGAATCAGTTCTAATGAGGTGGATGAAACTGGAGCCTATTACACAGAGTGAAGCAAGCCAGAAAGAAAAACACCAATACAGTATACTAAGGCATATATATGGAATTTAGAAAGATGGTAACGATAACCCTGTATGCGAGACAGCAAAAGAGACACAGATGTATCGACAGTCCTTTGGACTCTGTGGGAGAGGGAGAGAGTGGGATGATTTGGGAGAATGGCATTGAAACATGTATATCATATAAGAAATGAATTGCCAGTCCAGGTTCAATGCAGGATACAGGATGCTTGGGGCTGGTGCACTGGGATGACCCAGAGGGATGGTACGGGGAGGGAGGTGGGAGGGGGGTTCAGAATTGGGAACACATATACACCCATGGCGGATTCATGTTGATGTATGGCAAAACCAATACAATATTGTAAAGTAAATAATAATAATAATATAATAAAATTAAAAAAAACTGTCATGCATATTTTTATTTTATCTGATGTTTAAAAGTTATTATAAGATATCTGGAAAGGGTTTTCCATTAGATGTGCTCAAAAAGATATCTGAATATAATAAATTTGTAAATGAAATGATGGTGTTTGAGGGGATCCCGTGGATAAGGAGCCTCGCAGGGGGTTGCAAAGAGTCAGACACAACTGAGCGACTGAGCGCGCACACTCACAGGCATGAAAAACATAATTAGCTTCCTTAAATATAAGTGCATTGTCCCACTTCTTTAATATTCAGATTTCTTTTTAAGTATTTAAATTGCTTCACTTCACTTCATATATATGTATATACTTATTGACAGACTTTCCCAAATAGTGGATATTGTGAACAACAACAAAAGAACAGTGTCACTCATCATCCAGGTGTATAAAAGCACAACCCATGCAGTGGCTCACTGACTGTGCACCCTGGTGGGAATTCAGGATGGAGAAAATAAGAATGAGGCATTCTGTGCTTTGGATAAAGGAGTGCACAGATAATTAAGATGCATATCTCAGGAAGAATTCCAATGATTCTGGATTCTTGTATCTTCCCAAACAGAGAAAAGCACAAAGATCATTAATCTGAGATGTCTGCTGTTTGAAATAAGCAGTCATCTTTTACTGAGATGTATGTCTGGGGATTTCCCTGGTGGTCCAGTGGCTAAGACTGTGCTCCTGACTCAGGGGGCCTGGTTTCGATCCCTGGTCAGGAAACTAGATCCCACGTGCTGCAACTAAGAATTCTCATGCCGCAAAGACGGAAGATCCTGTATGACTGCAGCTAGGACCCAGTACAGCCAAATAAATAGATTAAAAAAAAAAAAAAGATGTACGTTTGACTACATGTGTTTTCCTAGCCAAAAAAAAATTCATATATACATTGGCTCCTCCCCTACCCCTTTAGATCAGTTCGTCTGAGCTACTAAGAGGCTGTTTCCTGGGCTTAACCCTCAGTAAGGTCCCTGAAAAAAAACTGAAACTCACAGGTCTTACATGGTGCATTGTTCTTTCAGTTGACTGTATGATTGTTGAGAATGTTACTTGTACTAATAAATAAAACAATGGGGTTTGGAAGTTGAACTTCAACACTTAAGAGAGAAATAGCTTATGTTTAAATTTTTGTAATCCTCAACAAGTTAAATACTAATTTTGAAAACCAAAACAATTAGTATCCTACTTATTGAACACTTGTTGGCCTCTAAACAATCTTTTCTACAAAAAAAATTGTGTTTTTTTGTAGAAAAAAACAATTCCCAGAATTTACCCCTGACACACACATTGGCTTTTGAGTAGTGAGCCTTGGGCAGAACAAGAAGACAGGACCAGTCCATCAACACTTCGCCTTGCTGAACCTCAGTTGGTGCAGTGAACTTCAGTGAATGAGAGCAGTTATATTTAGCATTTCTTCTTCCTCCTCCCTTTCAGTTCTAAAAATTCCAACACTGGGTGTCAGTATTGCTCAAAGGCACAGACCTATTCTTAGAGTTAGGACGTAAACTGTTTAAGTAAGTCCATTGACAAATCACCCAGATAAGTTTTAAATATGTTTGCAAGCTTGACCACAGAAACAAAGCAAAGTGTTATTCTGATCTCTGAAGCTGGCATGCAGGTCTCCCCAGTCCTCCCACCTGTCCGGGCTGCAACTCTCCAAGTTTGCAGACCGTGGGCAAACAGCTTCTCTCCCAGCCCACCTGCCTCTTCCCGTGCAAGGCGCCACCTGTTATGAAACCAAGGAGGGACTTGAAACCGTTTGTCCCCTTCGTGGAGGATAACTGCTTCATGCAGGTATAAAAGCAGGAAGGGGGAAAGAGATTTTAAAACAGCAGAGGAAAAATGAGCAATGAAAGAAAACGAGTTGAAGGAGATTCAGGAGGCAGCGGGTAAGTGTATAGTTAGAGCTGAGGCCCGTTGTACAACAGAAACCCACACAACATTGTCAAGCAATCCTCCAAATTCAAAAAATAAGTAAATTTTAAAAAAGAACTCACAAGGTCACGGTTTCTAGAATCATTCCCAGCACCTGAAGTTCACCTCCTGCATCAGAAATGCTTCTTCCTTGTTCTGCCTCCCTCTCCCCCCATTTATTCTTCCTCTACTCTAGCCCCAGACTCATGCTGAGATGCCCATTTGTTTGTTTGCTTGGTTGCTTGTTTTAACCACAGCTGCTGGCACTTAGGACCCAGATTACTTTCCACCTGCGTTTTCAAATTGGACTCCTTCTCTGTCCCCTTAGTTCATCTGGCTAAGATGAGCTCTTCCCACCCTCCACCAGCTCTGAGAACACCAGCTCTCACTCAAGTTCCGGTGCTGCTGGGGTGGGGCGGCGGGAGAGGGGCACCGTTAAACCTGAAACACACCATCATTTGTGACTATGGAGACCTCTCTGGTCTTTTTCTCCTCGAGATTTATAGTCTCTCTGTCTCTCTCTTTCTTCTTTCCCATCCACCTCTTTTCTCTGTTCTCTCTTCTTTCTTTCTGTTCCTTTTCCATAATGTAAAATCTATTCCATTGAACGGTTTCTCTCTGACTAATTCTGCTATGTGAACAGAATTTCTAACATTCATTTTTGACTTTCAGAGGGGGCCCTCGCTGTATCGTGTGAGAGTTTTCATGACTGAATGAAGATGAGCCGTTTCTCGATGAGCCACTGGAACGGGGCTTGTAGGTGTCAACCACCTAGCTTTGCCCTCAGAAGGTGGCTTGGGGCTCTGTGTTGGAGTCGCACCTAGGAGGCATGTTACTGTCCAGCCAAGCGAGGGCTTCCCAGGTGGCGCTAGTGGTAAAGAATCCTCCGGCCAAGGCAGGAGACGTGGGTTCCATCCCTGGGTCAGAAAGAACTCCTGGACGAGGAGATGGCAACCCACTCCAGTATTCTTGCCTGGGAAACCCCATGAGCAGGGGAGCCTGGCGGGCTACAGTTTATGGGGTTACAAAGAGTTGGACACGACTCAGTGATTGAGCATGCATGCATCCAGCAAAGTGGGAAGGGGAAGGTCACACTCTACTCTGAATAGATCTTCCAGTAGCAAGAGGAAGGGGACCAGACCACCCTCAGACTGATCACATCCGGCGAAGCGGCAGATCTGGGTACAGCTGGGCCGACCCCAGCTTGATCCTGACTCCAGAAGGGTCCTGAACAAAGAGCGCTTGTGATGGACCCATCCCCAGTGGCGCCATTAGCACTTCACTCACATCCTCCACTTGGCTGCCTGGCCACACTCTTCTTCCTCAATTTCTCTAGCCCTCCGTTACTCCATCATCTTACTGGGGATCATCATTTCAATCACCGATATTGTTGACTTTGGTCTTAATGAAGCTTTAAAAAGCTTTTTGGCTAGCACTCTCACATTTTGTGATCTGATATGCCTGCTTTGGACTCATCAGTTAACAGGTATTTAATAATGTACACACTGTTGACTAATCTGCCTTTTCCCCTTGACAGTCACTGTGAACATTCCCCCTCTGTTATTTACTAGATTTGTAAATATTATTTGGATGGTTGTGTTGTAATCTGTCATGAGATATCCCATGAAATATTTCTTGCTGTTGGACATTTAGGTTATTTCCAAATTTTTGCTACTCCAAGTAATGCCTCCATAAATATTAGCGTAGCCAAAGCTTTGCAATCATTCTTTCAAATATTTTTAAACTACATATGCAATCAGCCAACACATGCACTTGGTAAAAACTTAAAACAGTACAGCTATGACTAAAGTCCCCGTGAATGACCAACTAGTCATTCTAGTGACCAGCTAGTCACTAGACAGTGAGGTTCTAGTCATTGTCTTTCAGATAGAGATAACTACTGTAATTGGTTAATGCCTAGCCTCCTTTTTTTCAGTGTGTTTACATATATTTTCATGTATCTAAATAAAGTATATAGTGGTGTATGGTTTCTATTTGTGAGGCTAGGAGTGGCACACAGATGCTCACATGCTGTATGTATTCACTCGGCAGCAAATCCTGGAGCGATTTCCATGTTCCCACATGAAGCTCTGGAACCCTCTCTGTAACTGTTGGGTCAATTCCATAATAAGGACAAATCACTGTTTATTGAGTTAGTTCCCTACTGCTGTGTTTCTGGGCTCTTTTTAGTTTTTTGCTAAGACAAACAGTGCTGAATTTGATCTCTTCCTTGCATACATGTGCAAATGCTTCTCTGATGAGACTCAAAGAAGTAGAATTGGTGATCATAGAGAAAGCACATTTTTTGATTTTAAGATCTACTGTTAAACTGGACCAATGTGGCTGCACAATCAGGCTCCACCAGTGAACAGATGAGGGTGTGTGTGTGTCACTACCACCTCATCCATGCTTTGTATGGCCAAGCTTTGGATTGGTGCCTTTCTCATAAAAATGGATCCCATCATATTTCATTTACATTTCCCTGATTTCTGAAAGATTATCTGTTCAAGTTTCAGTTCAGTTGCTCAGTCATGTTTGACTCTTTGCAACCTCGTGGACTGCAGCACGCCAGGCCTCCCTGTCCATCACCAACTCCCAGAGTTTTCCCAAACTCTTGTCCACTGAGTTAGTGATGCCATCCAACCATCTCATGCTCTGTCCTCCCCTTCTCCTCCTGCCCCCAATCCCTCCCAGCATCAGGGTCTTTTCAGATAAGTCAGCTCTTCACATCAGGTGACCAAAGTATTGGAGTTTCAGCTTCAACATCAGTCCTTCCAATGAATATTCAGGACTGATCTCCTTTAGGATGGACTGGTTGGATCTCCTTGCAGTCCAAGGGACGCTCAAGAGTCTTCTCCAACACCACAGTTCAAAAGCATCACTTCTTTGGTGCTCTGCTTTCTTTATAGTCCAACTCTCATTTCCATGCATGACTACTGGAAAAACCATAGCTTTGACTAGATGGACCTTTGTTGGCAAAGTAATGTCTCTGCTGTCTAGGTTGGTCATAACTTTCCTTCCAAGCAATAAGCGTCTTCTAATTTCATGGCTGCAGTCACCATCTGCAGTGATTTTGGAGCCCCAAAAGATAAAGTCTGACACTGTTTCCACTGTTTTCCCATCTATTTGACATGAAGTGATGGGACTGGATGCCATGATCTTAGTTTTCTGAATATTGAGCTTTAAGCCAACTTTTTCACTCTTCTCTTTCACCTTTATTAAGAGGCTCTTTAGTTCTTCAGTTTCTGCCATAAGGGTAGTGTCATCTGTATATCTGAGGCTATTGATATTTCTCCTGGCCATCTTGATTCCAGCTTGTGCTTCCTCCTGCCCAGCGTTTCTCATGATGTACTCTGCATATAAGTTAAATAAGCAAGGTGACAATATACAGCTTTAACATACTCTTTTTCCTTTTTGGAACCAGTCTGTTGTTCCACGTCCAGTTCTAACTGTTGCTTCCTGACCTGCATACAAATTTCTTGAGGCAGGTCAGGTGGTCTGGTATTCCCATCTCTTTCAGAATTTTCCACAGTTTATTGTGATCCACATAGTCAAAGGCTTTGGCATAGTCAATAAAGCAGAAATAGATGTTTTTCTGGAACTTTCTTGCTTTTCAATGATCTGGCGGATGTTGGCAATTTGATCTCTGGTTCCTCTGCCTTTTCTAAATCCAGCTTGAACATCTGCAAGTTCACAATTCACATATTGCTGAAGCCTGGCTTGGAGAATTTTGAGCATTACTTTACTAGTTTGTGAAATGAGTCCAATTGTGCAGTAGTTTGAGCATTCTTTGGCATTGCCTTTCTTTGGGACTGGAATGAAAACTGACCTTTTCCAGTCCTGTGGCCACTGCTGAGTTTTCCAAATTTGCTAGTATACCGAGTGCAGCACTTTCACAGCATCATCTTTTAGGATTTGAAATAGCTCAGCTGGAATTCCATCACTTACACTAGCTTTGTTCATAGTAATGCTTCCTAAGGCCCACTTGACTTCACATTCCAGGATGTCTGGCTCTAGATGAGTGATTATCTGAGTCATGAAGATCTTTTTTGTACAGTTCTTCTGTGTATTCTTGCCATGTCTTCTTAATATCTTCTGCTTTTGTTAGGTCCATACCATTTCTGTCCTTTGTTGAGCCCATCTGTGCATGAAATGTTCCCTTGGTATCTCTGATTTTCTTGAAGAGATCTCTAGTTTTTCCTATTCTGTTGTTTTCGTCTATGCACTGATCCCTGAGGGAGGCTATCTTAGTTCTCCTTGCTATTCTTCGGAATTCTGCATTCAAATGGGTATATCTTTCCTTTTCTCCTCTGCTTTTGCTTCTCTTCTTTTCACAGCTATTTGTAAGGCCTCCCCAGACAGCCATTTTGGTTTTTTGCATTTCTTTTCCATGGGGATGGTCTTGATCTTTGTCTCCTGTACAATGTCACAGTCCTCCATCCATAGTTCCTCAGGCACTCTATCAGATCTAGTCCCTTAAATCTATTTCTTACTTCTACTGTGTAATCATAAGGGATTTGATTTAGGTCATACTTGAATGGTCTAGTGGTTTCCCCTAGTTTCTTCAATTTAATTCTGAATTTGGCAATAAGGAGTTCATGATCTGGGCCACACTCAGCTCCCTGTCTTGTTTTTGCTGACTGTATAGAGCCTCTCCATCTTTGGCTGCAAAGAATATAATCAATCTGATTTCAGTGTTGGCTATGTGGTGATGTCCATGTGTAGAGTCTTCTCTTGTGTTATTGGAAGAGGGTGTTTGCTATGACCAGTGCCTTCCCTTGGCAAAACTCTGTTAGCTTTTGCCCTGCTTCATTCTGTACTCCAAGCCCAAATTTGTCTATTACTCCAGGTGTTTCTTGACTTCCTACTTTTGTATTCCAGTCCTCTATAATGAAAAGGACATCTTTCCTGGGTGTTAGTTCTAAAAGGGTGTTAGTTCTAAATGGTCTTCATAGAGCCATTCAACTTCAGCTTCTTCAGCATTACTGGTTGGGGCATGGTTTGGATTACTGTGATATTGAATGGTTTGCCTTGGAAACGAACAGAGATTATTCTGTCATTTTTGAGATTGCATCCAAGTACTGTATTTTGGGCTCTTTTTTTGACCATGATGGCTACTCCATTGCTTCTAAGGGATTCTTGCCTACAGTAGTAGATATAATGTCATCTGAGTTAAATTCACCCATTCCAGTCCATTTTAGTTCACTGATTCCTAAAATGTCAACGTTCACTCTTGCCATCTCCTGTTTGACCACTTCCAATTTGCCTTGATTCATAGACCTGACATTTCAGGTTCCTATGCAATATTGCTGTTTACAGCATCCGACCTTGCTTCTATCACCAGTCACATCCACAACTGGGTATTGTTTTTGCTTTGGCTCCGTCTCTTCATTCTTTCTGGAGTTATTTCTCCACTGATTTCCAGTAGCATATTGGGCACCTCCCGACCTGGGGAGTTCATCTTTCAGTGTCCTATCTTTTTCCCTTTTCATACTGTTCATGGGGTTCTCAAGGCAAGAATACTGAAGTGTTTTGCCATTCCCTTCTCCAGTGGACCACATCTTGTGGGAACTCTCCACCATGACCCATCCGTCTTGGGTGGCCCTACATGGCATGACTCATAGTTTCACTGAGCTAGATAAGACTGTGGTCCATGTGATTAGATTGGTTAGTTTTCTGTGATTGTGGTTTCAGTCTGTCTGCCCTCTGATGCCCTCTGATGCCCTCTCTCAGCACCTACCATCTTACTTGGGCTTCTCTTACCTTGGACGTGGGGTATCTCTTCACGGCTGCTCCAGCAAAGCACAGCCATTGCCCCTTACCTTGAATGTGGGGTATCTCCTCACAGCCGCTGTTACTGACCTTGGACATGGGGTATCTCCTCGGTCACTCACCTCTCCAGTGCTGCGCAGCTGCTTCTTGCCTTTTTTGAGTTTATCGGCCTTCATAGGTCACATTCCTGAAAGTTTAGTTACTGAGTCAGAAGATATGAATGTGTGTGTGTGTGTGTGCGTACATTCACATTTCTGTATGTGTGTATGTACATGTATATTTGTCTAGTAACTACCTCTCTAAAGGTTATATTTTTTTTCTAAAATGCTGTTTTGTAATAACTGAACCAAATGTATACTCTCACTACAGAGTATATAAACTCTATTTTTTTTCATACTCTGAACAGCACTGAGTTGTTTTTTTTTTTAACTTTTTATTTTGTATTGGGGTATAGTCAATTAACAGTGTTGTGATGGTTTTAAGTGAATAGCGAAGGGACTCAGCCATACATATACATGTATCCATTCTCCCCCAGACCCCTCCCACCCAGGCTGCCACATAACTTTGAGCAGAGTTCCTTGTGGTCAGCACTGAGTTTTAAATCTATTGTTGGTTTGACAGTTTGGTAGGTAACTATAGCATCTCATTTATTTTAAATTATTTTTATTATGAACAAGACTATCTTCTTACAGTCTGGGGCAGTTTTTATTTCCTTTTTTTGTGAATGGCTTATTTCTTTTTTGTGTGGGGTTGTTCTTGTTTATTTCTGTGTGGATTTATAAGACCTCTTTACATGTTTAAGAATGTTAACCTACCTCTGAGGGTTCAATAAGGTCCAAATAGTTCAATTAAAATATTATTGCTAGTATGTAAATACATACAATATAATACCCAGGTATATTATTATATAAAATACAATAATATTTCTAATAATAATATGAATTCCTTGCAGGGGACTAACACACTGCCACAGGAAGGGCCCCCAGGAGAACCCACTTTGGGGACCAGAGCCCCTCAAGTAAATAAATATAACTTTATAAGAAGACTGTCTTCCTTTGGTTCCCACACTGTCTCTTCACTTATAAAGTGTCCTGACAGAGTGTCACGCTACAGCAGCGGATTTTGAATGTTTGCGTGTGACTGGATTCCAGCTGTTCACTGTTACAGGGTCTGTCAGTGATGTTTGCTGGGTCCCTGGCTGGGACCTGCAGCTGAAGCAGCAACGTGGCTTCTTACTTCCCTCATCTGCAGGGAACCCTCCCTTTCTCC
Organism: Oryx dammah; assembly: GCF_014754425.2. Taxonomy (NCBI): domain Eukaryota; kingdom Metazoa; phylum Chordata; class Mammalia; order Artiodactyla; family Bovidae; genus Oryx; species Oryx dammah. The sequence continues at coordinate 13,743,167 of NW_024070191.1, forward strand.
CAGCAGGAGAAAGTCTGCCCTGGTTTATTACCCTTTTCCTCAAAATCTGTAGGTTCTATGTGAAGGAGAATAGGATCCCGAGCTAGAAAGCTAGCTGGCAATGAAATGAACACACATCGCGGACAACGTGTAAACCAAACTGAAGGCAGGCCAATCAGAATCACTCACGGCGTGTTCAAATTCCAGCTCCACCCTGAATGACCTGGGGCTCAGCTTTCTCACCTATAAGATGGGAACCACATGAGTACTTAGCTTTAAGGCAGCTATGAGGATTAACTGGAGTCGTTCACCTATGGATTCTGGCCCAACAAGCATCTTTTGGGCAATATCTCTGATCACTGTTTTTCCATCTATTCTCTAAACAGAGACAGATCTCTGGGTGTGAACTATACTTTCCCAAGCAGTAGAAAGGGGCAGATGAGGGCATACAAATTCTACACCGTAAACACCGTAGCTATAAAAAAGTCTGGTGTGGGTGAAAGGACTTTTCTTGTTTGTCCTGGATATGACATTAGGTTTTTTTTTTTTTTTTAACTCTCACTTCAGTTGAGGAGTCTGGCAACCATGGATTACCCAACAACGGTTACTATGGCTGCGAGGAGGCAGCAGAAAGAAGCTGCCAGCAGTGTTTACTGAAGAAAAGGGAGTCAATAGCTCCGGTAGTTAACTAATGACGGTGCTTTGTCCTTGAGACTAAAAGACAGGAATGACTGCAAAACCTGCAGAAAAACACAGCCTGGCCCTTTACAAGGAAATCGCAGCGTGTATTGCTCTTGAGAGGAGCCCTCTCCACAGAACTCTGTCAGCGTCTCCCCACACGGAGAAATATGCCCAAAGGTCTCCTTTATTCAACATTATAGCCGATTCTCTGTCATGAGCTTCACTATATTCTATTGCCATGTTTATGTTCTTAGCATTTTATGGACACTTTTCTCACAAAGTGAACATGGGTGATTCATACTGGGCCAGATTTCTGGATTCATTTCAAGAATTATGAAATGGGGGTGGGGTGGGGGTATGAAGTCTCTGACCTGTTTATGTCTATTTGCAACGATAGTGGATCATGACCTGTAACATGGGCAGACCGACAGTTACGGAGGGAGAATGAGCCTAAGTTGAGCAGATCTGGCTTTAAATTCTGTCTCTACCCTTTAGAGACTATGTGACACTTGTTAGTTATTTAATATCTCTGAGCCTCAAACTTCTCATCTGCAAACTGAATGGAACACTTAAATTGAATATCACACTACCATATGATCCAGCAATCCCACTCCTGGGCATATCTATCTGGAGAAAACCATAATTAGAAAAGATACATGCAATCCAATATTCATTGTAGCACTATTTACAATAGCCAACACATAGAAGTACCCTAAATGTCCATTGATAGAGGAATCAATAAACAGGATGTGGTATACACACACACACACACACACACACACACACACAATGGACTATTACTCAGCCATAAAGAGTGGAATAATGCCATTTGCAGCAACATGGACGGACCTAGAGAGTGTCATATTGAGAGTGAAGTAAATCATAAAGAGAAAGACAAATATCATATGATATTGCTTATATATGGAATCTAAAAAAACAGGGTACAAATGAACTTATCTACAAAATAGAGTTACAGATGTAGAAAACAAAGTTATGTTTACCAAGATGAAAGGGGGAAGATTGGGACTGAAATACATACACTTCAGTTCAGTTCAGTTCAGTTCAGTCACTCAGTCGTGTCTGACTCTTTGGGACCCCATGAATCGCAGCACGCCAGGCCTCCCTGTCTATCACCAAATCGGAGTTCACTCAGACTCAGGTCCATCGAGTCAGTGATGCCATCCAGCCATCTCATCCTCAGTCGTCCCCTTCTCCTCCTGCCCCCAATCCCTCCCAGCATCAGAGTCTTTTCCAATGACTCAACTCTTCGCATGAGGTGGCCAAAGTACTGGAGTTTCAGCTTTAACATCATTCCTTCCAAAGAAATCCCAGGGCTGATCTCTTTCAGAATGGACTGGTTGGATCTCCTTGCAGTCCAAGGGACTCTCAAGAGTCTTCTCCAACACAACAGTTCAAAAGCATCAATTCTTCGGTGCTCAGCCTTCTTCACAGTCCAACTCTCACATCCACATGACCACAGGAAAAACCATAGCCTTGACTAGACGGACCTTAGTCGGCAAAGTAATGTCTCTGCTTTTGAATATGGTATCTAGGTTGGTCATAACTTTTCTTCCAAGGAGTAAGCGTCTTTTAATTTCATGGCTGCAGTCACCATCTGCAGTGATTTTGGAGCCCTCCAAAATAAAGTCTGACACTGTTTCTACTGTTTCCCCATCTATTTCCCATGAAGTGATGGGACCAGATGCCATGATCTTCGTTTTCTGAATGTTGAGCTTTAAGCCAACTTTTTCACTCTCCACTTTCACTTTCATCAAGAGGCTTTTTAGTTCCTTTTCACTTTCTGCCATAAGGGTGGTGTCATCTGCATATCTGAGGTTATTGCTATTTCTCCCGGCAATCTTGATTCCAGCTTGTGTTTCTTCCAGTCCAGTGTTTCTCATGATGTACTCTACACACTACTATATATAAAATGTGATAACTAATAAAGACCTACTGTATAGCACAGCGACCTCTACCCAATACTCCATAATGACCTATATGGGAATAGAATCTAAAAAAAGAGTGCAGATATATATTTTTATATCTATAACTGATTCACTTTACTGTAAAGCAGAAACTGACACAACATTGTAAATCAACTATACTCCAATAAAAAAAACTTAAAAGGAATTTAAAAAAAGAAAAGGGGGAATTTGAAGACAGACACACAAGATCAGGGAGAAGGCCATGTGAAGATGAAGGAAGAGGTTGAGGTGATGTTTCCATAAACCAAGGAACACCAAAGATGGCCAGCAAACCACCAGAAGCCAGGGGAAAAGCCTGGGAACAGATTCTTCCCCAAAGCCCTGTTGCCAATACCTGTGAGACAATAAACTTCTATCATTTAAGCCACCCAATCTGGAGTGCTTTTTTCTGGCAACCTTAGCAAACTACTACAGGCCGCAAACACAGCTTTATATTTGTTTTTTTTTTTTTTTTTTTGCCATTGTATCTAAAAAGCTTAGCATAATAGGAGCTTAATGCATATTTGCTGAAAGAAACATTTGTACTCTGGAGAACAAAGAGTTGTGGTTCCTGCCCTTGAACATCTGATAATGCGATGGAAAACACAGAGAAGGAAAAAGACAAGTCAAAGTGTAGGCTTAAGGCCGGGTCACAGACGTGTGTGGTCAAGCCAAGCCCTACCTTGGATGGGTGGGCAGCACTGGACAGCCACCCCAGAAATATCCCAGTGCCTGAATGTTGAAGTATGAGTTAGTCAAGCAGAGAAAGAGAACTGGAAAAAACAGAACAAAACCCAACAGCAAGTGAGGACACGGACTGTCTGAGGACCTGTGAGTAATTTGGTATAAAGATAAGCTGGAGCCTGATCTTAAAGGGGTTTGTATAACCTTTTTAGTCTGGGAACCAACTAGCTGGATTTAAACATGGGGAGTGAAGTGTCTGGGCAGGCTTGAGTTCTAGAAGTTTTTCTCCGGCAAAATGGGGGTTGATGACAGGGGGAGTGAGTCACCACCAGGATGCCCACTGCTCTTCATGCACTTTAGAAGTTGAGGGGAGAATTTTTAACAACCCCCCCAAACCTCTTGAGCAAGCAGCCTCCCCAGGGCTGGGCCTGGTTGGGGACTGCCTGTAAGGTACACACCCTGCCCCACAGACCAACTCCTATTTTGTCCTTTGAATGGGCAGCAATATCTCATCACCAGATGTGTTGTACTACTTACTATTTTTAAGTCCAGACAGTCCCCACTCTCCTAGAATCTGCCTCTAATTCTTGGAAGTTGGGGTAAAACCACATGTTTTTCAGCATTCCTCAAAACCACTAGCTCGGAGCATGTAGCTCCGTGACACTGGGGAGGAGGCCGTGCACATCTGTGTGGTGTCTCTGTTCCCACTCAGGCCTCTCCAGTGGAAGAAAGCAAAACGGTGCAAAGCTGGGGAGACCACGGGGAGGATCAGCGGACAGACGGGGTCCCGAAGGAAGGAGGCTGCCCGAGACACACCTTCCCCAAAAGAGACAGGAGCAGAGGAGGGGCTCCCGGATCTGAGGCCAGCCCCCCCACTCCCACTGCAGGACACACCCAGGGGGTCTGTTCAAAGTCAAAACACCTACTGCGGTCCTGTTTTCTCCATCACCTCTCGGGGGACCGTGGTTGCTCTGCACACTGTGCTCAAGTCTGGAAGGAAGGCAGGCTAAGTGAGCTCATTCTAGAGGACGGGAAGAAAGCACTTAAGAAAGCACACTGAAGGCCCGGCCGCTACCGCACCCATCCAAGGGGCTTCTGCGTCCTCAAACACTGTCCCCCAGTGGCCACCAGGGCCCAGCCCAGTCCCAGGCCCCATGGAAGCCAGTGGATGGATGTGGTCTGGGCCCTGTGGCTGGGGGTTGTGACAGAGCCTATCCACCCCTGCAGACCCCAAATGCCAGGGGACCCAGCTGCTGACCTTTAGATTATGACATCATGACAGGGCTGGTGTTGACATTTGCATCGGCCCCTTCAGCCAGCCCGGAGCCTGCCGCGATGGGTCATCCTTCTGACAGTGCCTCAGAGGCACCGAGAGACACAGAAGGGTGGGGGACACCACAGAATGATGGGGTCACTGCAGAGCAGGGCTCCTACCTGTGTGGGCAGAACCCAGTGACATGGAATTTCCCTGCTGGTCTGGATGAGGCTTCATGGGCTTTGCTCTTACTTCCTCTCTTTGATCTTTAGACAACGTGCCCAGTGTCCTGTTACACTCCAGTAGGGGTTGCATTTCAGCAGTGGATCACAGAGGTTTCTTATGTGTGAATTGGGCCTGTACATCCTCCTGAGATGCTCATTCCTACCTCTGTAGCGTGGCCATCGATTCTGATCAATGTATGCAGGGTTAAAAGGCTGATTTCTTAGGATGCTAAGAGGATCAAGCAGTGAGAGACTGTTTAGAGAATCACGAATCAATATAAGAAAAATTAATCAATTAAATCTGTTTTTTTCTCTTGTTAATCTGTCTTTTGCCAATATAATTCACAGGGTAACCAGATACCGAATGTAGGAGGGTAGAGAAAATGTTTTTCCTACCCTGCGGTATCATTAAAAACGTAAGAGATACTGCAGTTAAGGCTTGGCCCACTCTGAACCGATGCTCCCAATCCACAATCTCAAACCTATTTTTCTCCTCCTGACCTATAGAAGATAAAAACCAAAGACACGTAGGAAGGTAACACTAAAGATACCCTTATCTAGTTGGGTAGAATAGCTGGAAAAGTCCATTTAAGAGTAAAATGACCCATAACTAAAGGTGAATTATCACCAGATTTTAAATTTTTACTAGATGTTGAAATTGAATAAAAGCATGGGGCTTAAAGTCTAAGGAACTTTAAAAATGCTCCCAGATCCCAACGCTGCTTCTTAGCAGCTTTTGGCTTTGGGCAAGTTATGTATTATCTGAGCTTTGATCTGTGCTCCGTCATTCAGCTGTGTCCGACTCTGCGACCCCATGGACCATAGCTCACCGGGCTCCTCCACTGTCTATGGGATTTTCCAGGCAAGATACTGGAGTGGGTTGCCATTTCCTCTTTCAGGGGATCTCCCCAACCCAGAGATCGAACCTGAGTCTCTTAGACTCCTGCATTGGCAGGGGGATTCTTAACCACTAGCGACATCTGGGAAACCCAAGCTTTGATTTGCTCATCTATAAAATTCAGTTGGTAGCACGCAGTAAGAATACAGCAAAGGCTGGAATCATTGAATATGTGGATAGATGAGGGGTGGACAGTCATTGACTCAAAAAATTGTTAAATTCAGGCTTTGTGGTTCCAACTCAAAGACCGTGGAGCTGACAGAGAATTGTTTTCAAGGGCTAGCAGGGTCCATGGAGGAATGAGCTGAGAAGCCCCTTGCCTGGTTCCTTAAGCGTTCTGGTTAAACATCCAAGAACCATTCTACTGGCATGAAACCTAATGATAATTAGTCCAAGTTTTTATGAACGGACAATCACTCATAGTTTAATGCATCCAAAAAAATCTCCTCGGCTTTCCTGAATAAGGCCACACCCAGCTGGGTGAGCATAACGCCTTATAAATGCAGCTCTCCTGCATTCCACTGGCATAAATCTCAATCAGCTCCCCTGTCCCCATCCTCTGGCCTTTAAAGAAGAGGCAATTGTCCTCCCAAGGAAACACATTTTTTTTTGCCACTAACAAAGAGCAAAGGCCCTTTCTGAAAACGTTGTTTGCTGGCCTCTGTTGGAATCATTTAACACATGTCGATTTTGTGTTTATGATGGTTTCTCACAGAGTGGCCACAAAGCTCAGTTCAAGGCCAAGAGTGATAACAAATTAAACTGACTATAGCTTTTCAACATGAATGTTCATGGTAGTGACATGTTACTGTTGGCTTTCTCTGCTCTTTGGGGTGCATGCTTACACATCACACACATACACCACTATGAGGCATTTATAAGTGTGCATCAGAGAAACAGACACTTCTCATTGACACCTTAATGTCCACGGTGACTTGGTTATTCTGAATGTCATGCAGTTAGTGTCCCAAATAGCTTATCCCACAGCCATGCTTTGGCTCCCAACTGATCGTTTTGTTAACGTTAAGATTAGACAGAAAATATTGTTTTTAGAGAGTCTGGAATTTTAGTGAGTCTAAGGACTCCTGATGGTCTTATTTATTTTATTGGTGGGGCTCCCCAAAGGAATTTCACACCACAGAAAACAAGAAGTAAGCATTTTCTCATTTACCAAAACCAAAGTTGGCGTACGCAGAAACAGAGTGTCACTCAGTGGTGTATTTGTGGTACAAAGATGTGAGATCGGGGTCAGAAAAAAGAAGTACATCACCCGGTGTGGTGGTCCTGAAAGATAATTAAAAGCAAACAAAATAATGGGCTCAGTGCCAAAATAAGTTGAAGCTGAGCAGGTTTTCTGAAGCTATGAAATTAAGAAGGGCACTTGGCTCAGGCCAGCAGGGAGAAATTGTAGCTTTAGCGGGAGCTGTTGGCTACAGGGATGTTAGCCCTGCCTGAAGTATCTTTTTCAAAAGCTGGAAAAGATTCTTCACACATATGACCCTATAAACACAGACACACACATTAAAAAAAAAAAAAGTTGGTTCCTGGATTGGTGAGATGCCCTCTTTAATTTTCTCCTGTCTCAATACCATCTCATACATCTTATAAGTCCTTCCAATAAAAGAACTGAGGCAGCTTACCCTAACGGGTTTAATGGTGGAAAAACCAATATGTAGAAATGTAAGGGGGCAGAGAAATGAAGACCACTTCAGCTGCTGCAACCAGGAGGCTTAACAATGGATTCAGGTTTTATTCCAGCTTCTGAGAACCTCCTTAAACTAAGGGACATAAACCTTCACTCACGGGAGTCATGTGGGCCTGTGTGTCTGCAGCAGAGGTCGGGGAGGGCTACAGTGTCCAGTCTTCATCCTCATTTCTCAGTGGCACAGTTCATAGGGTCTCAAAGAGTCAAACACGACTGAGGATACCACAGAAACACACACACACACATATGCACACACACACACACACACGTACACACACGCGCGCGCACACACACACACACACACACACACACGCACATATCTGACAAGGAAAGCGAGTCTCAGGCTGAATTCCATAAAATAAACATTTAAAGGCAGCAGGCACGAGAGAGTTGCCTAACCAGTTCTGTAAACTCAGTGAGGTATCTGTTCTCCTTCCTCCTGGCTTGCTGACAAATTCCTTGTATAACAGATTCACTTAATGCAGATGTGACAATATTCGAGCACTAGATTTAGCTACACTTCTAGACAGAGTCCTGTGCGAGAAATGTTCCTACAGGTCCCACTTCAAATCTGAATCCAGAGTCAGCCCTGGGAAGGACATATGCTATTAATTAGGTTCTCTAGATCATAATGACCTTTGTAAGCGAGAGCCAGAATGTCTGATACAGTCCTTTCAACCAACTCACGTGTGTAGAACACCTCTTATTTTACCAAGGAAAATTACTTCTAAGATCCGTTGAGTTAAATATCCAAGCTGCTGGTGTTTATGGAGAATGAGGACAAGGGAAGTGCTGATAGCTGCCCCGAAAGCAGGGTCTTCCTAATAATCTCCCCGCAAACCTCCCCTGGAGTGTGTATTCAATCCTGAGGAGCGTCCTTCACAATTGTACTTGCTCCTGGGGTTCAGTTAAAAAGAGGCAGAGGTCACACTGCCTACGTCACTTGCAGACATTACCGCGTTTTTTATTGTGACGTTTTGTTGTTTCCAGTCTGAACTCAGACAGGAGATCCAGGCCTTCAACCAGGCTCTGAGCTTAAGAGAGCCCTCTCTTGGGCTTGCCAGGTAGCTCAGTGGTAAAGAATCTGCCTGCCAACGCAAGCGACCCGAGTTCAATCCCTAACATCCCATATCTCGGTGCAACTTAGCCCAAGCACCACAACTACTTAGCCTGTGCTCTAGAGCCTAACTCCTGCAGCCGGTGTGTGCTAGAGCTCATGCCCTGCAACAAGAGAACCCATCACAACGAGAAGCTTGTGCACTGAAACTACAGAGCAGCTCCTGCTCACCAAAACTAGAGGAAAGCCCGCACAGCAGCAAAGACCCAGCACAGCCGTAAATGCACAATTTTTTTAAAAAAAGAAGAAGCTTTAATTCTTAGGAAAAAAAAGAGAAAGAGCCCTCCCCTTTCCCTGTCCCCATGGCCTGGAGTCGTGGTCAGAATCTGCCTGTATCCAACAGTGGTACCCGTTCCCTTTTGCCTAAGCCCAGGGCCAGCCCTATTTACCAGATGATGCTAACCAGGTTAGAACTCAATTCCTTCCCAAGATCACCAGTGGAATTAGACTGAGGAAGGGATGTTTTGGCCTCAAGTAATCAGTTTGAACTCTAACATTGTCCTTATATAACTCTAAATGCTCTGATGTGTCTTTTCCCCATGGTTTCTCATCCTTCAATAAGCAAAAGCAAAGCCTGCTGCCTTCAGGGCCATGTTCCCGGGGACGGCAAGCAGAAGCTGCTGGCTCTCTTGAGCCTGGGTTCTGGAACTTGCAAGTCTCTTCTGGCACATTCTACAGGCCAGAATAAGTCACAAGTTCATCTCAAATTCTAAGGAGTAAAGAAACAGACTGTGCCGCTGAATGGGAGGGGTGGCTAGGTCATGTTGCAAAAAGTATGTGTTCTAGAAAGGGAGGCATAAGCAGCCAGTAAACAATAAACCAGTTCCATTAAAGGTATTTTATCTTCCTCACATATGAAATGAGAACAGTACCTAAATTCTAGGGTTATTATGGTAATTAAGCGAAATAGCGTCTTTGAAAGGCCGAGTATTAAAAATACCTGGATAGGGGGTACCTATTATTAAGGCCCTTGACAGACTAAGATTATAGGCAGGCATCTCTCATAGGCAAGTCTTGTTCTAGAACACTTGTCTTGTTAATCTTTCTTTCTTGGTAGAACCTGCAGGACATATGACAAGGAACTGAATTTTGTTGCCAAATTTTAGGGATAAAATCTTGCTTATCTCTTCCTCACTGTAAACTCCAAAATGCAGGAGCAGGAGATTAAGGATGTTGAAATTTTAATTTGTTTTGCCTTCAGTTTTTTTTTTTTTTTTTTTTTCAGTTTATTTGTGTGGGTCAGTGTCCAGTTAGCAAAACAGAATCTACTCTAGGACTTTCAGATAGAAGAGCGTTAACATAGGAAATCAGCTATAAATGTTTTGAAGGGCCGGAGGAAAAAAAACAGAGAAGCTGAGATCACTCAGAGATTAGTAACTGCAGGAAGCTAGCACCATCCTAGAGCTGACCAAGAAAAAAAAAAAAGTGTTGAGGGAAAAAAAAAAAGGCCTTATCCAGAATGCTCCATTGCTTTGTGGCTGAGGCTGCTCGTATAGTCACTGCTCCACTGCTATTATTTTTGGAACATCTCTCAAGAAGCCAGGAGGCTGAATTCCCATTCATGCTTGCCCATCACTGATCCTGCTGCTTCCAGAGCCGGGGTCTAGGAGCACCCCTGCCTCCACTGCTGAAATTCAACTACCTAAGCACAAACCCACATCACCCACTGCTTTTGCTGCTGCTACCACTGCCAAAGACTTCAGCAAAAAAAAAAAAAATTTTTTTTTTAATGGGCTTCTTCCTTCCACTCACCTTCCAGTCTCCCACCAGTGTCTGCCTTTGGTAGAGCTCACTTGGAAGCCAGCTGGCCGGGGGGTCTGGGAAATGTGGTTTGCAAGCTTCCATCCCCTCTGTAGAGAAGGGCAAGGAGGTGGGAATGGAACTGAGAGACTATAGAGGAACAGCCAACACCCTGCTCCACACACACAGGTGTTTCCCACAGATGTGCGCGTATCTCCAGATGCTTTCTACTCGGGTCTATCTGAAGCAAAGAGAACATACGCTGAATGTCTGAAAACCTCTAATAGACCATTACCTCACCATATTTAACCACCTGATGACCAAACCGCTCTTCTTCTCGGCCATTTACTCCTTTCTTCCTTGGGATTGGCGGGGAGTATGTCAATGCTGGTACTAACTTGCATGTCACACTCCTCTTTGCAAAACACCAGTGGAATCATTCTGGCTTCTTTAGAAACAGGGACACGGGGGACCTCGCATCTAGTCAGCAACACAACCAGTTTCCATGCTGGGCTATTCCACCCGCACGTCAATATGGGTGAATCCCAGTGACGGGCTATCCCTATAAGGGCTGAGAGACGAGCAATCGTCACCAAGCCTCTGTCCTGGGCCAGGCACCTTGCTGTGTGTTTGCACACAGAATCCACTGCAGTCTTCCTAACTACTCCGACTGCTAGGCATAGGTGCACCCATTTTTCAGAGTAGGAAAATAAAGTCTAACATTATAAATGGTATAGTCAGAGAATTTGAACCCAGGTCTGACTTACTCCAAAGCAAATTATTTGCATAACACCCGCAGCCTCTAGGTCTACCTTGGGATAACTCCCAAGCATCTAAAGAGCAGGAAGAGGGCTGGGTAGAAGAAGACAAGAGCTGAATGACTGGTTGGTACAGGAGAGGCAACAGAGCTAGGGCTGTGATCGTCACCACTCATCACAGCCACTTTCCGCTTGTGTCCCTTCTCCCTGCCAGTATCTCTCAGAAGTTGAGAGAGGCCTGGGTCACTTGCTTTTATTGTTTTTCCCAGAACACAGTATAAATTTGAATTTGGGGTTTCTGCTGATCTCCCCCACAGTGGGCCCCTGGGCTGCCCCTCCTTCTGTCTGCACCCCGATCTGCTGGGCTCCAAGGGGCAAGTGTCTTACATGACACATGAGACCTCCTCTTTCAAAAGGTCGTAAATACAGCTGGTCAGATCCCAAGCCTGCTCTTTAATTACTTTCCCTCAGGACCCATTACATCACTCTGCACCCAGGGGAGGGCCTATAAATATCTTCTGACCAACTGAAAAAACACACTAACCTTTTTTTTTTTTTCCTAAAAAAAATCCTCATCATTTTAGGAAAAGAGTGATCACTAAAGTTGATTTCATGGGTTCACTTTGGGATTTGCAATGTTTCGCGCGGCTACAAAGCATGAAGCCTGTGGCATCGAACAAAATGAAAGAAGCAAACCATAAATATATATATCATTTTCTAAAATCTCTTCCTTTTAAAATTTCATGATCTGAGACAGTGTTTCCTGCCTGGGCAGCCCTGTAGTCAGATCCTCACCCCACACACATTGCTCTCCTCTGAAGAAGAATGAGAAAGAAAAAAAAAAGAAATCTTGTGCTATTGGGAAACTGCTGGCTAAAAACTCCTTCTATCTCAACACTTTGTCCTCCTGACCCAGTTCTGTAAAATATCTTCATGGTCGAAAGCTTTACACATTTAAGCCAAACAGAACTCAGAATCCAGGAATGAGAGAGAAAATGAGATGATCTGAAGTGATGAAATATGCTATTTTAGCCTAGTCTTCCCTTCTACATAGATAGCATTTACAGAAAAATGGTTTTAAACACCATTTTATGAAAACCCATCACTGGGAAGCAATTCAGAAGAGGTTTCCTTCCAGCGAGGAATCTGGTGCAACTTTTGGAATTTCACATCTACCATATTTTCAGGAGCTGATCAAAAAGTCAGTCATGCTCCCCAGACAATTTTTCAATTTTACACCAGCTACCAGACAGATCATACTAAGGGTCTGAAAACAATATATCCCTAGTGGTGATTTCTTAGAAGCTTTGAAAGACTTCTAAGCTGAGATGGCTCAGTGAATTCCATATGCATTTTCAAAATGTCGCTATCCTGCCTTCAATTTTAGTTCCTCTTTCAGCTGTGGAACAGCAAACGCTGCTGCAGAAATTAGCTTCTCACACTCCTCTGGGGTCTCTGAAGAGAAATGGACAGAGAGATATGCATATAATTTTCTGTCTGTGGGCCCATGGGCCTGTGCCTGGGGTGGGGCGGTGGAGGGCTCGGGTGACCTGCAGTACTTCTGGACAGGGGTCAGATGTCTATTGCCTCAAGAATCTACCCAGAAAGTTGGGGAAACTTCTCTTGCAGAGTGATAACAACTCTCCCTCCTCCGGCTCAGGCACTGGCCACAAAAGACAGGAAGGAAGTCACAACTTAAAAATAAAATTCACACATAAGCATTCAGCCAATGTTTTAGTCTTAATCAGAGGTCTCATGGTGTCCTACCCCGAGCTTCACCCAATGTCCTCAACAGTCATGTGGATATTCAGACACCCTAGACCATCCCCTCTGGCCGGGATCTTCCTGGGAGAGGTGCCCCAACCCAGAGCCAGTGTGTCACCCTCTGCTGAGAAAACCCTGCCCGTGGCTGGATGTGAGTCCCACACCCAAAGCCCCTAGGCTGCCGCTGTGTCCATCCGCCTCGGGATGAATTCCCCAGGCTTTAGGACCGTGTCTTTGGATCTCTTCAAGTTTCCCTTAAGGAGGGTTTTAGAACTTGCCTCCTGGCCACTAATGATGGAAAGCTTGTCACTGAGAAACTTTCAGTCAAGTCTCTGCTTTTCATTCAAGTAAAGGCTTCTTCCCCTGGAGCTTGCCCCATCTGGAAGTGGACCCTGGGCACCATCTGGTCACACGCAAAGCCCCAAACCAGCCAGCTTTCAGTGTCTCCACCCAGAGAGAAGGTGGGTTTTCGTACCTTGAGGTGAATGAATTACTGCAAACAGCCTTTCAGTACAAGATCTCTGTTCCAGCTTTCGATATGCATATTTATTTTCTCTCTCTCTTTTTTTAGATCACTTCCTGGTAACAGTCAGGACTCACAGAATGACTGACTCATTTCATATTCCCCCTAGTTGGCCTCAATGCCTACCCAGCCTCCCTAATGGCAAGGCTCTGTTACCCAGAGATTGGTGTGAAGCCAGCAGCAAGCCAACTGGCCCCCAGGATGTAGGACATCATCATTTGAATCCACTGATCAGGGTCTATGAAGAGACCTCGGTTTGTAGACCTTGGTTTGTAGCTTCATGAGATGAATTTTTTTTTTTTTTCTGAATGTAGACTCCAAATCATCACTCCATACCAATGAAATTAAGTCAGACACCTTGCCCTAAATCTGCCTTCAAAAATTATTGCTCTCGCACTATTTACAGATTCAGTCCTTTCCTTACCCGCTGGCTTGTATGAACTGTGTATTTATTTGCTGACTAAAGTTCCTTCTTTAGTCCTGGTGGCACAGAGTCCTCCCTGCCCCCACCCATGCTGGAGGTTGCATAAACAAGCTTATCTTTCGGCAATGATTTTTCAAAAGCATTTAAGTCCTTTTCTTTCCTCTCCACCCCCCAGCCCCCCATCCTGTACTGTATTGTACTGGTGTCGACTTCCCAAGCTTTTCTCCAGAGCATTGTGCTGGAATAAGGTCCATGGAAAAACACCACCTGATGGATTTGCGGATGCGGAGGGATGATGGGATTTCAGTGGGTTGGGGAACACTGCTCTGCCGTGTTAACGGAAGGTCAAGGTCCACTGTACTTCATTCATGCCCTTCCTTTAGAGCACAAAGGCCAACCTGATTCTCCCCTTCTCACCATACCAGCTTCTGGACCTTGGTAGCAGATGGGTGTGTCAGCATGATTTGCTGAACTAACTAGTGAGCAAATATTTACCTCTGCAGGTGTAGCTTCCCCTGCCAGGGGCCTCACAGTGAGAATTACCTCCCTGATTCTTTCCTCCTCTGGCCTTTAATAAGCCCCCATGTCAACAAGTTTAATGGATCCATTTTTTCAAGGCTTCCAGAGAGAGAGATTCATAACTGCTCCAGAAAGAGTTCCTTAATGTGTCATTAAATCCAGTTCACTTAGGTATTCGATCTGTACCTCATCGGCACATACTAATCCATTGTGTGTAACTCATTTCTCATTATTTTTTTTTCACTGAAGTACAGTTGATTTGTAATATTATATGTTGCCGGTACAGCAGAGGGATTCAGTATTTGTGCAGATTATACTCCGTTATAGGCTGTAACAATTTAATGGCTATAGTTCCCATGCTACAGTGTATCCTAGTTGCTTATCTATTTTATACATAGTCGTTGATATCTCTTAGTCCCGCAACCCTAATTCATCCTTCCATCATTATTATTTCCTGAATAAGTGAGTCAAAAAATTAGTACATATGCATCTCCTTCCCAGACCTGTTTCTGGGTCTTTCTGAGATGGTGACAGACGCACCCCCCCCACCTTCCTGTGGCACGTCCCTCTCTGGAACAGCTCCCTGAATGCTGGCTATGTCTTGTTTATTGTACAGAAAGAAAGGCACCCCGCATCAGTGGAAGAACCTCCTTGACGGGTCCCCCCAGCACCTGCTGTCTTTCCCTAGCTGTGTGGCCTCAGTCTCCTCTATCGTCTCTGGGGCTGTCCTTTGAATCCTCATAATGATCAGTTTCTCCCCTGACATCCAGCCATGCCTGTGTTTACTCCTGAATGACCAGCAGGCAGGTGGACAGCGGAGAGTCTGAAAACACGGTGAGGAATGCACAGCCCTCTTGGAACAAAGGCCAAGGCCAACCCTGAGTCCAGGATGCGGAGCGTGGACAGGGCAGGGACAGCACCAGGCCCCGGGAGCTGCCTGTGTGCTCAGTGACCCAGGGCCTGGAGCCACACCCAGGGCTTTCCAGTTCCCGCAGGACGGACACTCAGAGTCCCTTCCCAGCTGGACCATCATCTTTACCTCTAGAGGGTGAAATTGAAGGGGTTAAGGGGAGAAAGAGACACACAGAGAGAGAAGCAGGGGAAGGAGAGGAAGAAGAATAGACTGCACAGGACATGGAGGAGGAACAGACGTGGATTAAGAACAGCTCCAAAGTCAAGACATGGGTGTAAGTAAATCTACAGAAGCTCCTAGTCTCCACGAGGTGGCGTATGCAACTGGAAAGCCCACCCATCCTATAGTTGTTTTGTGGGTGAGACCTAAGCCTTCTGTGATAGGCAGAGGCGTCAGCATCATTTGAAGGACCCTAGCTGCAAACATTGGGAAAGGATGCACATCTAGAGCCCTCTCTTCTGTATTTTTATTTCCTCCAAGAGTGCCAACGCCACAAAATCATGGGAGGCTGTTTTGAAAGGAAAATTATAGGGGTAAACACAAAATATTTAAAATATATATATAGACTAACGGTGGGAAGCGGGGAGAGGCAGGAGGGACAGATATAAACAGCCTTCCTGAGCCTTTGCTTTGTCAGTCAAATGCTCAAACAAATTCAGACTCCATGTGCACTTCAAGCTTCTCTCCCTTCAGCCCTGAGCCCAACCCCAGCACTATAGATACACAGACGTACTCACGTTAACCCCATGCTTCCCTACCTCCCTGTATTTAAAAAGTGCAGTATCCTCCACCTAGTTCTTCTTGCCTTCCCTATTTTGCCAGGTTTCACTTAAATCAGGGGTTCCAACCTCCAAGACCTAATAGTGCCTGATGATCTGAGGTGGAGCTGATGTAATAACAGAAATAAAGTGCATAATAGATGTTACTCACCTTCAGTTCAGTCAGTTCAGTCACTCAGTCATGTCCGACTCTTTGTGACCCCAGGGACTGCAGCACGCCAGGCTTCCCTGTCCATCACCAACTCCCAAAGCTTGCTCAAACTCATGTCCACAGAGTCGGTGAAGCCATCCAACCATCTCATCCTCTGTTGTCCCCGCCCTCAATCTTTCCCAGCATCAGGGTCTTTTCCAATGAGTCAGTTCTTCCCATCAGGTGGCCACAGTATTGGAGTTTCAGCCTCAGCATCAGACCTTCCAATGAATATTCAGGACTGATTTCCTTTATGACAGACTGGTTGGATTGCCTTCAAGTCCAAGGGACTCTCAAGAGTCTTCTCCAACACCACAGTTCAAAAGCAACAATTCTTTGGCGCTCAGCTTTCTTTACAGTCCAACTCTCACATCCATACATGACTACTAGAAAAACCATAGCTTTGACTAGATGGACCTTTGTTGGCAAAGTAATGACTCTGCTTTTTAATATGCTGTCTAAGTTGGTCATAACTTTTCTTCCAAGGAGCAAGCCTTTTTTAATTTCATGGCTGCAGTCACCATCTGCAGTGATTTTGGAGCCCCCCAAAATAAAGTCTGTCACTGATTCCACTGTTTCCCCATCTATTTCCCATGAAACGATGGGACCGGATGCCATGATCTTTGTTTTCTGAATGTTGAGTTTTAAGCCAACTTTTTCACTCTCCTCTTTCACTTTCATCAAGAGGCTCTTTAGTTCTTCGCTTTCTGCCATAAGGATGGTGTCATCTGCATATCTGAGGTTATTGATATTTCTCCCGGCAATCTTCATTCCACCTTGTGGTTCCTCCAGCCCAGCGTTTCTCATAATGTACTCTGTATATAAGTTAAATAAGCAGGGGGACAATATATAGCCTCAACGTACTCCTTTCCCAATTTGGAACCAGTCTGTTGGTCCATGTCCAGTTCTAACTGTTGCTTCCTGAACTGCATACAGATTTCTCAAGAGGCAGGTCATGTGGTCTGGTATTCCCATCTCTTTCAGAATTTTCCACAGTTTATTGTGATCCACATAGTCAAAGGCTTTGGCATAGTCAATAAAGCAGAAATAGATGTTTTTCTGGAACTCTCTTGCTTTTTCAGTAATCCAGTGGATGTTGGCAATTTGATCTCTGATTCCTCTGCCTTTTCGAAATCCAACTTGAACATCTGCAAGTTCACGGTTCACGTATTGTTGAAGCCTGGCTTGGAGAATTTTGAGCATTACTTTACTAGCGTGTGAGATGAGTGCAATTGTGCAGTAGTTTGAGCATTCTTTGACATTGCCTTTCTTTGGGATTGGAATGAAAACTGACCTTTTCCAGTCCTGTGGCCACTGCTGAGTTTTCCAAATTTGCTGGCATATTGAGTGCAGCACTTTCACAGAATCATCTTTCAGGAATTTAAATAGCTCAACTGGAATTCCATCACTTACACTAGGTTTGTTCGTAGTGATGCTTCCTAAGGCCCACTTGACTTTGCATTCCAGGATGTCTGGTTCTAGGTGAGTGATCACAC
The DNA here is from genome assembly GCF_014754425.2 of Oryx dammah. Classification (NCBI taxonomy): domain Eukaryota; kingdom Metazoa; phylum Chordata; class Mammalia; order Artiodactyla; family Bovidae; genus Oryx; species Oryx dammah. The sequence goes on from NW_024070191.1 coordinate 13,760,780, forward strand.
CATCATTGTTATCTGGGTCATGAAGATCTTTTCTGTACAGTTCTTCTGTGTATTCTTGCCACCTCTTCCTAATATCTTCTGATCTGTTTCTCTCCTTTATTGAGCCCATCTTTGCATGAAATGTTCCCTTGGTATCTCTAATTTTCTTGAAGAGAAATTCACTTGAATCATCCCCAAATCAACTCCTACCCCTGTTTGGTGGAAAAATTATCTTCCACGAAAACAGTTCCTGGTGCCAAAAAGGTTGGGGACCGCTATTTCTTTCACGATGAAGCAATAACCTCAAATTCACCAGTAACCATATTATAGAACAGAGCCAAGCCATTCCTGCTGTCTAAATTCCAAACCCATAGAATCCCTGAACGTGTAGTAGATGGGTGTTTGAAGCTGCTAAATGTCAGGGATAAAATCTCGTGCAGCAACAGTAACTGGCACACTAGGTATGAGCATAGACACATTTTTCATTGAATTTTCTGTCTTGGAGTATTCCTGAATCGGAGTCTTCATTATAATATAAAGAAAAGACATTTGGGGGAGATAAATCACTTTTCTAAAAGAGAAAGGGCTTCCCTGGTGGCTCAGAGGTTAAAGTGTCTGCCTGCAACGCGGGAGACCTGGGTTCGATCTCTGGGTTGGGAAGATTCCCCTGGAGAAGGAAATGGCAACCCACTTCAGTATTCTTGCCTGGAGAATCCCATGGTCGGAGGAACCTGGTGGGCTACAGTCCACGGGGTCGTGTAGAATTCGGGGAGGGGGTGTTGCACCAGTGCAGATGGGCACAACTCCCCACCTCCCCAGGATCCCTCAGGGTGAACTGCGCTCCTGGGAGAGGAAGCACCAGCATCCAGAACATGCACGAGTGGTCCCTGCAGGAAGAAGGAGCAAAGGAAGCTTATTGCGCAGCTTAGGGATTGGAAGGGCAGTCATGGGGAAAACCCTTTTCTGTTGCATCTTATTTATGCCTTTATTATGCCACACTGTGGGTAACATACATACACAGCGACACCACACTGCCCTCCGCCGCTGATAGGGGACAGGACTTCCTGGTGATTGGATAAAGTAATTATTGCTGGGAAGAGAAGGGAAGCGTATGCTTCCGGTGAGTTTTGTTTTCTGTGGCTGCAATGTGAGGAACTTGGCGAACTTCCCAGTCCAAGGAGTCCCTGTGACAGACTGATAAAGGAAGGAGACAACACCCCCTCCCCAAAGTTACTGAAGTGAAAGTAAGCTGTGCTTACATGGGATCCTTCCTTAAGTGGAGAAGAGTTGAAATGAAAAACACAACACGGTAGATTTTGTAATATCTTGACGGTTACGTAGTCGTCTAGAGGTATTATTAAGACATTTAAGAACCCCAGTGATTAGCATTTGGACGATTTGTTTGACTTCCTGGCAAATGATCCAAAACAGCCAACATAATATTGAAGAAGAATGGACACTACCTGGGTTCAAGGCTGGAAAGTTATGACAATCAAAACAGCATGGTGTTGGCAAAAGAATAGACAAATGGATTAGTGAAACAGAATACAGAACCCAGAAACAGACCCCAATAAATATAACTAACTGATCTTTGACAAAAGAGCAAAGGAAACACAGTGGAGAAAAGACAGTCTTTTCAACAAACAGTTCTGGGACAACTGAGCATCCATTTGCAAAAAAAATAAAAAAGATTCTAGATACACAGCTCCTACTCTTCATGATTATATGCTGCTTTTATTACCAGAGTTTAGCTGCAGCTTATTTCTTTTTTAAAAATATTCATTTATTTGACTCCGCTGGGTCTTAGTTGCAGCACATGGGATCTAATTTTCTGACTAGGGATTGAACCCAGGCCTTTTGCATTGGGAGCTCAGAGTCTTGGCCACTGGACCATCAGGGAAGTCTCTGTAGCTTATTTCATAATCAGAGACTAAATATTTTCCCAAGTCATTTTGGACACCTACAGTTATTCACAGCCTGACGAGGAGACGCTGTCTTTCAGTCATACTGAATAGCTTGGCCTTTGCCGCACAGTTAAGATTGACAATGTAATTTGAAGGCATCACAGAGAACCCTAGGGATGTGTTGGCACTTCCTCTTTGGTTAAACTTATAATTTCGTTTTTCCTTTTTAAAGAGCATTAAACAGCTTCTGTTGAAAGTCACTAGAACCCTTTAAAAGATTCTGAGGCCTAAATAATAGTTTTTTTATGATGCATGAAGGGGTCACACCAATTTCCCCCAGTTCTGAAAATTTTTATAATGTACCTTGTGTTGTGGGGCAATGTGTAATGCTCAATATGTGCACACGAGGTGACTTCTGCTTCAATATAGTAAAGCAGTGTAAGCTTTTTGAAGACATTTTCGGTGACCATCAGGACACATATCCATTGATAAGTTAACAGCACGTAGTGCCACCAATGCAAACAGTGAACCAGGAGTGGCAAAGTGGATAAAGAGATACTTCTACGCTGGCAAAGCTTGTGTGGCCATAGGCAGTGCCAACTGTCTTGGCACCTCACTTCTCCGCCCAGCAGCAGGCAAATCTTTTTGACAGGGCTTGCGTTACAGATCCCAATTTCATAAATGTTAACATATGGGAAAATAAACTGAGTGTTAAACTCGAGAAAATAGGGCAGCTTTCAAATATTCCAAGCCCTTGGAGAATTCTGCAGAGCTGGAGCTCTGTCCACCAGCTAGAAAGTTGTGTCTGCCTCTATCCTTTGTCATCCCAGCTCCTCCTCCAGCTTCAAACCTGGAGATCACAGAGTTCAAGTCACAGCATGGAGGGAAAGCCAATCTAAAAAGGAAGAAGAAGACAATGGTTATGCTTATTTTAAGCTTCCTGCCTGAACTACCATGAGGCTAATTTCTTCATTTCCTGAGGGCTCATAAGCAAATGTGTCTTTTCATGGCTGTGCTAAGACACGAAACCTCCTTTTCTCAGGAGGCTCATTTGAATGAGTGTGAGCACACAGCTATTGTGAAAGACGGACTCCCATTTGATAAAGGAATGAGGAATAATTCCAATAAAAGCACTTTGCAGTTTTGCGTGTCTGTGTGTGGTTATTTTTGCTTTGGGTGTTCTTTGATTCTTTCTTTTTAATAAAATTATAAAGCAAACAAACTTTTAATGATGGTTCCAAGTGCTCACACAGAAAAGCCGCTCCGCTTCCTGCTTAGCAATTAAGAGCTTTGCTTTGTTGCCTATGAAAAAAATTCTTAGCTTTAAAAGAAATAGTAAGTCCCCCAGTTTGGAAATATGCAACAAGAACCTATAGGAGGACAAAGTCAAACCAGGCCAAGATGCAGATCCCGGGAAGGAATTTACACAAATCTCTGGGAGAAAGTTTCCTTGTGGGGGCTCAGTTCCCCTTCACTCAGAAGTTAATTTAATGAGACCATAAAATGAATATGTGATCAATTTTTCAAAATTATCCACATCCATTGCATTTGAAAAGAAGATATGATCACTACTATTAGGGTATAGTGTTGAATATACATGCATAAGTTCCACCTTATTATTTACTAAATTGTTTAAAACTTTTATCTTTATTTCCTCCAGACCTGCCATGCTGAGCATGGTGTGTTGAAGTCTCCTTTTACTAATATGTTTCCATCTTTTTCTATTCTTATTTTATGTAATTTCTGCATTATATGCTTGGTTGCTGTACCATTTGGTGCAGAGATGTTCGTAATTTATCTTCATTGTGAATCGTGATTTTTCAGCCTTAGAAAGCATGCCTTTTTCTCTCATGTAAAGCTTTTTAGCTTGAATTCACTTTATCTGATATAAAAATCATCACCCTTCTTTCTTACTGCTTTTATTTTTCTGTTAGAACTTTGCCTGTTTCTTAATTTTTGGTCTTTTGAATCACTGTGATCAAGGCGTGTCTATTAAATATAACATTGCCTTGTAAGCTAATTTGATACCTGGCTCATCTGTCACTACAAGAAAAGAAACCAGTAAAGTCTGTTCCATTTGTTGATACCACGCCTGTTTAGTCTCAAAGCTGTCATATTATTTCATGTTATATTCACTGCATGCTGTGTTGACTGTCTTTCCTTCTTCATTTGGCACATTTTCTTTGTTATTTCTTATATGTTTATTTTTTCAGGTGACCTGCCTCTGCCCTCTCCAGGGTGGTTCCCATCATTCTACTTGATCTGCTTCTGAGTCTCAGGCCACTGCTCGTCCAACCACTAAAAATAAAAGAACCAGGAAACTAAAAAACAAGCCTCCACATAAGGGAAGCCTGGCGTGCTGCAGTTGAAGTCCATGAGGGTTGCAGAGAGTCGGACACAACTTAGCAACTGAACAACATCATAAAGGGGGGTGGGGGTCCTGAGATGGCAGCTGACATACCCTCAGGCACTCTCTCGCCTCGGGCTACACGTCTCTCAAGGGTGATGGAGTATCTTTATGGGCACAAGCCGCAGTCCCGACACTACCGAGAACAGTGCCCACCTTCAGCATCTTTCCGGCTCCAGCTGGTCACAGCCTCAGCCTACTCTGTCTTCCCAGAATCTAGTCTCTGACACACTCTTCTAGCTCTTCTCCCAGGAAGCTTCTCAATCCCCATGTTGATCCATTGAGGCAAACAGATACCCTGGAAAGGATTTTTCCTGCCCCTACACCTGGTCTATGTCTAGACTCTATCGAAGCTTCCGCCATATCCAAGTTCTTTTATCCTGTCCATGACCTAAGATAACGTTCTAAGATAGGGTAGGAAAATATCAAGAAACACAAAAGCTTAATAGTGTGCTTGTCTGATTTATAAGTTCGCTGAAATGCACCTGATTTCAAACTTGCTGAGTCAATATGTCCTGCATCCTACGAATCTGGTGGGAATCAGCGTGTCCACTGGTCTATGATGAAAAAAACCATGTTGCTGACCCAGAATGAAGTCAATTAGGATCACCTCAATAATCAAAAGTTAATTAAATTCCACATGGTGGTCTTAGAAGGCATTTAAAAAATGTGTTTGAGTCCATGATGTTAAAAATAAAAGTCCCTACTGACAGATTCTGATTGCCTTCAACTCCTACCAGGAAGGAATATTTTCTTAACTCTAAGCCCACTCAATCATAAAATGAGTCTTGCCCAACAAACCCTGGACCAGGAGCTGGGGGGGGAACCCCACTAATTTTGGGCTACATAGAAATTGGGGTCACATGTTTGAGCTCTGGAATCCTCCGTGATAAATTCTTGAATTAATATAAATCTGGAGCGGATACGTCATTTGGAAGCAGCGCTCTGTAATATGGATCCTGGCTATTTTATATCCAGATTATGTGCTTAATAAAACCAAGTGCATACAAAACAGTCCAGACTTTAATGACAAGATCTTCTTTGTCACAACATTCTTGTAAGATGTTAATGTCTTCTTTTATATACAAAAAAAATCCTGTTTTGTATAGATATTGAGAGATTTCCGAAAAGTCAGCAGCAAGAGAGAACTGAACCCAGGTTCATGTGATTTCAAAAACCCAATCTCTTTCCACTACACCACCGTGCAGTTCCATACACGTGGGAAGTACAGGATGATGACTCTGGTCTCTGGATGCTCTTATTTGGGAGTTTTTACTTCCTTTGGTTTTATTCGCAGAGTGAATTCCTTGAGGTGTATGCATATCCCAAACAAGCACTCAGCAATCTCCATGCCCAAATTGGGTGGAGGAGGGAATCAAATCCATCTCCCTGGATTGGAAGCACAGGAACCTTAACATCAGGGAAGTCCTGCCCAACTTTTTCTCTTCTGCTTTCCTCTAACACCAAAACTGGAAGTGGACAGCCTTATTTCCTAGTTGTTCTTGCATCTGGGCTTCTAAACTGCAAATCTGGTTCGACGAGTTAGTTATCTGCGCATGAGTGAAACTGAGAGTCAGGATGGAGGCAGAAGCCACCTTCCTTCGCATTCACTTATAATCATCGGGCAACGTGATTGTGAGACACTGGGACTTTCTAAAGCTGCGTCTCAAGGTTTAGTCACTAATTTAATGGGCCTCCAGAGGGTTTCCCAGGTGGCGCTAGTGGTAAAGAATCTGCCTGCCAATGCAGGAGACGTAAGAAACGTGGGTCCCATCCCTGGGTCAGATAGATCCCCTGGATGAGGGCATGACAACCCACTCCAGTACTTTTGCCTGGAGAATCATAGACCGAGGAGCCTGGTGGGCTGCAGTCCATACGGTCGCACAGAGTTGGACACGACTGAAGCAACTTAGCACACACACACCAGAGATAGGTTGGGGCTGACAGGGACTTCTTGGTTCTCAAATTTCCACTAAAACATCACGTCCTCACTATCATTAGGTACTTCCAGCGCCAGCTTCCTGGTTTCTGAGGTTGACAGTGGAGGCAGAGGTGAGGCAGCCTGCTCTCAGCCCCTCCAGCCTTCCCAAAACACGAACACCTGCTTCTCCCCAGTCCATGGGTCTCTGCTGAAAATAGCCAGAGCGGTTTCTGCTTCCTGCAACTGAACCCTGCTGATACACACTGTTCCCCCTCTCTCCCACTAACTGCTGGGCTTTACAACTGTCAACCCTTCAATGGATCCTTTAAGCCCTAAAATGAGAGCTCTAAATATCTCCATCACTCCCATTCTCCCTGGTCCGGCTTTATTTTTCTCCATAGTATTTATTGTCTCTTAAAGACATCCTGGAATGTGAAGTCAAGTGGGCCTTAGAAAGCATCACCACAAACAAAGCTAGTGGAGGTGATGGAATTCCAGTTGAGCTATTTCAAATCCTGAAAGATGATGCTGTGAAAGTGCTGCACTCAATATGCCAGCAAATTTGGAAAACTCAGCAGTGGCCACAGGACTGGAAAAGGTCAGTTTTCATTCCAATCCCAAAGAAAGGCAATGCCAAAGAATACTCAAACTACCACACAATTGCAGTCATCTCACACGCTAGTAAAGTGATGCTCAAAATTCTCCAAGCCAGGCTTCAGCAATACATGAACCGTGAAATTCCAGATGTTCAAGCTAGTTTTAGAAAAGGCAGAGGAACCAGAGATCAAATTGCCAACATCCACTGGATCATGGAAAAGCAAGAGAGTTCCAGAAAAACATTTATTTCTGCTTTATTAACTATGCCAAAGCCTTTGACTGTGTGGATCACAATAAATTCTGAAAAATTCTGAAAGAGATGGGAATACCAGACCATCTAACCTGCCTCTTGAGAAACCTATATGCAGATCAGGAAGCAACATTTAGAACTGGACATGGAACAACAGACTGGTTCCAAATAGGAAAAGGGGTATGTCAAGGCTGTATATTGTCACCCTGCTTATTTAACTTCTATGCAGAGTACATCATGAGAAACGCTGGGCTGGAGGAAGCACAAGCTGGAATGAAGATTGCCGGGAGAAATAACAATAACCTCAAATATGCAGACGACACCACCCTTATGGCAGAAAGTGAAGAGGAACTAAAGAGCCTCTTGATGAAAGAGGAGAGTGAAAAAGTTGGCTTAAAGCTCAACATTCAGAAAATGAAGATCATGGCATCTGGTCCCATCACTTCATGGGAAATAGATGGGGAAACAGTGGGAACAGTGTCAGACTAGTTTTTTGGGCTCCAAAATCACTGCAGATGGTGATTGCAGCCATGAAATTAAAAGACACTTACTCCTTGGAAGGAAAATTATGACCAAGCTAGATAGCATATTCAAAAGCAGAGACATTACTTTGTCAACAAAGGTCCGGCTAGTCAAGGCTATGGTTTTTCCTGTGGTCATGTATGGATGTGAGAGTTGGACTGTGAAAAAAGCTGAGCGCCGAAGAATTGATGCTTTTGAACTGTGGTGTTGGAGAGGACTCTTGAGAGTCCCTTGGACTGCAAGGAGATCCAACCAGTCCATCCTAAAGGAGATCAGTCCTGGGTGTTCATTGGAAGGACTGATGCTGAAGCTGAAACGCCAATAGTTTGGCCACCTGATGCGAAGAGTTGACTCATTGGAAAAGACCCTGATGCTAGGAGGGACTAGGGGCAGGAGGAGAAGGGGATGACAGAGGATGAGATGGCTGGATGGCATCACCGATTCAAGGGACATGAGTTTGGGTAAACTCCGGGAGCTGGTGATGAACAGGGAGGCCTGGAGTGCTGCGATTCATGGGGTCACAGACAGCTGGACACGACTGAGCAACTGAACTGAACTGAAAGATTGCTTGGGCTTCCCTAGTGGCTCAGTTGGTAAAGAATCGACCTGCAATGCAAAAGACATGGGTTTGATCCCTGGGTCGGGAAGATCCCCTGGAGGAGGAAATGGCAACCCACTGTAGTATTCTTGCCTGATAATGCCATGGACAGAGGAGCCTGCTGGGCTACAGTCCATGGAGTTGCAAGAGTTGGACATGACTTAGCGACTAAACCACCACCAAAGATTGTTTATTGGTTGGATGTCCACCACTACTAGAATTTAATCTCTATTCAAACACAGACTTTGTTTTGCTCACTTCTGTACAGCCTTCTAACACTTAGAACCTTAGCAGCAGAGAGTAGGAACTCCATAAATAGTGCTGAATAAATGAATCTATTTTTCTTAACAGAATGTTGGTGTGTGCATGTTAAGTCGCTTCAGTTGTGTCTGACTCTTTGTGACCCCATGGACTGTAGCCCACCAGGCTCCTCTGACCATGGGATTCTCCAGGCATGAACACTGGGGTGGGTTGCCATGCCCTCCTCCAAGGGATCTTCCCAACCCAGGGATCAAACCTGCATCTCTTACCTCTCTTGCATTGTCAGAGGGGTTCTTTATCACTAGCGCCACCTGGGAAGCCCTCTTACCCGAACACTACTCCTAAATTACTGTATTAATAACAAGGTCATCAACAATATACCCTCAATTATGCCTCTTCATGAAGCTGTCACCTGGGTTTAGAAAATCCTCAAAGAAAGCAAAGTGATATGTGTTCTCTGAATCTTGGCATTAAATTTAGGGTGACCAAATCCTTCTGGTTTGCCTGATATTTTCTCAGTTTTAGCACTGAAATCCTATGACCTGAGCAAACCAAGATGATTAGTTGCCCTAGTTAAATTCATGAGGTGGTAAAGAAAGGCATTTGAAATTATACTATTTTCAATCCATCTTGCAAATTAAGGTTTGCAAACACAAATCTTTTAAACCAGCCTGGGGTTTCCTTCCCATGTCACAGTTGTCTTGTGAATGATCGCAGAAGCCATCAGGGTGAAATTTGAGCAATGGCCTTGGGCTGCCTTCTACACTTTTGTCAATCGTCTTTTTTGGTTATGCACTGAATATGCTACAGCTCAGGATGTGAAATACAATTAATAGCATATTTCATAATAAAATTTAAAAAACTTGATACAGGAGCTTCCCAGAGAAAAGTTATAGCACTAGATTCTTTGGGAAGGCAAGGGAAATCTGCTTATAATGTCTTCGGGAGACAGAAAAGTGAATTCTATTGAGAATATTTATCATGTTAATTCTAGGGATGAATAAATGCTTAGCCATCACAAACCATAAACAACTCCTCGCTCCTCTCCTCCCCTCCCCAGCCTCTAGCGGCTAACATTATCCTGAAATTTCAGACATCGAGTTCAAGTATAATTTGTGATTCAAAATAATGTCTTTGATCTGGTGCATTACTGAGAACTGGAGAATGTGAGCATGCTCAGTTCTACGACCCAAGCTTCCAGTAGATGGATCATGTTGGAGAGTTTCGTTTCCCGATGATTCATGCGGTTGAATGCTTGGATGTTTAGATTTTCAAACATTCTTCTCAACACAAACCGAAACTTAGAGATGCCGTCACCCTGGAGTTTGTTGAGCACCTGCAAAAACAGTTGCGTTGCTAAAATCAACTGTGCCATGTGACGGTGGCGTTTCTCCGGCTGTGTGTGTGAGGGGTTAACGGAGCTGGAGTTGCACAATCCAGCACAATGCATTCCTCAGAAACAGCAAGCGCCGTCTGAACGTGTTTACAAAGCAGATACAGGGAAACTGACCAAGCCGCCCGAGGGCAGCATGCTTAGGGAACAGAGGCACCACCTGGGCTGCTTTTCTTCTCAAGAAATTGCCTAAAGGACTCCAGAAAACTCTTTTAGACCGTGTGAACTCTGACATGTCCCACATCTCGAGCCTTCCAATCCTTCCATGGAATGACTCAAGTTCTTGGACAGACTTCACATTTTTGCTCACACCGGCTATTAGGCCTGGCCACTTCCTTCCTTCCAGGCTCTATTTTCGGTAGCAGAACCCCTGCACCTGTTGTTAGCATGGCCGCAGAACCTCAACAAAACCCTGGTCTGTCTGCCCAGCAAGGCCAGGCCTGCCCAAGCCGGGCAGGGGATGGTGTTAGGGTCCAGAGGGCCGGCAGCTTCGGAAGAGAACTGCACACCCACCATCTTCTTGTGTCTTCTGACCCGAAGCTTTGCCCAACCGGGGTGCTCCTCCCTGGGTCTGTGGCCGGCCACACTCCTGAGGGCCGGAGCCCAGGGGCCCGGCCATTCTTCTGACACTGGTGTGTGGATCCCGGGGTGACTGCCTAATTTCCACATGTGGAAGGCCAACATTACTGAGACACAGCCTGGAGAAGCTTCCAGTCCCACAGTGGGGTCCCCTCAGGGAGGGGTCTGCGGCAGCCCGAGAACAGGTGGAGAACTGGTTCCCAGGCCCCTGGGTGGGTCAGGCTCTAGTCCCCCGGCTCCAACCATCCTGGCCCAGGGTGTGCCAGGGGGGTGGTATTTCAAGAAGCAGCTGAACACCATGGAGTAAAAACCAGTTTCTGCCTCCGTTTCTCTTTGCAAACCAAGGCTGCCACTGAGACACTGGGTACGTGACACTACGGTGCCAGGACCCCTCTGGGCTACCTGCTTGCAAGCCTCCTAGCGCTTTCTTTCCTCAGCAAAAATTTGGCAGAATCGCAGGGGGTTCTTATGTTCACCTTTTATCTGGGTCTGTTTGTCCAAAGCTAGAATAACAGGGGGCTTTTAAAACCTAATGAATTCAACATTCAAAGAATAGCCTCGAGCAATAGGAATGTCTAGTGTTCCATTAGGGCAGGAGGCCATTTGGGGCTTAACCGTCGTTTTCATTCACATGCAAAATACTTCCAAAAGCACAGGTTGGAAAACTCAGAATCCTGAAACCCAATCACTCATCTTCCTCAATCCAAAAATTTTGATCTCACTAGTGGTTACCTGATAGCCAAATATACTTTAGATTTAGGATGGGGGAAAAAAATGGATACTATTTTGGGGTTTGGATGGCCAGTTGATTTGTATTTCTTTTCTGTGTATATTTCTTCTCTATAAATACATTCAAATAGACTAAACACCTCCTTTGGCAGTTACTTCCATCAAAACATGGAAAAATGCTATGGCTGAGCATGGATTTATTTAGAAACTTGCAAACGGTGTTCTGGAAGCTCTTTGCGGTTCAGGATGTGCTGGGTTCTTTCAACCTTTGGACTGGGCGGAAGTTCCTGCCACTGGATGCAGAGTTCACAGCTGAACAGGCTCCTCATTATTAAGGGGATGACCCAGGTGCTGGAGCAGAGACTAAGACACCGAACCTGCCAGTTACACACACACACAGATACGCAGACACACATGCACCCCACGCCCATCACAAAAGCCTATCAACACACACACACACACACCAAGCCCATCATAAAAGTATATCAGTGCACACACACACACCAAACCCATCATAAAAGTGTATCAGTGCACACACACACACCAAGCCCATCATAAAAGCATATCCACACATGCACACACATAGCAAGCCCAGCATAAAAGCGTATCAACACACACACACACACCCCAAACCCACCATAAAAGCGTATCCACTTACACACACCCAAGTCCATCACAAAAGTGTATCAGCTCACACAGACGCCAGCCAAAAGCAGCACGTATCCCCAGCACTTCCTGTAGCAGACAATGAGGTCTGAGGCTGAGTCCCTGAAGTGCCCCGTCTCACTGATTTTTCTTCCTCAGGCCAAGCCCAGGCACGGGGCTCTTTCCCCACACTCCTGGCAAGTGACACGGAGAAACACGACAGAACATGCCCTTTCTCAGAAATAATTTAACCACCATTCTGGTTCTGCTGCCTTCTTGGCTACGCTCTGTGTGCGTGCTCAGCCGTCTGACTCTGTGACCTATGGACCGCAGCCCGCCAGGTGCCTCTGTCCGTGGGGTTCTCCAGGTGAGAGTACTGGAGTGGGTTTCCATGCCCGCCTCCAGGGGAATCGTCCTGACCCAGGCATCAAACCTGCATCTTCTTGGCCATGGATAGTTAGCTTTAGGACCCTCAGGGGTGCATTTCCAGTTCTCCGTCTTCTCTCACCTGGTGAGATGCTGCCTGTTCGGTCGCAACCGTGCTCCCAGAAGCAGACGGAGTGGCCTCTGGGCCCTGCAGAGCTGCCGAGAGGCCTGGAAGTGAGTTGGGGGTTGGGGGGGCTCCCTCTGTGTTTGGAAGAGAGAAAGGGGTCAAGAGGATCTCCCCTTTGTCCTTTCATCTCCAGGTCACGTGACCGAGAGCCGCCTTCTGCTATTGGTTTTTAACTGATTCTAAAGCAGGGTGGCTGAGTAGGATTTAGATCCAAGTTGCAAAGAACTGGACCTGTTTGTCCAGAACCTGGGAGAAGGTGAGGTCTTCAGTGAAGGGCACGGGGCTGAGAAAGACTGGCACCCCTCCTCCCTGCAGCTTCTCCTCTTGCCGAGATTGCAGGGGCTTTTCGTGGAGGGGCGGTAAACCCACTGTCACCTGGGGGCTCCTCATGGGAGCAGCCGACCGTCCAGCCTGGCATTTCAGCCACAGCACAGCAACTAGTAACATGCTTTAGTTCATTTTTTGTTCCGGGCTGGATAATTTTATGGCTACTAATTCTATCTGCAGCCACACACAGAGGGAGGTATAAAATTAGCCCTTTGTCCTTTCACTGAAGGAACCTTTTCAAATATTAACCCAGCAATCTCCTGCACAAGCCCCAGAGGTAACAGGGAGGGGGCTGAGGCTCCATAGGTTGATTTTACGGACACGGTGGAAGCTTGAGGGGTGAGCCAGGTGGCTTTCCCGAGGTCACGGACTTGGTGATGGAGCCTGGGATTCTGCAGTTCACATTTCTCACTCGAAAAGATATGCCTTGGGCTGAGGCCCCAGGTCTTAGAAAGAAGACCAAGACAGGAGGAGTCCAACAAATATCTCCTGTTATCCGTGAGCTTGGGATGTGACATAAACACAGAATTTTAATCATAAATTTAAGAACAAGAAAAACACAGATGCGCACAGAATTTGCTAACAGTAGAGAGCAGTGGAAAGGGGGAAAAAGACTCCCTCCATAATCACACCAGCCTCGGATGCTTACTACCTGTGAGGCTTTGCATAAAGGCATTTTCCTTTCCAGTCTCCATTTCTTCCCTGTGAAATGGAGATAAATCTCCATCCTGTGCACAACCTTGATGAGTGAAGAGGTGAAAGCGTCACGTAAGACAACATTCAGCACAGGATCCAGCTGCGGGCGAACACCCAGCAGAGGAAGGCATCCGTATCCTCAGGGCTTCCCAGGTGGCTCAGATCCTAAAGAATCTGCCTGCAATGCAGGATACCTGTGTTGGGAAGATCCCCTGGAGAAGCACACGGCAACCCACTCCAGTATTCTTGCCTGGAGAATCTCATGGACAGAGAAGCCTGGTGGGTTACAGTCCATGGGGTCACAAAGAGCCGGACATGACTGAATGATTAACACAAAGGAAAAGAAAAGGGGAAAGTTCCAGTCCACCAGAAGAAATGATACCCTGCCAGTCCTGTCCCATGACTGTCCTCTAAGGTATACACAGACAAAGCCAGGCATGATGCCCATTAAAAATTTAACTATATATCATATTCATTTATTATCAATCCACAGGATAGTTTGATTGCTACATGAGCTCATAAAAGCTTTTTCACCTTTACAAAATTAAAAAAAAATGTGCCACAAGGATGTAATAACTGCCGATAAACAAGAAAAGGAATCTTAAAATTATAAATTTGCTGTAGAAAAGATAAAAAACAATTATATTTTCTTTAGAATTTTACCTTGAATAAAATATTCCCCTGTATAAAAAATAAAAAAGCTTGCTCTGGTTAGAATTAGAGTATTTTTGTCTTCAAATCTGAGAATTTGCATAATCTTTCCAGGATAGTTTTCCTTTGTACCGCGTGGCATTCAAGCATAGCAGATTAGAAAGATTTTCTTTTTGTTGTTGTTTTTTTTTTAAAGCAGTCTTTTAAAATGGGACATTGGTGGAGAAGTTCATTTTCTTCTCCTCCTCAGGGATGTGGAACGCGGCCTTTGAGGGCAGGAAGAGGAGGAAAGAAAATGGCTGGGAGGGGAGGGGAGGGGAGGAGGGGAAGGGAAAGAGACGGGAGGGGAGGGGAAGGGAAGGGATGAAGGGTCAGGGCTGGGAGGGGAGGAGGGAAGGCTAGGGAAGGGGGGTGCTGACTGTGCTGTGAAACAGAGCAGGATCACAAGAAGGTCTATCTGTAAGTGCTTTTAAGATAAGGTGCAGAAGCAGACTGCAACGTCGCTAGTACTGCCCTATGTACATATTCACAAGAATAAAAAATTCCAGCTAGTTCACATTTTCTCCTCCGTGTGGAGGTATCCATTCCACCATGCTGGCCTTGACCACAGGCAACGCAGCACCTCACTGCCCATGTAGGGGTTGGTCCTATGACGTCCTTGAACTTGAGGGAGCAGCCCTGGGAGATCCAGCAGGCTCTAGAGATAACGCGTCTACCAAGAAGCTGGAGTCCTGAGTTAAAAAGAAGCTCCAGTACTGGAGTTGGACACAGCAATCAATGTTCTATTTTGTCAAGGCTTTTTCCCTTAAGATTCGTCTAAAACAGGTGTCAGAGAGAAAAATAAAATACAAACAAACGATAAACACAAAGCCAAGAAATCCCGACAACCACCAGGGGAAGTCGCGGGCTTATTAGTAGCTCTTGACGCGGGCCTGGGTGATGTCTGACGTCTTCTTGATGACGCTGGCCCGGGTCTCCCGGTCTGGGCGGCTGCTGCTGGGCGTGGGGCTCACCGGGGGGGCGAGGGGGAGGTCTGGGAACGGGGGCCAGGAGCTGTTGTAAGGCACCGGGCAGCTCTCCTCTTTGATGGTGACCTGGAGGTCGGGCTTGTTGGACGTGACGAAGGTGGCCATGCTGGGCAGTAGGTACGTGCTCCGCGGCCCCATGTTGCTGAGGTACTGTTTGCCTTCAACGTTCCTCTTCCGCCAGTGTGGCCGACCCTTGCAAAGAAAAGAATGATGACAGGTATTTCCTCTGCCCTTTCTCCAGTGGCTTTTTAAAACCCAGCCCCTTCTCCCCACGTGTTAAGCGTCTGAATTTAAGAGGCATGGAATAAACGAGAAGCTGAGTGACTCCACATCCTTGAACTGAGATCCATCCCCAGTCACACATGCCCCCAAAACACGGTTTCTCTCCCCCTCCATCTTTTATTTTTAATCATCAATGCCCGTCGCCCACCTCCCAGAAATCTAGCCGAGGCTATTCTATGAAGGCAGGAAAATGAGGCTGCAGCTTGGTTTCTGGTTCCCCTCTAACGCCAGCTGCCTGGCCTGATTGGCAGGAAGCTCTGGGCCAGGATGGCTGGTGCGAGAGAGCGGCCAGGTCTTCACGATGGCCCCACCGGATCCCTGAGTCCAGCTGCGTTTTTTAGAGGGAGGCGAGTGAGGTGCTCAGTAACAGACAGGGAATGCCCCTGGGTCGCTTTCAAATGGGTGCAGTTCAGAGCTCCAGCGTGCTGCCAACAGCTAGCTTCAAGGTGCGGGCGCCATTCAGGGAAGGAGCTAGAATTCTGACCTTGAAGAAACAGGGTCCGAATGTTCGAGCACCCGCGCCTGCTGTCTTTTCAGAATTCCCGGGCTATCCTTGGAAGCAGTTCGCACCCTGGGAAATCGCTAATTCAAACAACCGCTAGGCAGTCTGTCTGCCTGTAACTGCCTCAAACACAGACACAAGGCAGGCTTCACAGGAACGCCTTCGCTCACCAGCAGAGCCATTGGCTGCCACTGTCAGAGCCCAGCCAGAGGAAGAACAGGAGAGGGACTCAGAATCCGACTGAACACGCACCTGGCCAGTGGGCATGGATGGCGGGTGGCAGGGACTCTAGGGACCTGGAGAGCTGCTCCGGCTTAAAGCGCTTCCTGACACTGACCTCTCATCACTGCCCAGGGCCACCTGGACTTTCTATTTCTGCCCGAGAATTAGGATGTTTATGGCGCGAGGAACACCAGCGTTTCCTGGCTTTTTCCTGCCATCACAGCCTCCTTTCTTACTGAGACATCTCTCACTCTCTGCCCTCCCGTTCAGTTCCCGAAGCCTCATTTTGTAAGTTGAAATCCAGAAGCACTGTCAATTTTACATTATGTATATTTCATCACCACCACCCCCCCAAAAAAAAAGAAAGAAAAAAGAAAAGCCACAAATGAAACTCATGATCAAAGAAAAGAACCTTCACTAGCCACGAGGAAACCACCGTGCTGGTTGGGAAGGCTCTGTCCCAGCGCCTGCTGGCGAGAGCGGCCCCGCCATGCTTACCTCCGAGCTCTCTTCGTCACTGGGCACGCTATCGGTAGTTTCGCTTTCTGTTCACAGAGAGAAAAACACAGGCCCATCATTCCTGCCGCTCAAACCGTTTGGAGGCTCAGGCAGTGTTCTAAAAAATATATATCAGCAACTTTTTCTTCCAAAGAAGTGGGTCACTAAACTCATAACCTCCGTCTCCTTCGCTCAGGTCAAACGCGTGTGCCTGGGAGGTGCTGGGCAGAATTGGAATTCTCTCGTTCTGCCCCTTCGGAGAAAAGGTTGAGGGTGGAGGGATGGCTCATTTTCCCAGGGCCAGGCTACGTTTATTCATGGTCTCTGCTTCCCAGAGTGGGGTGCTGGGCCCTAGGGTGCCCGTCTGCCCCCCTGGTCCTCTGCCAGCTCCCGCCTCCATGTCAGGCCCTTTCCTTGAGGCTGCTCCATCCAGGCCCCACACCATCCGTGACAGCTGGTTCATTTAAATCCCAGCCCAGTCTCCCCAGGTCCCTCCTTTCCAGCCCAGTCTCCTCCCATACCCTCAGCGCTGATATCCTGGAAGGATAAAGGGGTTTATCTTCCCCTTAGCTTGCTGTGGATGCACAGATTCTAGGGGGGTTCCCGTGAGCCTCAGCTGCCGTGTTTACCTGCTCGTGGGGTTCCCTCCTCCGGAGGGCAGGCGGGGCCTGTGACTTGCTCTGAAACCAACGGAACACGGAGGAGGCGACGGGCTGTATGTGATCACATTACATAAGCCTGAAACCCCGTCTAATGAGGCGATGACCTCCCTGGCTGGCCTTGAGGGGGCAGGCCGCCACGGCAGGGAGGCACCCGGACAGACAACCGAGGGGCTGCTTCCAGGCTGACAACCTGCCAGGAACTACATTCCAGCCCGCGATGTGTAAGCCTGGGAGCAGACCCTCCCAGATCCCATCCTCAGATGCGACAGCCGCCCCCGCCCAGAACTGGACTGCAGGTCTCTGCAGAGAATGCCCGGAGCCGAAGATCCAAGCCAAGTCACGCCTGCTCTCCTGACCCTCAGCAACTGTGGGATGATAAAGTGTGTTGTGTTCAGGCACTAAGTTTGTAGTTGCAGGCGGCAACAGACGACCAACTCAGTCACCACCCTGATTCAGCCTGCCGGCTGTGAGAGACACAGCAAGTGACTTGACTTCACGGAGGCACAGTTTTCCCCATCTGTAAAATGGGAATAGAAGCACCTTCCAAAGAGGATGCTGTGCTCAGCCCAGGGCTCAGCACACAGTCCACATCCAGTAAATGCTGGAGCGCCTTTGTCCTGAGCTCACTAACCACCTTCAACACTGGATCTGTACCACATACTCGGGGAACAGAATCAGGCAACAAACTAGAGGTGGTATCACCTGTGCACAGAATACAAGGTATTTTTTTTTTCAAGTAATTTACCAGTGTTCTTTTTTTATTTAAAAAAAATATTTATTTATTTATTTTTGGCTGGGCTGGGTCTTCATTGCTGTGCAGACTTTTCTCTAGTTGCAGGGAGCAGGGGCTACTTCACAGTTGCGGTGTGTGGGCTTCTCACTGCGGTGGCTTCTCTCGTTGCAGAGCACGTGCTCCAGGTGTACAGACTTCTGTGGTTGCAATTCCTGGGCTCTAGAGCACAGGCTCAGTAGTTGTGGTGTACAGGCTTAGTCGCTCTGCGGCATGTGGGATCTACCTGGACCAGGGATCAAACCTGAGTTTCCTGCATCCGAAGGTATTAATATATTCTTCACCACTGAGTCACCAGGGAATCCCCAAGATTTCATGTAAAAATAATTTTAAAAAATTTTTAAGCAAACTACTTTTGATTATTTTTAAGTAAAAAAATTTTAAGTGTCTCAAATACTAAATTGATGGCGCACAGTTTTTCAGGGTTCACAACATCGAGAAATGAACGCACAGAAGGGAGAACTTCCGAAATACAGGGACACTTAGAGGTCACCCTCGGGGTCACTCACTTTACAGACAAGGTCTGAGAAGGTAATGGCACCCCACTCCAGTACTCTTGCCTGGAAAATCTCATGGAAGGAGGAGCCTGGTGGGCTGCAGTCCATGGGGTCGCGAAGAATCGGACACAACTGACCGACTTCACTTTCACTTTTCACTTTCATGCATTGGAGAAGGAAATGGCAACCCACTCCAGTGTTCTTGCCTGGAGAATCCCAGGGACGGGGGAGCCTGGTGGGCTGCCGTCTTTGGGGTCTCACAGAGTCAGACACGACTGAAGCGACTTAGCAGCAGCAACAGCAGCAGTATGGGGTTAGTGAGCCGTGGGCCAGCACTTTGCCTGCAGGTCTCGTTCAGTCTCTCAAGGACCCTAAGTCAGGAAGCAGGTCTTGTCACCCCACCTCTCCCTCATTGGGCAGAAGATCTTGTGTGTTCTCGTGGCTTCTACCCCTTCCACTCCAAACGTACAGAGGCCCTGGCCTCCAGCCTCCAACCTTGCTGGTGGCATGGCTGTGATCAGGTAGCCCCCCAGCCCAGACGGAGCCCTTCCGACCGCACAGAGCACGAGTCCTAGACCAGCCCCTCCACGAACTAAAGGCCAGGGAACAAACGGACAAACAGGCACAGAATCATTCTTCAAAGAAGCTGAAAGTGATGACACGGGGCCCACTCTGGGGCCTCTTAGCACCGTTCTTGGTCACTGTACTTCAGTGACTTCACCCAGGCCTGAGCCATCGCAGACAGCTGACCACCCGCAGCCAGAAAACTGGCCTGTCCAGCAGAGGAAGCAGACGCCTGGGAAGCCTTCACCCTCTTTATCGGGCAAACCAGCAACGCCAGGCACAAGAGACCCTTCCCCACCAAAACACGTTATTATAAAAACAATGGCAAGGGAAAGCACTCCTCCTGGCTTAATCTTCCAGCTATCCCAGGACTCCGAAGAGGAGGCAGAAATCAGTGGCTGCCACTCCCAAGAAGAAAGCGGAACAGAGAAGTTGAGAAACCAGCTCAAGTGTGATGGTCTGAGTCAGCGCAAGGAGAGAAGACAGATCAGCTTTCTGATCCCTGGGCCCCGGGCACTGAGGCTCTCCTGGCAGCTCCGACCTCCCACGAAACTTCAAGATCCCCTTTCCGTTTTGAGAGTTAGCTTCTTACGGCTCCAAAATCGAGGTTTCTCTTCCTTTCCTGTAGGTCCAGCCCCTCCAATTCCTCCTAATCACCCTCCAGAAATACTTCGTCTTCTGTTCCTCTCCCCTTCAAATAAACACAGGATGCCACCAGGCTTGTTGGAAATGGGTAAAAAGCAGCAGGGAATTGAGTCACCAACGCGTGAGGGCTTGGGATGCAGTCTCTGGGAAGTCTCTGTGCTGGGACCTGGCATGACCATAAACGGGATCAGAATGTTATCCACCTGTAAGTACAACTTCAGGGAAACTGCTGGAGACAAGAGGAGACACACATGCTCCAAACTTCTGTTTTCAGCTGACACAAGTGTTAATGGAAGAGCATCATTTCTAAAGGAAGGTCAATTCCCTCTGAAGCAGTTTTGAAGAATCTCCATATTAGCAAACTGAGATTTCTACTTATTCATTTTCTTAAAGTACTGGATGCTCTGCACGGCATGTGGGATCCTAGTTCCTGGACAAAGGATCGAACCCCTGGCCCTTGCATTGGAAGCGTGCAGTCTTAAGCACTGGACTATCAGGAAGTCCCTGATTTTTCTAGTTTTTAGTATTTAAAAGAATGGCCTCGAGTGCCTTCAGCTTAGGAGCAAAGGATGCTTGAAGCCCCAGCCTGAGGATCTCAAACCCTTCTCTCTAGAAGAACAGAGGTACTTCCAGCAACTCCTGGGTCACTGGCTCAAAGAGCTTTGTTGGGGGCCACGCATACCTGTTTTCCTCTGTTTTCTTGGGTTTTACTTCACCACTGGTATTTTCACAGAACTAACAAGTGCACGGCAGCTGCCACTTCCAGATCAATATTGTTGCTGACACATCAATATGAGTTGTTTTATTTTTCCTTTTCATTAGTTTCAGTTTGGTTTTTTATTTGCTTTGAGTAAAAAGGAATTGAAAAAAAAAATGGGGAGTTGCCTCCTAAGCACGGTCTGAGTAAGTTGTAGTGTTTACAGAGTAATAGCAGGCACCTAAGCAGTTTGATTGATCTTTCTGGTCTCTGTTTTCCCAGAAGCAACCGGAGTGAGAGGGAAGAGGGAGGTTTGGGTGTTCCCTTCAGGACCTGCAGTTTTACAATGATGCTAGTCTTAGGCTCACTCTCCATGTAGCCTGGTTTCTTTCTTTCTTTTTTTTTTTTTTTGCTGCTCTATTTTTTTTCTGGCTGTGTGGCCTGGCACGCAGGATCTTAGTTCCCTGACCAGGGATCAAACCCATGCCCCCTGCAGGGGAAGCACAGAGTCTTAACCAATGGACCACCAGGGGAGTCCCCTTAGCCCAGTTTTTATTGCCAGACCTTCTTAGGAACATGATTTGGAAGGAGACCACATGTCTTCAGTCACAGCCCTTTTGCACAATGACATCTTGGTACATTTTCTGGAAGAGTTGTTCAACAAGTTTTATTAATAAGATTGACAAGGATTCTTTTCCCTCGATCACTTCCTCCATGACTTTCACTACAAGTCTCAATGAAAAGGTTCAAATCAGAGCCCTCTTTTAAAAATATATATATATATATATTTATTTCTGTATTTGGCTGCTGTGGTGTGTGGGATCCTTTGTTACGGGATGCAGGCTTCTCTCTAGTTGCAGCACACAGCTTAGTTGCTCCACAGCATGTGGAATCTTAGTTCCCCAGCCAGGGATCAAACTTGCATCCCATGCATTAGAAGGCAGATTCTTAACCACTGGACCACCAGGCAAGTCCTTCAAACCTGAGTCCTCTTAAAGCACTTTTCTTTTTGCTGCACCCAACACAAGCCTGCTCCGGTTTCCTGACGGGCCCAAAGTCTTTTCTGCTGGTGGCTGGTCTCCCTTCTCTCAGTTATCACAAATCAATCCTTTGTCTTCTGCCTTCTTCTCCATCCTCTCATCCAGCCTTTCCCCCAACACTACTGTGATTTCTCTTACTAAACCACCAACAACATAATAAATAATCCCTGTTCACACACTGGAATCTTTAAAAATAAAAAGGACTCTTCTCTAGAGTTTCCTAAGGTTGGGCTTTGGGACATCCCTTCCCAGAATAAAGTTTCATGAATCCAGCTAGAATTTCACGTTGTCTTCAAACAATATAATCCAAGTGTGTGTGCTCAGTAGTTAAGTCATGTTCGACTCTTTAGAGACTCCATGGACTGCAGTCCACCAGGTTCCTCTGTCCATGGGATTTCCCAGGCAAGAACACTGAAAAGGGTTGCCATTTCCTCCTCTAGGGCCTCTTCCCAATCCACGGGTTGAACCCACGTCTCCTGTACTACAGGCAGATTACTTACCACTGAGCCACCAGGGAAGCCCACAGCGCAAGTACGTCCACTCAAAGAAACTGTCCCTTTTCTTGCTCAACATCATATTTAGACCATGGAGAAGACTGACTTGCAACAATGAATGTGGTTTTTGTAATACTACTGGGATTCTATTTCAATGATCAGTAGGGAGGAAAAAAATAGCAAACAACTGCCTCCAAATACCAGTTTCCTAAATGAATGAAAGTGGTTAGAGGAGGCTGAAATTCACTTGAATAGTCCAAACAAAGGGAGCCTGTCATGAAAAACAGGCAAACAGCCTATTTTTTTGTGGAGACCATAAACTTTAAAAAGGAACACAACCAAGAAGCTGTCTTTCCTAGCAGCAAGCTATGGAATTCCTAACTGAAAGATTTTAGCTACCCGTGGTCAGGAACAGTTAAGTTTCTGGTGTGTCCTGGGTTCTAGAAAAGTAGTAGTGATGACTTACCTTGGCTCTATCCAATAAGCCTCCCTGCAAAGGGTTCTGGAGAATTCAGACAATGAAAACAATGGAAAGAAATAAAGGCCAGGCTGAAACACCAGCCTCTGAGCAAACCCCCGCTGCCTGCCAGCCTGGCACTAAAATCCTTCTTTTCAAATCTTGCAAATGTCCTGAAAAGGGTAATGACATTTTCATTTCTCTCTGCATGAATCAGCTGTTCTTGGGATTCTTCTGAGAAGGCAAAATGCTACTGCTGGCAGGACAGCAAGAAGAGGCCTTTCCAGAATCCCCAAGAACACTTCAGAAAACTCTTACTCAACAGATAAATAGAAAAGTTGATTCTAAAGCACTAACCCCTTTAAAAACAAAACAAACAAACAAACAAAAAACGATGTAATAATGTCTGCAGTGCACGATACAGAGCAAAGTCACACATTTTCAGCCATGGTCAGGGAAACAAAAGCAAAGTGGCTGAGTGTTTCAGGTTTCAGTTATCTCCACTGTAAAATCAGGGCAAAAACATTTGGCTCTGCCTCCTTTGGTTGGCCCTTGAGATCCTGGCATGCGGACTGCTCTGAATGGCAGAGCCCCACGAGTTCCCGGGCAGCATCGCAGTGCAAGGGCTAAGAACAGCATCAGCCACGCGTGGGTCCCACTGTGCAACAGGTTGTCCATCTCTGGACACACTGCTTCACCCCAGCAGCCTTAGATACTTAATTTTAAAAGACATAATAATGACAGTACCCAGGGTTATTCTCCTGACAATTAAATAAGCCAATCAACATCAAGCACTTAGCATAGTTTCCAGGGCACAACGAACATGCAACAAACAGTATCGTTACAGTTCCTGTTACAGGGACTAGTACACACAGGAGTTCAAAATATGTTTCATGAATAAATAACTGATGACAAGCTTAGCCTGTTTGGCAGATTATAGGCCTCTTATAGCCAAGGTTGCTTCTCACTTTCCTTTTATGTTTGCAGCACAAAAGAAAGTCAGGACCTTGAGGACATTCTGCAAAGTGAAGTAAGCCAGTCACAAATGAACCAGTACTGTATGACTGCACTTATATGAGGTACATAGAGTAGCCAAATGCAAAGAGACAGAAAGTAGAAGGGGGACTGCCAAGGGGCTGCGCGGGGGAAGGGGGATGGGGAGTTACTGTACGTCGGGCACGAAGTTTCAGTTTTGCAAAGTGAAAGAGTTCTAGAGATGAACGGGGTGCTCCTTGCACAACACTGTGAAGGCACCGAATGCCGCTGAAATGTGCACTTAAAAATGGCTGAAGTGGGGAGACCTCCTGGCGGTCCAGTGGTTAAGACTTCTCACTCCCACAGCAGGGAGCATGGGTTCATCCCTGCTCGAGGAACCAAGATCCCACATGGCACACAGCATGGCCAAAAAAAAATCATAACAAAAAGGCTAAAGTGGTAAATGTTATACTACGGATATTTCACCACAATTGAAAAAAATTAAGTTGACATGGAAGCAAGTTGGGGTTCAGGAAACAGAAGGTTAATTTAGGGACTGCTAATGTACAAACAATGTGTCACATGAATCCACCTAATTCTGAAGCCGACTCCGTGCCAGTCACTGGGGTGGTGCCCAGACTGAAGGACAGGCTACTGGCAGGACATAAAGAGCCCTGGGAAGAATTCCTGACCTGAGCAACTGTGGTTACCCATCAGAGGACGTCCACTTTTTACCTGTAGTATCTGCAAGGAATAACCCTGACTCAGACCTTACATTTCATAATTAGTTGAGTCCCAAAAAGTCAAGTGGAGATCGTCAGAAGGAGGGTAAGACGTAATGTTGGTGGAGGAAGGGAGCCACCACTTTATCCTCTAAGGATGGGAGAGCCCGCTGAATCTGGTCCTAACACTGTGACATCGGGGCCAATTTCTGCCAGTCTAGGGACATTCCCTGGAGAGTTCAAAATGCCCAACGAGAAGCTCTGCTACACTGAAAAAGAAGTGGAACCTATGTGGAGATGACAAGGAAACTTGGCAAAACGAGAGAATGGAATGTGGGGTCTGCAGGTTCAGTTCAAGTTCTGACTCAAACACTGACTGGCCTGGAGCAATCCCTTCACTTCCGGTGAAGGAACTGTAAGAGGTGATCCCTAAGGTCCTACCCCGGTGGGACAAACTCGGATTCCATGAAAAACACCCTTCCAAATTTCTGATAACGTGTACAAATAAAACAGACGCAGATGAATTGTTACACTGGCCAAAACTTTCGTTCAGGTTTTTCTGAAACATCTTTCTATAACATCTGTAAAATCAAACATACTTCCCCCCCCACCAAATCTTCTTATTCGTGCGTGAATATGTTATGGGTGATCAAGTGAAATGTGACCAAGACGTGGTACTGTGAACAAGTGTCTAAGAAGATGTTGCTTGAGATCACATTAAAGCCAGGATAATTCCAGCCAGAGTAATCCTTAGGACGGAGGAGAGGTTCTCTGCTGTGTTGGCAAAATGTGTTAGACCTGCCTTGTTCCTCATTCAGTGGCAGAGATTCTGACCCACCTACCCCCTTACCTGCGTAGGAAGATACGGGGGAGATTTGCAGGGGGTAGAGCTCACTCATGCTGACTGGCTGCTCATCGCTCTCGGTGGTCACCTCCACAACCTGGCAGATGTCCGGTGGGTTAGTGACAATCTCTTGATCCTCATAGGTGCCGTCCAGATGTGACTGTCCTACGACTTTAAAGAAAAGACGGCCATCATGTGCCACCATCCCCAGCCTACACCATCCTGGCCTGCACTCTCTCAAGAAAGAAAACCTCCCCCGAGAGAGCCCAGGAGCCAGAGTCCCAGTTATCAAATGTCATCTACCATGAAATAAGAACAAGCCTTCACTTTGGGTTAATGTCCCTGGAGAAGCAGCTTGTCAATAACCTGGCTCCCCAGGGCTGAAAGAGCCCTGCCAATGGTGCTCACGTGTGGCAGCATCCCAAACTCAACCTGCCCAGGGCCAAGGCTGCAGGAGCAGGGGCCGCATCCGGACCTACCCCAGGGCGCAAGAGGGAACAGTGCTTCGAACCTGACCTATTTCTCTTCTCTGCTCCTCCTCTAAAGGGAGCCGCTGTGCTAGTTTCTGGGTCTTGGGGTCCAGAGAGCTCATCAAACTTTAATAAAGTGGAAGGACCACCAAAATCCACCCTATTGTGTCACGTCTAGCTGTGGGATGCTCTGTTCATACTCTCCGCCCTCTTCCTCCTCTGCAGGCAAAGGATGTCATATCAAAATGATCGAAAAGACCGCCTTCCCAGTTCTAACACACCTTCGCAGCATCAGCTCCTCAAAACACTGAACAGGGTGAATTCTGACCACCTTGGCTCTGAATCCTGCCTCAATCTTTTTTTAAATCAAGCTTTTCAGTTTGAGATCACTGGAGAGTCATGTGCAGTTGTAAGAGATAATACAGAGATCCTGCACACCCTTTTCCATGTGTCCTCCAACAGTAACACCTGATAAAACTATCGTACAGTATCAGGATATTGACATTGATAATCTGTGCATCTTGTTCAGATTTCCTTGTTTGACTTGTACTCCTTTTTGTGTGTTTGTTAGTTCTGGCAATTTCATTACACATGTGGTTTCATATAGCCACCACCACAGTCAAAACACCCAACAGTCTAATCATCACAAGCATCTTCTATAACCGTTATCCACCGTCCTTCAGCCTCCTCCCCTTGTCTCTAACCCCTGACATCCGCTCATGTGTTTCCCGTTTCTATAATTTTTGTCATTTCAAGCATGCCTCACAGATGAACTCACACGGTAACCTTCTGAGATGGGCTGTTTTCACTCAGCATAATTCCCTGGAGATTCATCCAAGTTGTTGTGTTTATCAGTAGTTGGTTACTTCACACTGTTGAGTAATATTCCACGATGTGGATGTACCATGGTCTGTTTTTATTCACCCACTGAAGGACTTGTCGTATGTTCCATTCTTTGGCTATTATAAATAAAGCTGCTATGACCACTCATGCAGTTTTTATCTGAACCTAAGTCTTTGGGACAAAGGCACAGGAGTGCAATTGCTGGATCACGTGGTAATTAGATGTTTAGTTTTACAAAAAACTGCCAAAGTAGCGTACAGAACGGCTATACCATTTTATGTTCCCACCAGCAATGTATGGATGAGCTCACTGATGCACATTTTCGCCAGATTTTGGTGTGATCACTACTTTTTGACTTTACTCATTCTGATACATGTTGGTGATACCTCATCGTGGTTTTAATCTGAATGGCCCTAATGCCCTGTCCCACTTTCAAACAGAGCAGACCATATACTTCTGTTGGCAACTGATTGGATGGAATATTCCTGAAAATTGGCACCCATAAGCAAACGGGACCGACGTTTTCCCAAGGGCCCCTCTCAAAGCACTCCGTACCCATAATCAATGTTTTGCTCATGAGTAAAGCTCAACATTCAGAAAACGAAGATCATGGCATCCGGTCCCATCACTTCATGGGAAATAGATGGGGAAACAGTGGAAACAGTGTCAGACTTTATTTTGGGGGGCTCCAAAATCACTGCAGATGGTGACTGCAGCCATGAAATTAAAAAACACTTACTCCTTGGAAGAAAAGTTATGACCAACCTAAATACCATATTCAAAAGCAGAGACATTACTTTGCTGACTAAGGTCCATCTAGTCAAGGCTATGGTTTTTCCTGTGGTCATGTATGGATGTGAGAGTTGGACTGTGAAGAAGGCTGAGCACCGAAGAATTGATGCTTTTGAACTGTGGTGTTGGAGAAGACTCTTGAGAGTCCCTTGGACTGCAAGGAGATCCAACCAGTCCATTCTGAAGGAGATCAGCCCTGGGATTTCTTTGGAAGGAATGATGCTGAAGCTGAAACTCCACTACTTTGGCCACCTGATGCGAAGAGCTGACTCATTGGAAAAGACTCTGATGCTGGGAGGGATTGGGGGCAGGAGGAGAAGGGGACAACAGAGGATGAGATGGCTGGATGGCATCACGGACTCGATGGACATGAGTCTGAGTGAACCCCGGGAGATGGTGATGGACAAGGAGGCCTGGCGTGCTGTGATTCATGGGGTTGCAAAGAGTCGGACACGACTGAGCGACTGAACTGAACTGAACTGGAGTCACTTTAACATTTCATCATGTGAGAATGTCAGGGAAAGCATCGCTATTCTGTAATAAATGAAGACACTTGGGCACAGAGAAGTACAGTGGCTCATCCGAAGTCACTCGGCTCGGATTATGGGCAGTGCTCTGTGTCCCTGGCCACCTGGAAAAGGTTCAGTTTAGGCGGGAAGGCAGCCACATTACAGTCTCCTGGAGAAGTTATTAGCATCATGGGCCAGCTCCTGTATTCACTGCTCCAAGTATTTTGATGACTTAAGTATTTCTGTTTATACATGGGTTTCTGTTTGAACTGCCTGGGCAATGAGGGCTGATGAAATGACCAGCACAAGGTAGAGGGGGGAGGTTTTAGAAGGGAGTGAGAATCCATGGATTTTCTAGCAAAGAAAAGAAAGGCGCCAAAGAAGCTGGGAAAGGAGATTTGGGGATGTGATAACAGACTCCTCAAAGTCACGGCAGAGAGAATGAAATGGAAACTGGATGCCACCAAGGTTTTCCTGGAGGGGGACGCATGAAATTAAAGAAGAGGAGGGCAGGCTATATACGGCAGGCAGACTCCCCAGTTCTTATTTTATCCTTTGGATGATCCTACTCGGGCCTGAGAGCATCCATTATGCTGCTCACCAGACATGGAGTGAGCGCTGACACTGACTCCTCTCAAGTTCTTCTGCCTCTTCTCCCAAGGAAAATAAGACGGCAGGAAAACGAGATGGGGTCTTTCCTTTCCCTAACTGGGGGTGGATATAAAAACCTAACAAGGTGTGTCTGTGCGTGCATGTGCCCGTGTGTGAGATCTTACACGCTAAGATCTTTTATAAACTTGATTTAAATCAAGGCTGCTTTAATTTCCAGTCCTCCAAAATTCCTTTCTCCCTTGCACTGTCATTCCTGGGAGGATAAACAATGGTGGCCGTTCAAGCATCTCCTAACTGCATCCCTCTGTTCTGACCAGGAATTCTCTCCCTCAAGGTTTCCCCCCAGAAGGCCCAACTCAGTCATTCAACTGACAAGAGATTTCTGGAGCATCTCCTTTGTACAAGGCCTGGCTGTCAGGTCCTAGGAGGAGACGAGGAAGCGCAGTCTAGGCCAGGATCTGGTTTGTGAGAAGTCCAGCAGGGCTGGAGGCCAGCACGCAATGATCCAGAGAATAAGCCGAGGACAGTCATGAAAAGGAACAGAAAGCGGAGGGCCCGTGATGAAAGTTCAGGAAGTGGAATATTTTTTTCCAGTTCCAGGAAATCAAAGGCTTCAGCGAGAGGGAGGGGAGAAGAGGAGGGTGAATGGCAGGCAGGAGTCAGACGCTTCTGCTTTGGGGGGACCTTTTCCTGCCCCCCCCAACCCAGAACAGAGCTGCCCTCTCCTTCCTGTGGGCCCCTCGCTCGCTGTCCCTGAGGCTCGGCCAAAACAACAACGTGACATGATCTTGGGACGTGTCCTGACTTTCAGCCTCACATGGCCCGTTAATTCTCTGTCTCTTCATTAAACTCTGTGTTCGTGCATGTCATCTTCCAACCATGGCTCCCGAGAGAGCCGAGAACCTGCATGAGGACTTTGTGTCTCGAGTCACAGCACACGTTTGTGGCTTGGACCGCAGAGCGGCTCGATGACTCTGCTGAGTAAAGAGATGAATAAACAGAGCAAGGCTCCCAGGCGGGAGCCAGAGGCCTGCGGGAGTTCAGGACCATTTGTGAGTACCGGATGGAACAATGTGTGTCTTCTAGAGAATTTCAGGACTCCTGGCAAGCAGGATTTTAAAAATCTAGGTGAAGTGATAAAGACAGAGCAGCTATAGCTGCCAGGGGCTTGCAGGAGGGACATAAAAACATTTTGGGGTGAGGAAAGTGACCTGTGTCTTAAACATAGTGGTGGTCACACCACAGAGGACATCCATCAAAATTCACAGAGCTGCACACCTTCAAAGGGGGCTGCTTTTACTATATTTCACTTAATATATATGCTTTCAGACCAAAAGTAGATAAGCACCTCTAATTCAATTTTTAAGTGTATCCTGAATACCAGTGACAAAGAGAGAAAAGTAAGTTTTTGCTTTCTGGGCTACATCTGGTACCCAGTCAATACGAGTCCATGATGTTTAAGGCCAAGCATCGCCCCAAGAGTGTGTGGCTTTGTGCTTGGGACAGGGACGAGCACCACTCTCCATCTGAACATGACCAAGGACACTTTAGAAACTTCCCAACTCATAAGTCACAAGTCCAAGAGAGAAGCACGGAGGTCCCACACATCTGAGGTGCTCTCTGGATGGGCTTTACACACCAGCCTTGATCAATCTCTCTCTCTTTACCCATCTATAGAGACAGATGAGAACTGATTTCCCTGAATCACCAAACTTTGCCCCCAGGGGACTGACTACACAGACAGTGCCACTGATTCCTGAGGAATGAAAAGTCACAGGAAGAGCAAAGTTAGCAATCTGCTCAAGCAGTGGTACCCAACCTTTTTGGCATCAGGGACCAGTTTCATGGAAAATGAGTTTTCCAAGAACCTGAGGGTAGGGGTTGGTTTGGGGATGATTCAAGTGCACTGCATTTTTTGTGCACTTTATCTCTATTATTACTGCATCAGCTCTACCTCAGATCATCAGGCATTCGATCCTAGAGGTCGGGAACCCTTGTGCTACAGCATGTAAGGACAGGGGTGGGATCTGTCTAGGTGCCGGATGATCCTGATAACCAATAAGAACAAAACCTAACATCTTCTGGGCCCTGAAGTTTGTCTTCCCCACCATGAATGATCACCTGTGAGACCTCACAATTCCATGGGGGAGATATGATTATCACCCTGCCCTGTCTTACACAGGTGGAAAAACATCGTGGAGAATCAAATAGCTATTTGTTAGCTACAGAGCGTACAATGGTCAGACAGCTGGTTAAGTGGCAGTCTCAGGGTGGAAATTCAACTTTCCCTCTCCAGTGCTCAGCAGCACCGTCTCCTGAAAGAAAGAGTTAAGGAAGTTCAAACTGAGCTACCCAGGGCTTTCTGAGCTCCTCTTAGGAGAAAAACTTTCAAATCTCACCTTAATAAAACTCTGGGCTCATAACCAATAGTGAAATTGCTTTTCAACAGTTCTATATTGGGTGCCAAGGAAATTCTCGAATGGCTCGAGGAGCAAGGAATCCACTAAGTTCCTCTAGCTTACGAAGGTCAGCACATCAGGAAAAAAGACACCCGCAGGAATGTAATTTTATCGGGACCTCGTTGCTGAGACTTACAACAATATTATTCATGGCTTGTTACTGATGAGCCAGTTTGATTCCTTAAAAGGTCATTCTCACTTTATTAATAACTGTTGACTTAATGCAGGGCTCCACCCAAGAAAGTAGTTGCCCCCATGCCTCAGAGAAAGATCTTAAAAGTAGCCTACTAGGAACGGGAAAGTTCTCTGAAGGTGGGTTGGTCCTACCACTCAGTAGCTGAAAACCAGGGAGGTCGGGTAAATTGTCAAGGTCACTCAGGCAGCTGCAGGGTCCAGCTGAAGGCATAGAAAAGCAGGCCTTTTGCAAGCTACCACAGAGAGAAATTTCTCTCTGACCTCATCTGAAGTTTGAGAACTTAAACTGTGCAGACCAGCCCTGATGATGTAACATAGAGAAAACTTTTCTTAATCAAATCTACTTTAATATGATTTTGATAATATCACCATCATAATATCATTTTACCATCTTCTAACCACACTTTGGGCTTCCCTGGTGGTTCAGCTGGTAAAGAAATCTGCCTGCAAAGTGGGAGACCTGGGTTCGATCCCTGCGTTGGGAAGATCCCCTGGAGGAGGGAAAGGCTTCCCACTCCAGTATTCTGGCCTGGAGAATTCCATGGACTGTATAGTCCATGGGGTTGCAAAGAGTCAGACACAACTGAGAGACTTTCACTTTCACTTTTCAATCACAGTGATTTCTGGTGATACCCACTGCATGCTCGCAACAACCCTGTGAGGTGGGTGGGATCAGGTTTATCATTTCTGCTTTAGACACAAGGAAATTTGCCTCTCAGGGAAGTTAGGGAGTTTGCCTAGGGTCACGTGACAAACAGAAACCTACAGAACTGGGTTTAGAGCCCCATCCTGTTAATATTAATCTGGTGCTCTTCCGTTTTTCTTTTAGATAAAAGAGTCTGGCCATGATTTGGTTTAGGCATTCAAGGGTGGTAGAAACAGTGTCTACAAGGTTAGTACTTTCAGAGAAGGGAGCTCTGTCCCCACATTGGGCATACTGTCCCCCCGACAGTGACAGGTCTACAGGGGTGCAGGGTAGAGCCAGAGTGTGATGGGTGTGTATACACTCTTCACTCCCACCAGAAAACAGCATCCTGTGCTGTTCTGCTACAAAGAGGAGCAAACGGTGTCTTCTACTAAAAACTCGGTTGAATTAATCAACTTGTCTTGTCTCAAGGGTCACCTCTCTGGGAGCAGAAACGTTAAGACCTCATGGATTGGTGGCATACCCTCCCTGATGAAGCCACCAAATGCCCCTTCCTCACTCTGCTATTAGAACAGAGCCTTAGCATCCACCCACAGAAACAGAACCCACGACCCAAACCTTTTTCTCCCTGGGTGCACACATAGAAATCAAACTGTTCAGAGTCATTCAAGTTCAAACACAGGTATAAAAGAGGTGGGCAGGGGCTAGGTCACCAGGAGCCTGTGGACGTGAGGGCCTTGATCCTGGGCCAGGGCTGTGGTGACAGGGTGAGCCTGGCATTTTGTGACAAACGACTCTGTGGAGAAGGGGCAGCGTGGATGCAGAGCTCGGGCCAGTGCGAAGGTGACTGGGAGTCACATCAGAAATAGAAGAGGACAGATTTGAGAAATACGACCAGGGAAGACAGGATTAGACAGTTAATTAAAAATGAGGCAGAGGTGGCAAGAGAGAGGGAGAAGGAGAAAAACATCTATAGCCTCAAGAAAAGTTGACAACTTTCTTGGGTAAATAAAAACTCCTTGAAGGTTGAAAAATAAACAAATAAAACCTCCACCTCCACTGCCCTGGGCTGCAGGGGCACGCGGGACTGAGACCACGTCCTGTGCTGGCTCACCTCTGTCACCCTGGGTTTTCCAAGGTCTGGTTCACTGAAGAAAAACAAGATGCATTTTCGGTTGTGTCTGGGTACGCTGTGCAATCTCGATTTACACCTCATACACGGACCACCTGATGGCTAAGTTTTCTCAGGGTCCTGATAAAACTGGACATTTGGTCTCTGACCCTGTCCCCAAGAGCCTCCAGGACAAGGCCCAGCCCAAATGAGAACCAGCATGGAGAGCCTTTATTCGCCCCTTCTCAAGAGGGGTGCCTTCCACCGAAAGAGCCACCCCAAAGCTACTTTTTTATCTTGTACATGGAATTTCTCATATCTGAAGCATCAGGGAAAATGGGATACTGAACGATCCACAAAGGAGCTGAGAAAATGAAGACAGCCTTACGGCCTGAGCATCATCTTTGTGTGTGTTCCAAGTCGCTTCAGTCTCGCCTGACTCTTTGCAACCCTATGGACCTGGCCAGGCTCCTCTGTCCATGGGATTCTCCAGGCAAGAGTACTGGAGTGGGTTGCTGTGCCCTCCTCCAGGGGATCTTCTCGACTCAGGGATCGAACCCGCATCTCTTACGTCTCCTGTACTGGCAGGCCATCCTCAAACAATTATGAAAGCTGGTACCAGAGGCTGCCGATCTTAAGCTATAACTGGGAGGCCCTGGGAGGCCCCAAGTTTGGTCTGTTAGTTCTGAGTCTCTTCTACGCCTTTTTTGTTGTTTTCTGCTCCTGTAGATACTCAAAGTTTCTAAGCGTGGCTGAAAAAAAAAAAAAAAAAAGCTACCAAGGTTTACTTTAGATGTAAGTCAGTAAAATTTGGAAGCAATTATCAAAAAAAAAAGGTATGTCTGAAGACTGCGATTTGGGCCACCAAAATCAAGGCAAAACCCAAATCACATTATTTCCTAACTGTCTGTGTCTACTTGCCCAAGGCCTGCTTGATTTACTTCAGGGTCATGAACAGCCTTCCTTATTTCACAGCAGTCTTTGCTTTCTTGCAGGGTGGGGTTACCTTTACCAAGGAACACAATGGGGGTGATGAAGCCCCACCTAAGCCAGGGAGACAGAATTTCCGCACCTGCAGACTTTACACACTGGCCTGGAGGTGATTTCAATACAGCTCAGCAGAGGCCCTGCTGACCCGGGCAGTAGGCCAGCAGGGTATTATCAGAACAATCCAGCATGGTGCTGGCTTCTTCCACTTCCTAAAAACAGAAGTTGCCACATACATGAAATAATTCAATGTGAAAGAAAAGTAAAAATAACAATGAGGAGTGTTCTTTTTTCCCTCTCTTCTCTTAAAGGGGTAGCAGGTAAGGGTGCTGGGGGGTGCTGACCTGTGCATTTAAACGCTCAGGAGAGAAGAAACGGGAAAAGACCTGGTTTAAGTACTGAGACACCGCACTCCCGCTTGAAGTGCACAGCCAGCTAAACCTGGAAGTACATTCAGCTGATATGGACAGGAAGGCGAGCCCAGGACACTGCCCGCTGACTGTGAGTGTGTGTATGTGTGTGTGTTTTCCTGCTGCCCTAAGAATAAAAGTGAAACACAGCTGTGATCCAGCAACAGTTCATTTGTCAGGGTAACAGTACATTTCGTTGTTTACGCCCTTACTGGATTTGCTTACCACACAGCCTGCCCATCTCCAGAATAAAAATATACTGGCTGGCTGGACTCCACGGGATTAAGATATTGATTTTCAATCTATTTCCCCAGGGACAGAGCCGACCAACAACGAGGAAAAGGCTCTCGTATTAAGGACTCATTTCAACTCCCATTTTAAATTTCATAAACGTGGGCTTATAAGAAAGGAATGAAAACATCTTGAAGTTTTCATCTTGGTGTCTGGATACAAAACTGGAAGGAACTCTGGGTTTAGAGACCAACAAATAGAAAGCAAGAAATGGTGTCATTTTTAAATAAAACATTTTTTAGAAAGTAAAGAGAGCCCAGAAAAGAACCTCTCCAATGCCACAGGAACCTCGGAATCAGAAACAGCTATGTTTCTCACCTCGGTCCACACATCACAGCGGCTGGAATGGCTAATTAATCCTCACTTGGAAGAGTGGAGACAAGGATCTGAGAACGCTTTAAAATCTGAACTAGTGGTTCTGTTAGCGATAATCACAAATAACCCACTTCTTTCAAATACTTGCATGGATCCACTACATCTATCATCACACACCTTTGCAAGGGTCACTGACTAGTTAGAGATACTCAAACTCATTTTACTGCCATCTATTATGACTTTATTCTTTGGAAGAGAATCATTTAATCCAGTTGGTGATTCTCTAACCAGACCTGACCTTCATCTTTGCCCCAGAAGGAACGACTCATTAAATCAGTACCAACGCCATGCAGTGCCCACTGCACCAAAGGGCAAAGAACAACCAACCTGGCAGAGAATTTCTGCACTGAAGACTCAACCAGAATGTTTAAAAAAAAAAAAAAAAAAGGTGGGGGGTAAAGAAAACTGGTCCTATTCTGGCTTCTGTCTGGCATTTTATTTGAGGCTGAATTTCCCTCCTTAAGGAAGGGGAGCTCCAACGCCAAACAGCTCCCTCAAAATAAGCTGATCTTAAGAAAGTGTGCCTGGAGGGTTGGCAAATATCTTGCTTTTTAAAAACAGCTCAGAGGACCGAAGCTTTCCGAGGACAGTCTGCGGACACAGGGACGATCATAACCCAGGTGCTGGAGAAGCAGCTCCCGGCCCTGGGGGAGGGAGCCGGACTTCCGGTCAGACAAGCAGCCTCGCTCCAGAGGGGAAGTGAGAAGGCTGCTCGCTCAGCTCAAAATGACTGTGGGGCCATCTGTCTCTGTGCAGAACTGCCGCATCCCAAAGGGGCAGGCAAGGCCTTCCAGTCGCGAAATACAGCATATGTGTCATTCTTCCTTCACCCTGCACGCTGCTGGAGACTCCAAGTGCAAGGGAGACCCTGCATGTGTGATTCTACCTCCAAACTCCAAAATCCCACGTGCAGCAGTTGCAACTTCTGGTCCAAACTCCACACTGTGTGCTTAGTAGCTCAGTCATGTCCAACTCTCTGCAACTCCATGGACTGTAGCCCGCCAGGCTCCATGGGATTTCTCCAGGCAAGAATACTGGAGTGGGTTGCCATTTCCTTCTCCAGGGGAATCTTCCCAACCCAGGGATTGAACCCGCGTCTCCTGTGTCTCCTGCATTACAAGCAGATTCTTTATCTGCTGAGCCATCGGGGAAGCCATTGAGAACCCACAAATGAAGGTCCACAGATGTGAGGCTGACTCTTGGAGCTCTGCTTCATCTTTCCCATTCTTACCAGTGTCAGAAGCCCTAACTGTTTACAAAATGGAGCAAAAGGAAATGAAACCAAAGGTATTGAGGGCAAAGAAATGGAGGTTCTGGATTCCTGGGCTGGAGTCAGAATACGAGTTCAAGGCTGGGCCTCCACTCTTACAAAGGGTCCCCACCATCCTCTCACGGCAGCACCCCGGCGGAACTTTATTGAGATATAATCCACACTTGTCACCCTCCTGCCTAAAAGCCTCCAGGGGTGGGGCTTACATGATGTGTGTATATGAAACATCTGTGAACCTTAATATCTGCTATATTTCAATTTTAAAAAACTTAAACACACACACTCACACACCCACCCACCCACCCACACTCCAGCACTTTGAGGAAAAATACCCAACCTCCTGCCCAGGGTCTGCAAAGGCCCCCATAAGCCCACCCCACTTCCCTTCTGAGGTGCCTCCTGCGCCCTCCCCAGGCGCACTGGCCTTCCCTCTGGTCCTCCAAGCATGTTCCTGCATCGGGGTCCATGGGGCCAGGTCTGCTGCCAGCCCCCTGCTGCAGTTCCTCCCCCAGCTGCATCATCTCATCTCCAGTCTGTCCATCTGGCGCATTTATCATAGACGGTAAAGCTGTTATCTGCAGTTCCATGAAACTAGGAATTGGTCCTGCCTCGCTCCTGATCTATCTCCCCGTGCACGGCGCTGCTTCTGCTGCACAGAAGGTACTCAGCACTCTCCGTGGGATCACAGCGTGCCCTCTGGCCACACACCTCTGTTTCCGCATCTGAGAGATGAGCGCCACCTCTGTGGCAGGTCCGTCATCCAGGAGATGCTGTGAGGACTCATGGGGACAGTCTCCCCCAATCCTTGTTCCCAAGTTAAATAAACAACACATTTGTCCACGTAACCAAAAATGCAAAGACTGAGAACCGCCGGTCATTAGCCGCCAGGGCGGGGTGGGGAATCTCTTTTCATCTACCTATTTTCTTGAGGTCCATCCACCTCAGTTCCTTTATCTGATCCTCAAAGGATTGTTATTTTTCAGCCCTGACATCCCAGGGCCTGAACTTGCATTCTGAGACAGTTCCAAGCCCTCCTCCCACGGCCTATGTTATTTTAAGTCACGTTTTACAAATTCTCGACCCCGGAGGGGCTACTTGTGTGTATAAAAAAATGAGATGTCAAAACAGTTTACCTATGATGTTCACCGTACTATCCACTTCAGTTTTTATAGTTGAAGTCAGGACCGCATACTCAGGAGGAAGATCACTTACTCCATTACTAAGCCCCAAAGGTGACTCAATTGGTTCTTGCTAGGAAGAAGAAAAGAAAAAAGAATTGAGAACACTTCCTCTTCCCTTCCTTTGCTTAGCTTAAATTCTACCCTGTCTGCTTTCTTTTAATGCCAAGGTCAGGTTCGTCTCCCAAGTGCGTGTTTCAAGTGCATGTTTTCAATCAGCTAGAGCTCAAAAAGCATTTTTCTGCCTAGAATGTCTCCTCTAGTGTTCCCTTTTTCTTCCCCTTCTTCCTTGGAGGAGGTAACACCCCTGCACCTGGCTTGCCTTCCTGAAATGCTTACCTCTGCACCCGATGACCCCTGGGTAAGGACGCTGCCTTACTATCTAAGTAAAGCTCCGTGCTGGGGAGACCTCAACTCTTCCTTCTCTGAAGGAGGGCGTGCGTGTGTCAGCTCCTGACCTTCTCTCTAAGGGAGGAATCCTTTTATACTTTTGGAGGAAAAGCTCTGCCTCAACTACGAGCCCAAGGACAGGAACTCAGAGCACATGGTGGATGAATTTTTCTCATATAGGGTTTGCCCTGGACCCTGGCCACTTGAGCATCCTGCCCCGGGGGTGGGGTGGGGCGGCCGGTGACATGGGCCAGACTCCCAGCTGAAGACTCTCCGACTCCGTGGAGGCCAGTGGAGCAGTCCATATCCATGGTGCCTGCTAAAGCCTTCCGAGAGTCTACATATTGATACTAATGAATCTAGGAGAACCAATTCCTCTGCCTAAGCTTGGCTCTTGATTCTGCTTTACTCAAGTGCACCAGAGCCCTCCAACCTCTGAAAGCACCAACATCTCTGGGAGAGCCAGTGCTGGGGTGCAGACTGACTTTCAGTGGTTTGATGAGAGCGCTTCTCTTCAAGAGAAGAGAAGCTATTGCTATCTATGACAGCAACAGAATCAGACCAAAAAAGCCACACACAACTCCTGGGGAAACCACACTGGAGAGGGGGTATAAGGATGGAAAGAACAGAAGCCGGGAGCAGAAGATCACATGAGATAGATATGACTGTGCTTTGAAAAATTTCGAGTGGCTGCTCCAAGGCATGCAGAGTGTTCTTATCAATGCATGTGCTGCTTGGACTCAATCATGAATGCCCTGTAAACCTTAGGGAAGCCACAGTCCCACTCAGCAAATTCCCACCATGATATCTGTGACTTTGAAGACATTACCTCACTGTATAGCTCAGTTCTTGAAAAAAAAAAAAAAATCACAAATGGCAGGGTTGACCAGATGTATGAAACGCTGACCACCCCGCCTCAACCCCACCCCCACCCCAGGAAGGACCTGGGACAGCCCTGTTGGGTAGAATGTTTATCCTCTTTCCCTGTAGCATCTCTTTTACAAATTCCAAAGAGTTTACCCTTTCTGGGAAGAAACTCGCTTGCTTGTGACTTGAGGCATCACGTTCCCTTGAGAGCTAAACTCTTGACCATGCACCTGCCTTCCCACCACAGGCCCCTCACTGTG
Source organism: Oryx dammah (assembly GCF_014754425.2). NCBI lineage: Eukaryota > Metazoa > Chordata > Mammalia > Artiodactyla > Bovidae > Oryx > Oryx dammah. The sequence continues at coordinate 13,799,376 of NW_024070191.1, forward strand.
GCTTGGAAAAGCCTGCAGTCTGGCTGCCACTCTGCTCGTGGAAGCGAACTCTCAGCTCCCGGAGAGGGTGATGGTGAGACAGTCTGGCTTTGGAGTCACATGAGCCTGGAGTTCAAGTCTTTCACTAGTTACAGGGCTTTAGCCTCTTCAGTGGCCTCTTAGGATGCTGTGGACAGCTGTAAACTGAGGACAATTATAGAACCCACAGCATCCCCACAGGGATGATGGGAAGATTAAATACAACAAATATGCACCTGTCATCTATAATTAAATAAACCCTTGCTATTATCCAAGGTCACTGATAAAACTCCACTCTCCCAAATCCAAGCACCTTTCTGCAAGTCTCCTTCCCTCAGCCCCACACTCCGACATCCAACAGAAAGACCTGAAACTCTCCCTTCTTGACAACAAAATCTACCTGATACTCCACCTCGCTGAGGGCCCCTTCCTCTCTGGCTTTCTCAATGGCCCCCTTTCTACCCACTCATCTCCAACAAGCTCCATGTGTCATTTTATTCCTTTTCCATCTCTTTGATTTCCCAAAAGGAACTAAGAACATTTTAAGGAATTATGGCAAGAACTGCTCATTTTCATGGGTCTCTTTTGTTGTCATTTTCCACTCTAGGTTTCTTATAAAAGTAATGAGGCAGTCAGACTTGCATATATTTAAAAACCTAAATTATTCTGATTTCTCAATGTGGAGATGTCAAAGTATTTCACATGATCTACAGTTTAATTAGCGGCAAGTGCGACTTTTATCACATCACACTTGAGAAAACTATGACTCAGAGACGAAATTAGTTTTCTAAGATCACACTCCTTTTAATCTGAGGAGATACGGGAGCTGAACCCAGTCTTTGGTCAGGGAACACAGTCCAATTCCAGTAGTTTCTGTCTTAATAAACCCTTGGATCCTGTACTAATTCCAATGGAGACTGAGAGAGAACTACTGCCAACACTGTTCTATTCCCCAGATCCCTGCCTCGAATCCTGCACAACTTATGTAACAGAAGAGAATAGGAAATGGCAACTCACTCCAGTATTCTTGCCTGGGAAATCCTATGGACAGAAGAGCCTGGTGAGCTACAATCGCTAGGGTCCCAAGAGTCAGACACGCCCGGGGGACTAAAGCACCACCGCCACCAATGGAGACTAAGACTGCTCTGAACACTGCCCCCTCCCATTCCCACATCCAAAATAACCAGCCGATCGAGCTCCAAGTCCTCCATGCAAACCTTCTCTTTGGTTCTGCAAGGACAAGACAGCAGATTGTCTAGTGAAAAGCATCCAGCACCCCTCTGAAAGGTTTCCATCCAGGGAGCAGAAAAATAGGGATCTTCACTACATTCAGTTGACATTTTTGAAATTATTAGAATAGGAAGATCTAAAACTAAACTATGTATTTTTTTTTAAGGAAAGAGCCCAAATTAAGAAAATAGGTGAACGTTTCTCTATAGAACAAGTATACAGAGATCCTTCAGGTCATGAATGGCCTTTGCCCACAGCATCTCCTGGTCCTCTGTGATGCTCATTCTTGCCCTGTACCACACCTGGCTGTACCATAACCTGGCCTGCTGAGTCCTAAACCAACCTGGCTCCTCTTTCTGTCCTAAGCTCTCTCCATGAGGCCTGAAAACTCAGGGCTGCCTCTCGGATCCACACCTGTCTTCATCCTCAGCATGCTCTTGCAGAGAAATGTCTCCTCTCCATTCCAACCACTATTTTCAGCTAAACTGTCTACTGCAGTCTCTCCTTCCTGACTGCTTCCCATCACCGTGAGAAAGACCTCCCTTAAATATCAAGTCCCCCACGCTCCAAGTCCTTCCCAAGGAGTTCAGCTGTGCCTTATGCCACAAAAGCATCCATGGAGGTTAGTCGGCCAAACAGTTTTGCAGACTGTGCTCTAAGCAGTCCCTTCAAGAGCCTCCAGGAGGAGAGGAAGGCACCAGGGTTGGCTGGGCGAGCCCTTCACTTGTTCCCTGCTTCCAGAGCAGTTCTGATTCCATCTGTTCTAAGTTCAGGTGGGTTGCTGGCATGGGTTTTCAGTTCATTAAGGTTTGAAAATTGAAGGTCCCTTGCAATTCACGAAGAGTTCACTCCAATATGATCCCTGATAGGTAGTCATTCAGTCTATCTGTGGACAGCAACAGGGAGCATATTGTTTGGTAAGCCAGCTCAAGTCACTGTTGGATCTGAGCGCTCATCAGAAAAATCTGCTGACTTCCCTGGCAATCCAGTGGTTAAGACTTCACGCTTCCAATGCAGGGAGCGCAGGTTCAATCCCTCGTAGGGGAACTAAGATCCAGCATGCTGTGCAAGGTGGCCAAAAAAAAAAAAAAAAAAAAATCTGCTGAGCCAGTACCTGCTTTTCTGTAACTCCCATCTAGAGGTCTGCACTCAAAACTAACAGAGACCAGGCCTGCTCTTTACCAAGTGACAGTGCAGGCTGTCCTTGATTACATTTTCTCTAGGAGCACCAATTCTTTGATTTGGAGCAGTCTACAGTTTGCAAGTATTCATTTCGAATCCATTCTACCTACACGCCTTCTTTTCCCCATGAGACCTCACTCCGGTTCCTGCTCTAATGGAGCTGGTTTCCTGACTTCTCATTTCCAACTCTTTTCAACCCCGTGGACTGTAGCCCGCCAGGCTCCTCTGTCCTGGAATTCTCCAGGCAAAAACACTGGAGTGGGTTGCCATTCCCTTCTCCAGGGGATCTTCCCCACCCAGGTCTTCTGCATTGCAGGCAGATTCTTTACCATCTGAACCACCAGGGAAGCCCTACCCACTGACCTCCAGACCTTCAGGGGCGATGCTGCTGGTGGTGGTGGATGTCCACCAATTTACTGGCATGTCCCCTAAGGCCTGGCTCGGAGCCCACAGCTTCCAAGAGGCCAAGAGGCACTGAGCAAGGTGATGGGGCACAGGTTCTGGAGTTGGACTTGCCTGGAATCAAATCCCAACTCCATAAAGCAGTGCAACTCTGGGAAAAATCACTCAACATCCCTGTGCTTCCACCGCTGCTGACGCAAAAGGGAGACAACCTGCCCATCATGAGGACGAAACAGGTAATAGTTGAAGCTGAGAGCATGGTAGGAGCTCCAGAATGTCAGCTACACCCCTCTGTTTTATCCAATTCTAATGGCACCCCACTCCAGTACTCTTGCCTGGAAAATCCCATGGATGGAGGAGCCTGGTGGGCTGCAGTCCATGGGATCGCAAAGAGTTGGACAGGACTGAGCGACTTCACTTTCACTTTTCACTTTCATGCATTGGAGAAGGCAACCCACTCCAGTGTGCTTGCCTGGAGAATCCCAGGGACGGGGGAGCCTGGTGGGCTGCCATCTATGGGGTCCCACAGAGTTGGACACGACTGAAGTGACTTAGCAGCAGCATACTTACTGATTGTAGCCTTGGGGCATTTTCTGAAACACAGATGTGCTCTGATGACGTGCCATCTAGTACTGCTCTCTACTGTGCTTCTCATGCGAATATTTCCTTAGACAGCCAGTTACCTCCACGCAGGTAGGGCTTAGTTCAAGTAAAATGGCTCACTGAGTACACAGCATATACTCTAACATCCTAGGATATGGAGGCAGCATTTCTGCACATATTACGTGGTCCAGTGGGCCTTGGGTCTCCCAGTTTCCGGGAAGTTATTTCCAGAGGAAACAAAGAGCATGGAGATAACAGACTGCCTGAATGGCCCAAGAAATATTCTAAGAGTGGGCCAGCATGCTCTGAATGTTCTTTCCTAGTTAAAACTTCACTCAATCAACTCTACTACAATGAAAAAAATAATTTAAAGAAGAATAGTATTTATTCAGGTATCTTTAAAAAAAACTTCAACTTTAATTGAAAGAAGACTGGGAAGAGCTTGTTTTAACAGCAAATTTTCATACCTGGTTACTACATGCTTATGCTTAGTTGCCCAGTCATGTCTGACTCTTTGCGACCCCATGGACCGTGCCTGGCTCCTTTGTCCATGAGACTTCCCAGGCAAGAATACTAGGGTGGGTTGCCATTTCCTTCTCCAAGGGATCCCCTGACCCAGGGATCCAACCCATGCCTCCTGCATTAGCTGGTAGATACTAAGCCACAAGGGAAGCATACATATAAGACAAATTTTCTCTGTAGAAGAAACCTACCTAGTCTATGCAGTTGCATATATGCGCAGGACATATGATCTCAGATCTTAGCTGTTTTGACAAACAATAAAAAGTAATGTATGAACATCTGAATAAAACCCTTTACACAATTCCAGACAATCTGGGGAATGAACTTTGAACCGCTCTACAGAAACATTCAATGAACACTATGCAGCCATGAGCCACAGTACTTGGGAAAGCCTACCAGCCTCCTCCATGTTCCCAGTCTTTGTTGTAAGTTAGATGGAAGGGGATTTCTATTCAAAAGTTAAGTTGTGTTTACTTCCCATGAATCACCTATCGTCTGCTGAAGGAACAATGTCTCTCTGAGGGACACAATTCAGGTACTAAGCAAGCCTCTATCACAGCAGGATTTCTCACTGCACCCTCTCCTGGGATGGAATTAACCCACATGGCTGCACCTACGAGGAAAGCTCTCACTTGCTCCCCTGCGTCAACGTGGGGCCTGGCCACACGGAAGACACTGTCATTGTGATGCGATTGTAGATGACCTTTACTGCCGAGAAATTGTGTCATCAATTCTCACACTGATGGACTTGTGAGGGGCACATTCCTCACATTTCCCTACCCCTGAAGTAAGACGTGCCTTCTGATCAATTATGTGTGTCAAGATTTCACTGCAAGCAGTTTTCCTTGCTTACAGATAAAAAAAATAATAGTACATCTTACAATCATTGGTACCTAATAGTCATTGCTTCTGGTGGATATGTCTGAGCAAAGTCAGCTGAAAAGTAAACATCTGTTACTCCATTTTTATTTCTCCATTAACTGAGATTATGAAATTCAATCTGCATTCTAACCCTCCACTCCCTCCCCATATATTTATTTATGCATCTACTTGGTCAACAAATACTCATCTATCTATGCAGTGATCAAATATGTATTAATTATCTGTTTTGTATCAGTGACTAAGCTAGATGCTATGAAAATATTAATAGCAGTAAATATGATAGAGTTGTACTTAAAGACTACAGAGGATTCTTCAAAATCACATATTTGTGGAAGTTACACTTTTCTGACTAAACAAGAATAATCAGAATGTAGACCCTAAAAAGAAATCCAAATGGTGGGAAATCTGATACAACAAACAATATTTTTTCAATTGCAGGAAAAAAATAAAATAAATGAAAAAGAAAAAAACAGTTTTTGAAAATAATCTAGTGGAAACCCATTGGTTAAAAAGACTTGAGACATATACAAAAATCACAACATGTAAACTTTATCTGAATTTGATTCAAGTGATCAGACTGTATAAAAACTATGAAACTTATGAGACAAATTAGAAATTTTTAGCACTGACTGGATGGATATTTGGTGATATTGAAGAACTACTATTAATTTTTTCAGATGTAATAATAATTCTGGATTATTTTTAAAGAGCGTTTATCTTTTAAAGATATTTATTGAAGTAGCTGTGTAAGAAATGATGTTTGAAATCTGCTTTAAAATATTGGGCTGAACCATATGAAATTATTTTTGCAAGTCAAAAATGGTTGAGTATCTGCAGTTTCATGCATATAGGGAAGTGGACAGAGGTACTAATGTAATAAAATGGCCATGAGCTGATTGATGTTGAAAGTGGGGTGATGGTCTATGAAGTACACTTGACTCACTTGCTTCCTTCCTGTGTGTATAAAATTTTTCCATAATAAAAAGTTAAAATAAGGCCTATACTGTGCTATATTTAAAGTAAGTCACCAACTAAAAATACTGAAAGTGGAAACTAGAGGTCTCACTGCTGAAATACTCTAGCTAAAATATTCCTTTTCCATTGAAGAAGTAAATGTGTCTGAAATTTTAACAATTTACCTGTTTTCCCCTCTAACTACCTTCACAAGTCAAACTGAAGTATATTTTGTGTGTGTGTTTTTCTGACTATTTTGACTCAGTGGTTTGCTTTTAGACATTGTGCTATCTGGATAATTTGGATTTTCCTTCAACAGTTATTCTGGAGTAGAAATCAGAGTACTTGGCATCACTTTTAAGTTCAGTTCTAAGTTACCATGTGAACTTGGCCACGTGTCCCGCTGCCCTTGGGCCCGTGTCACTCAACCCTCTCATGCCACCGTCTCCTCATCTGCTAACAGGGTGCGCTGAAGCAGACCACTGTCTCTCTGATGGTCTACGGGCCCGGACTGTAGAGTTTGCTCTTTGCTTAGCAACTGAAGCTCATTTTCAGTTTCTCATGGGATATTTGGTGATTCTCTGGCTTTTGAACAAGGGGCCCCCCAATCAACACACAAAGACCCTCACAGGGTAGGGGATTTCAGACTACACAGCCGATGGTAAAGCTCACACGCACAAATGCATCCCTATGGAAGACCTTTGTGAGTTATGAAAGCTAGTTCTATATTGAGATCCACACAAATAGAGGACTTGAACAGACCACAAACTAATAGCCTATCAAGGGAAAAAAAAAAAAAAATATATATATATATATACACACACACACATAAATATATACACGTAAATATATATATACACACACACACATAAATATATATATACACACATATATATGTGTGTGTGTGTGCGTGTGTGTTCAGTCACTCAGTCACGTCCAATTCTTTTGCAGCCCCATGGACCGTAGTCTGCCAGGCTTGAGGGGCCTGGTGGGCTACTGTTCATGGGGTCACAAATAGTTGGACACGACTGAGTGACTAAGCACACACATATATAATGCACATACATATATAAATGTAGGTATTTAATATAAGTTTATAATACCCAATATACTTTAAAATATATTTAATGGCCTGAAAACATACTTGATATTATCAGACAGTAGCGGGTTGCTGGAGCTTAGCTGGAGCTAAGCGACCAGCTGGCAAGACGTTGCAGGGGCCAGATGGAGGCCTGAGACTGCCAGGCTCAGCGTGGATTTGTGAGTTCATTCATAAATTGTTCAGGGAAATTGGATGAAGCAGGGGAGGTGTGAGTACCTGAGCCCACAAGCGGGTACATGCCAAAGAGGAGACATGAAAAGCACAGAAATCACAACAGCAAAGGAAGCAAGATTAAATACTTTGCAGAGACCACATCGCTTGTCTTCATGAGACAGACTATGAATCACTAGTAGGATCACAACTTTGCCTCCTCTCTGCACAAAGATTACCTTGATGTGCTTCACTCTGTCCTCTTTTTCTGTCTTTGGTTTCTTTCCTGTGGCAACAAAAACAGTTCGGGATTAACCCAAGAAGAACTGAGAGACATTTCCCCTACAGTAAATTCTTTCTGAAACTCTCAGTGCATTTATTGCTGTAATCTGCAGATGGTCAAGATCCCAAACGTTTCTTTTCCTTTCCTTGGGGGCCCTGAGAGTCATTTTACCCAGCCAAGTAAGGGCAGAATTAACATCCACCATGGGAACAAGGGTTGTATCCTTGCTGTGGCTACGATTGTGGAAATCAAGAAATCACAAAGGCGCTATTTAAGTGATGGTTGTTTTAGCCGGTAAACATCTTTATCTACCTTTCTTAGAAGGTCGCTCAGACATGGGCAGCATCCGGTAGACTCTGAAGGCGTTGTTCCCTTTCTTTATGCTTTTGTCCTTGACTTCCTCAATGTCAGGCAAGGAGTTCATGGCACATCGGAAATTCGCCTTCCACGTTTTTGGGTCAGGTTTATCTATTCCTGGTTGATGCTTTCCTAAAAAAAAAAAATAGTCGAAAAAATGAAGGTTAAGGGGAAAAAAAAGAGAGAGAGAGGGAAAATTATTTCCAGAGTAAAAATTTCTGGAAACAGGACTGCTGGCGGGTCGTAGAGACAATGCTTTTCATTCCAGGCCACGCCTACACTGAGCAAACGTCCTGGTTTGTTCTGAGTTGAGAAGGTTCTTGGGATGCGGGAATTTTTGTTTTAAAACCCAACAGTTTCAGGGCAAACTGGGACAAACTAGTCACCTTGGGTCTACAAAACAGCTTCAGAGAAAATAAAGGTAGAAATCAGTGTGGAGAATCACAGTAAGGAAAAGAAAAAGCTAGAAGGTCAGGAAGGTTTCCTTGGTGGCTCAGCTGGTAAAGAATCTGCCTGCAACGTGGGAGGTCTGGGTTCAGTCCCTGGTTGGGAAGATCCCCTGGAGAAGAGAACGGCTACCCACTCCAGTATTCTTGCCTGGAGAATTCCATAGACTCTATAGTCCATGGGGTCGCGAAGAGTCGGACATGACTGAGTTACTTTCACTTCACTTCACTTCAGGAGGCCAGGAGACCAACAAGCATAAGTCACTGGAAGGTCTCTTTTTCAACTGACTCTCAAACAAACAGTTCCCTAGTTAATGAAATTATAAATAAATAGCTACATAAATAAACAGCAAATAAATAATAAAAAATAAATAGCTAAATAAATAGTAAGTATATAATCAAAAATAAACAGCTAAATAAATAGCAAGAAATACATAGCTAAATAAATAGTAAGAGAAACAGCTCTCTAGTTATATTATAAATAAATATAATCTCGACTACCTTTGGGGGAAATAATTCGACCAAGGTTTACAGCTCCAGAACAAATCAGTTCTACATCCCCCTGGTACACACCTGGAGAACTTCATCAGAAAACCACATATATATGGCTGAGTTCCTTCACTGTTCACCTGAAACTGCCACAATATTGTTAATCGTATATATCCCAATATACAGTATTTTTGGTGTTAAAAAAAAAAAGAAAACCACATGTCCAGGAAATGTAAAGACTCAGTTTCTATGGAATGGGTGGAGCATCACTTCTGAGGGATGAGTCTATATCTCATATGTCCTGGATGTGTCTGGAGACAAGTCACAGGTTTATCAGCACTATCTTCATGAAAAGCCAAGGCATTTCATACATGCAGTAAAAATAAAAAGAAACAATAGCTAACAGTCTATCATATAAGTGAAATTTGCCAAGAGAGTAGAACTTAAATATTCTCAACCAAAAAACAAAGTACACTTTAAATATCCTGCAATTTGTCAGTTATACCCTGATTTTTAAAAAGCATGAAACCAACCAAAAAAAGCAACAGTGTCAGCCTCTGGAGATGATGTGGGATTCATACCTGTATGGATGGCCCAGTTTCTAAAGAGGGGTGCATCCTTTTCCACATCCCACCCATGTCTAGCAGCATGCATCCAGGGGATCTGAAAAATCTTCTTTTCCTAAAAAAAAAAAAAAAAAAAAAAGTAAATAAGAACTGCAGCCAAGGGTTTCAGGCCATCATTGCAGAGGGTTCTAGCTAGTTTTAGCTAGTAAGACTCCCCATTAAGTAAAATCACTGGGTTTGCTGAATGTCTATGGTAAACCAAACCCACTTCCTCACTATGACCCAAACCTTGACAGTCTACCAGGTGAGACTGAGAGGCAGGTGGAGTCCTGTATGCTAGAAATAAATTTCAAGGTCAAAAGTGATGATCTGGGAAATGCCAATGTGCTTCATTATCTGTGCCTCCTGTTTTACAGGACCACAAGTACATGGATGGCCACTGACTGAAATGTCTATGGCTTATGATTTATTTCTGTCATTTGGTAAAGAGGAACTCCAGCTGTCTCAGGTAAATTAAACATTCGGCAACTCTAGCATGGAAATGGAGAAGGCAATGGCACCCCACTCCAGTACCCTTGCCTGGAAAATCCCATGGATGGAAGAGCCTGGAAGGCTGCAGTCCATGGGGTTGCTGAGGGTCAGACACGACTGAGCGACTTCACTTTCACGCATTGGAGAAGGGAATGGCAACCCACTTCAGTGTTCTTGCCTGGAGAATCCTGGGGACGGGGGAGCCTGGTGGGCTACCATCTATGGGGTCGCACAGAGTTGGACATGACTGAAGCGACTTAGCAGCAGCAGCAGCATGGAAACATATACACTAACATAGGTAAAATAGACAGCCAGTGGGAATTTGAGGTATGATGCAGGGAGCTCAACCCGGGGCTCTGGGACAAACTAGAGGGGTGGGAGGTGTGAGGGAGGCTCAAGAGAGAGGAGACATATGTATATACTATGGCTGATCTATGCTGATGTATCATAGAAACCAACACAATATTGTAATTATCCTTCAATTAAAAATAAAGAAATTTTTTAAAATTAGGCAACTCTCCAAAGCAATACTCATTTCACTGCTAAAGGGAAGTCGGGGTGTCTGAGGCCACTGTCAGAGACTGAATCTCTCAATCTGCTCATGCAGCCAACAGAAATGAGAGATTTTGTTTTAGGGACTACCCTGGCAGTCCAGGGGTTCAGTTCAGTGGTCATGTCCGACTCTTTGCGACCCCATGGACTGCAGCACGCCAGGACTTCCTGTCCATCACCAACTTCCGGAGTTTACTCAAACTCAGGCCCAGGGGTTAGGGTGGGTGGGGTGAGGGGGCGGGCGTGGCACAGGTTTGATCCTTGGCTGGGGAAATAAAGATCCCGAATGCCAGATGGCGTGGCCAAAAATACATAAATAAAATAAAACAAAATAGAGAAGTTAAACAAAAAAACCTAAAAAGATTTTGTTCTAATCCCTATGTGTCTACTACCCTGCCTGAGGAGAAAGCAACAAATATAAACAAAGATGTACCAATTATGTGAGAATGATACTCCTTTTCTGAAGAAAAGTCCCTCAAGTACAATTCTTGTCATAGAAGACCTTGTCCATCTCTCTTACATCCCAACTCAAAACTGCTTAAATCAACCCTGGCAAATGTATGACTAGAAACTAGTGCTTTGGAAACAAAATAGTAAAACTACTTGTGTGAAACCCAGTTTACTTTGCATGTTCACATGGTCTCAGTTTTGGTTCTTACAACACCCGAAGGAGCTGGGTATATGTCACTATTTCCGCTTTACAGTTAAGGAAACTGAGGAACATATTTAAATTATCCATTCAAGGAACTCACGGTAATATTAGTAAATATCCAAATTCAGAACCTAGGTCATGTGATCCCGTATTCAATCACTAACTCACACTGCCCGTTGTCTCCCAGGGTTTAGATTTAGATTTCCTGACCTACAACAGATCCGCTGACTTGGATTCCATGGAGATTAAAGACCAAGAAAACTGTATTTTTTTAAAACCTCTCAAGGTAGGTCTGATCATTTCTAGGGATGGGGGAAAAAATCTCTGCACAATACACTGGAGCAGGAAAGTAAATGTCAGGAGGGATTTTCCACCACTTTGGTTTCACACAATGAAAGATACAAACGGGCCCCACCGACCCAAAAGGGACTTGATGCTTCCCACAGAACCAATCACAAAGCCTGAACTAAAAATATGTCAGAACATTTCAGGGTTCCCCAGAACTGTTAAAGGGGAAAATTCCATGTCTATAAAACATAGTCAATAAAGAAGAACTGAAAGTGAGAGGTTTGTCATAAACACTCCGTGTTCACGCTGTATCATCCACCGAGAGAGGGCAGGGTTTCAGGCTGGCCAGTTTCAAAAGGGCGGTGATCTGAAGAGGGTTGAGTGAAACTTTATTTTTTACGGTAGATGAATATCAGAGCACAAAATCACTCAATGCAGGTTTTTAACATTCCCAGGGGAAAAAAAAAAAAAACCCATAAATTTATCTCTGAAAGAATTTTTCCTGAAGTGCACAACCAGAATCTAAAGGTTTATGCTTAAAGATACAGACCCTTAAAGAATCAGACTCTTGCACTTTTTTCTAGATCAAAGGTGATCTGGGATGACACAATCTGAAATCAATCTCCTGAGACACAAAATTGATTCTGATAAGTAGATCTTTCCAAGCGTGTGTGTGTGTGCACAAGCACACACAACTTAGTGATTCAACAACAATAGCAACAACAAGCACACACACACCTCCAAACCCAGTCTCCCAGAAATCATGCCCAAATCATGAAACCATGCCCAAATCATGAAACCATGAAAGTAATGATTGAACCTGGCAATCATCCACCATGAATCCCCTTGAAATGGGCAAGGGACCTAAACAGACATTTTTCCAGGGTGGCTGTACACACTATGTATGGAAGGACTGACCACAACAGCAGATGTAGAGACCTCTGCCCACCTGTAGGCAGGAGAGATGAGCCGGCTCAAATGGAGAACATCTGAGATAATTTTGAGCAACGCAGAACAAACATACCTTGACCCCCAAGCGGAATCCAGCCTTCTTATCTCCCATGGCTGCTTCACTCCCCCAATATTTGTAAGATGTTCTAATGTCACTTGCTATTTTTGTTTGGACTTCTCACTGTGTTCTGAGATGGCCTGATATTTACACAAGTACAAGCCTGCTTTTAAAGTGCAGAGCAGGAAAAGGTCGGAATTACCCAATGACCTCCAGGGCTCAAGGAGGGGGCCTTGGCGCCTGGGTCCAGGCAGACCTCCACGGAGAAACAGGAACCTCAATAATCAAGGTGGGAATCAATCGAAGTGATAAGAACAGTGAACCTGGATGCCGCCTCCTTCCTTCCTCAAGAAACAGCCCCAGGAACCACAAAATCAAGCATGAGGACACACCCAGAACAGACCTGGTCTCTTCAACAAGCCAATGGAGAGACGGCAAAAAAGGGAGCGGGCGCTGCTCATACCCAGGAACCAAACACAACCTGGGGGTCTGCTGTGGCTTCTGATGGAACAAATAAATCCTAGAAAGATATCTGGGGAATAGTCAGGTATTCTGAATAGGAACGGGACAGTAATGGCACTTTAAATGATGACTAATTATGATTATCCAATTGGTAATGGTATTGTGAATCCATAAGAAAATGTTCTTGGGTCTTATAGATATACCCAGTCAGAGAGTTGCTTTAATCACCTCCCAACACACAGATTTTTTTAAACTCTTAACAGTTGTTCAATCTAGATGTGAGTTTTAAATCTAGAAGGGAATTTGCTACACTATTCTTTCTAGTCGTTAGATCATTCAGGCATACTAAATACTCATAATAAAAAGCAACTGGCCCAAGCCACAGCCACTTTCAGAAGCTAGGTACAATGCTGCTGTGCAAACCTTCTTATTGCTCCTCCAGAGGAATCCAGAGCACCTGTTCCATCAGCCCCCACCCCCTCATGTATTGGAAGCAGGAGATGCACACAAATTCAAGGTGTTCATTAGCCACCTATCTATCTTCCCTGGTGGCTCAGTGGCAAAGAATCTGCCTGTTAAGCAGGAGATGCAGGTTCGATCCCTGGGTCAGGAAGATCCCTGGGAGAAGGAAATGGCAACCTACTCCAGTATTCTTGCCTGGGAAATCCCATGGACAGAGACTGGTGAGCTCCAGTCCACTGGGTTGCAAAGAGTCGGATACAACTGAGCAACAGACTTTCATTCACTTCCCCACCCCTTCATGTACTGGAAGCAGGAGATGGAAACAAATTTAAGGCATTAATCAGCCACCTATTTATCTCTCACTAGGAATGCACTGGGTATGATGGAGTCTCCGTTTGAGAGCGATGTGACCATTGATAACCCAGTGTTCTTGAGTTTAATTATCTTACAAAAACAGAGTCACCGATGTCCCTCCCCTGCGACGGTCAAGACAGCCCTAGTACATGGCCAGCCTGGAGTGCCTCCCTGTGAGCACCGGGAGCAACAAAGCCCCGAGGGTGGCACAGCTTTTCTAAGACTCACAACAGCCTTCAGCAGAAGAGAATTGGGGATGACCTAAAACCACTCAGAATGCAAGTAGGGATTCTTGGGTTTATGAATGGGCAGGGAATAACAGTGGGGTCTGAGTGAAATATTTATGCAGACAGCCGAAAGCCAGCAAGGCTAAGTTAGCAGAAACCTATAAACAGATGCCCTGGGGAGGTGTGGGTACAGACAGGAAATGCCCCGAGGCCACCCAACATCTACAGTGACTACAGCCACAGGGCGTTTCCATCTGTGTTGGGCCCTCAGGCAGCCCAGGAGCTGCGGGCACAGCATCATCCTGGGAGGTGCCATCTGCTGCAGCCACTGCCCCCTCTCTGTCCTTCAGCCTGGCGCATGCCCAGCCCAGCAGAGGACAAGGGGATGGAAGTCTCCTGTCCTTCTGCACCAGGGAAGGCACTCAGGAGCCAAGAGCCAGCTGAGTAAGGCTCCACACGAAGGATTGCCTGAGGGGCACTAGTGTTCAGCTGCACCAAGAAGAATCCATTCACTTTCTGGTCCTCTTTAGAGCCCAGTGGACTGCAAGGAGATCAAACCGGTCAAACCTGAAGGAAATCAACCCTGAAAATTCATTGGAAGGACTGATGCTGAAGCTGAAGCTCCAATCCTTTGGCTACCTGATGCGAAGAGCCGATACATTGGAAAAGACCCTGACGCTGGGAAAGATTGAAGGCAGGAGAAGGGGACAACCGAGGATGAGATGGTTGGATGGCTTCACCGACTCAATGGACCTGAATTTGAACAAACTCCAGGAGATAGTGGAGGACAGAGGAGCCTGGTGTGCTGAGGTCCATGGGTTCTAAAAGAGTTGGACACAACTTAGCGACTGAACAACAAAATCCAAAACACAAGGACACAGGGGTTTGAGGAAAAGGTATCTCGGTGGACAGCCCCAGTGAAGAAGTAGCTCTGAGAGGGGGTGTAAGCTTCCTTGGGCTGTCATAACAAACTGCCACCCACTGAATGGCTTAGCACCACAGAAATGAATCCTATTATTTTTCTGTGGAGGCCAGAAATCCAAAATCAAGACATCAGCAAAGGCTCTAAGGAGAATCCTCCCTTGCCTCTTCCAGCTTCCAGTGGGTCCAGGTGCTCTTGGCTTATGGCTGCAGCACTCTAGTCCCCGCCTCCTTCTCCACTTGGCCTATCCCTCTGTGGGTGTGTCTCCTCGTTTGTGTCTTTTTTTTTTAAGATTTTTTTGTTTTCATTTTTATGCAGACCATTATTTTAAAGTCTTCACTGAATCTGTTACAATATTGCTTCTGTTCTATGTTTTGGTTTCTTGGCTGCTAGGCATGTGAGCTCTTGGCTCCCTGACCAGGGATTGAACCTACACCTCCTGCACTGGAAGGTGAATTATCTTAACCACTTGACTGCCAGGGAAGTCCCTCTTCTGTGTCTTATAAGTACCCTTGTCACTGGATCAGCCCACCAGGTAATCCAGGATGATCTCATCGACATCCTTAAGTTAGTTACATCTGTCAAGATCCTTTCTCCAAATAAGGTCACAGCCACGGGTTCTGGGGGTCAGGACATGTACATATCTTTGAGGTGGGCTACCGTTCAACCTACTACAGACAACACACTGCAGTGTATTAAGAACCCTCTTGCAGAAGACGTGGTGATGTTCGAAGCATGCCACTGGGTCAAGCAAGCCCAAACGGGTGGGTGGGTTTTGAAAAGGAAAAAGCAAAGGCAAACAACTGACTTCTCTTCAGAAATCAGGAACATCTGCTTTAATTTCACATCCTAAATCAATATAGGCAATATTACCAGTTCTTCAGAATATATTCCTCCTAAACCTATGAGCCTTGATTTCCTTGTCTGCAAAATGACAAAAAAATCTACCTGATGACTTGTCAAAACTCAACATTCAGAAAACTAAGATTATGGCATCTGATCCCATCACTTCATGGCAAATGGATGGGGAAACAGTGGAAACAATGACTTTATTTTTGGGGGTTCCAAAATCACTGAAGATGGTGACTACAGCCATGAAATTAAAAGATGCTTGCTCTTGGGAAGAAAAGTTACGACCAACCTAGATAGCTTATTAAAAAGCAAGAGTCATTACTTTGCCAACAAATGTCTGTCTAGTCAAAGCTATGGTTTTTCCAGTAGTCATGTATGGATGTGAGAGTTGGACTATAAAGACAGCTGAGTGCCGAAGAACTAATGCTTTTGAACTGTGGTGTTGGAGAAGACTCTTGAGAGTCCCTTGGACTGCAAGGAGATCCAACCAGTCCATCCTAAAGGAGATCAGTCCTGGGTGTTCATTGGAAGGACTGATGCTGAAGCTGAAACTCCAATACTTTGGCCACCTGATGCAAAGAACTGACTCATCTGAAAAGACAGTGATGCTGGGAAAGATTGAAGGTGGGAGAAGGGGACGAAAGAGGATGAGATGGTTGGATGGCATCGACTAGATGAACATGAGTTTGAGTAAACTCCAGGAGTTGGTGATGGACAGGGAGGCCTGGCATGCTGCAGTCCATGGGGTCGCAAAGAGTTGGACACGACTGAGCAACTGAACTGAACTGATGACTTGTTTCTTTGGAAGAGGCTAATTACAAAGCCCCTCCGGGATACAAACCTAAAATACTACAGACACAGCAAGGCTGGAAAAATACATTGTTTGCCCTAAGACCTTAGAATATAGGACAGGTCATTTGAAATGAGCATATGCTTTACTTAAAATATTTCTGTTTACTTCTATGCCATCTTGTTTCAGAAGGGACTCATTTAAATAGATACATTCAAATATAATACACCATTACATTTAAAATAGATGAAAAAATAGGTAAACGAGAAGGAAGAAAAAAGAAATAAGACTGAGAGATATCGGAGAAGATAAAAATGAAGGAACAATATTCATACAAAAATTAGGCTGAACAATATCTTGTACACTTGTTAGGAGTGGCCACAATCTGGCTGTCAGCTTTCGGCATGTGATGCAAAGGTAAAGCCTGACCTGCTAAATTATTCATCGTGTCCTTAAGATTAAAAACACAGGGGGAGGTAGAAGAGGAAAAAAGACACATGCTCAGAAGAACTGTAATACTCCTAGTAGTGAGAGAGAAATCTTTCTTGGGCTGTCTTAAAGAAAGTATGATGTAGTCATTGCTTTTCTAGATTATAACTGAGTATTTCCAGGCGTTCTCTATTTTTACATCCAATGGTTTCCTGATTCATCCCCTAAGAGTCAGGATCAGTTTCAGGATCAACTAAACTGAGAGTTTTGAGGTTGAAAAAAGTAAGAAAGTATTTATGTACATATGTGGGAGGGGGTTGTAAAGGACAGAATACTGCTTTTTTCGGACAGGTAGGCACACAAACAAGAGTTTCATAATAAAAGTAAAATCATTTTTTTAAGACAAAAACAAAAGTTTTCTTTACGTAGAGAATACTGAAAAGAAAATCAATATGCTCCTTTCCCAATAGAAAGCCCTAGAGTTTCCATGTCCTCCAACCCTAGAAAACCAGGAGAAGCAAGAAAGAATATTCAGAGATGGAGAAGGGTAAGAAGCACTGAATAGAAATACAGCCCGACGCTTCCCACAACAGTCATCCGTGAGACCAGAGCCTCAACTCGGGGTCAAGGCTACAGTCTGAAGTGACGACAAATCTTTTTATGATTCTTGGATATTTTCATAATCACTTTTGCTTGGTTGGTTTCTGTAATAAATAAGCATACTATTTTGAACACAAAGAACAATTTTACTTGCAGCAGTCCACACGCAGCTGCTTTTAGTAGGGATCTGTCTCACACAGACACAGACACAGACACAGACACACACACACACACACTTACCTTGCTAAGCCACTTCAGCCCTGGTATCATATTTGAGTTGATCTGTTCTTCCAGCCACGGGCGCATACGCATCCTTTCCACCGGCATGGTGTCTTTCTGCAGAAAAGCAAATACAACATCAGGCATTTCTGCAGCTCACTGTCACGTCCGCAGGTGAAGTCTGACACCATGCTTGACTGACTGTACACTCCTCTTTCTCAAAATCGCACAGCTTATGTGTACCCAGGGGCCGGGGGGGGGGTGGGCTATGAGAGCGTATTAGGGGCTTTGCCCTGGAGCATCCTGCCCCACTCATTCCCAAGGGGCTGTCTCCGTGGGGTGATGGTGAGTGAGGGCCATGCCTGCTCTCAGCTAAGAGGGTCCCATGATGCAGAAACGCAGCCAGTCAGAGGGCTCGGATGCCTAACGCTGGGTTTTGCGCACGCGTGCTCAGTTGCGGCCAACTTTTCGTGACCCTGTGGACTGTAGCCCCCCAGGATCCTCTGTCCATGGGATTATCCAGGTAAGAATACTGCAGTGGGTTGCCATTCCCTTCTCCAGGGGATCTTCCTAACCAGGGATCAAACCTGCATCTCCTGTGTCTCTGGCATCGGCAGGCAGATTCTCTACCACTGTACCACCTGGGAAACCCTAAGGCTGCGTCTTACCCCCTCCCAACCCGTGTTTGTTTACGGCAGATACCTTCAGTGTATCAGGTACCCAGAGGACCAGTGTTTTACAAGTACCCTTTGGCATCATCTTCGTAAGAGCCAAGGGTGGACGCAGTAGCCATTCCTTTGGGATATCTGAGTTATTGACAAGCTTCGAAATCCCAACACAGGCACGTTTGGGCAAGCTCTTAAGATATCAGTTCATTTGGTGTTAAGGTCTTTCACCAATTAGCCATCCCCTCCTGATGTAGTCTGTCTCCCCACAGAGCACACCAGCCTCCTCCTCTGGCTTCAGCGTCACTTTTATGTGAGAGCATCTCTTATTCAGAGTCCTCCCTCAAGGATCTTTCTTCACTGCCACGAGTCCCCTCTGATCTTGGGTCACCTTTCCTCCACCAGTCCACAAAACACCTCTCCCTCCTCCTTCCAGATGCATTTCTACACAGTCTATCCCCTGCCCACCTAAATATACCCAGAGCGGGATCACTCACTCATCTTCAGCCTATTTACACACAAGTTTCCATTCGACGCAAAAGCAGAGACAATGGTGACCCAGTCTCCAATTCCACAGGACTTCATGGACAGTGGGACACGATGCTATTTTCAACCCTTGGCTGCCCCATCTATCCTTGGCTCAATTTCTCCTCCAGAAACGAGCTCTGGATATTCTGTTCCGATGACTTCGGGTTGGGATGATCACAGTCTCAGTAACACTCTCTTCCAGCTCGCAGAGAACTTCCTGTCTCCTCTGTGCCCAGCCCGCAGCTTGCACCAGAGGGCAAGCATCACTATGAGCCACCTGGAGCTGCACTCTCTGCCAGAAAAGCCTATTTTGACTCTAGAATTAAGCCTAGCCCTTGCTTTTCCCTTGGACCTTTTCCCTACTTCTGACCCACTCGCCGTCACAGACACCGCCTCCTCCTTGCTCCTCTTCCCCGGCCTCGCCAATCCCGAGCCATGCTCCGAGACCTAGTCTCCGCCCTTCTCCCCACAAGGCCTCCCAGACACGCCAGCTGCAGGAATTCCTCCTCCTCTACGTCCCACAATGCCCACGATCTTGTACTGCTCATCGGAAAATCAAACATTGCTATAGGGCAGCTATTCTAAGGTTGTGTTTATTCTTACTAACTCTTACCTTTTTAAACGGAAACTTCTCAGCTGTGCCCACCCTCTCCTCTTTCCAAAGAGTAAATTCACTGAGAGCAGGAACTCCAGCTCTCATAGGTCTTTGGATAATCCTACAAAACCTAAATGCAGCCATCCCTCCCAAGAGAGGTGTAACATAAGGACTAGTTCTGAAGGTCAGCCAAGATGGGGTCACCACGGCTGGCTGGCCCTGTCCACTCATTTGGTGACTTCAGGAGTGAGAGGAACCGCAGGGACACCACGAAAGGACATGGAAGCCCCACGTGGCTGCTTTGAGTGGGTCTCAAGCTGTTCCAACCACTCACTCCTTCATCCACCGATTTACAGGTCATGTATCAAGAGTGACGCTCCAGGAACAGAAAGGAAGGAGATGGTCCCTGCCATCTAGGGACCCCCGGTCTAGCAGGAGACAGGGGACAAGACAATTCTTACAGCCCAGGGCACCTCTGGTGTACAGAATGATAAGGTTAGAGTTCTGGAAGCATGGGGGAAAGTTGTCCACATTAGATCCACTGGGTGACCAAGCATGGTGAGGGCTCTGCCCAGCTGACCCTGCAGATCCTCCTTCTTAAAAAGATCTCGAGACACAGAGAGGAGGCAGGTAGGTCTGGGCAGTAGAGAGGGGCGAGGAGGCATGGATACGAGGTGACAAGCTCTTCTGAGGGGACAAGATGATAAGCAGAACCGCTGTGGCCCAGGAACCTCTGCAGCCCTACCTTAGCTCAGCAACACGGAAACATGCCCCTGCTTTCCATCTGTAATTTATAACATGTTCCTCCCCTATTTGGTTTTTTTTTTTTACAAACAACCCATTTAGGAAAAAATGGTCACCTGAAATAAGGCAAAAAACTTTCTATCTTTAAAGCCTGTGTGGGGAAATACAATCAATCTTTACTCACTAAGTATATTTCTATCACCCAGATTGATCCTTGGGGTGTTCCCTGGCCCTTCACAGACATGCCCAGAGACGTGGAAATCCTGAGTCAGCCGGTGCACATGCTCCCAACTAAGGTCAAAATGGTAACATGCTGCCTTCTTATTTCAGCTCTCACACTATAAATACGTGTCCTTTTCACAGTCTATCCAGTGCAACATTTTTCACATTTTCCTGCCTTTCTGTCAGTGATTTTGCCATTTAAAATGGCCCCCAGAGTGGGCTGTCTGAAACGCTGTCAACCATCTCTAAGTGCAAGAAGGCTGTGACGTGACTTTTAGAGAAAATACGTGTGTGAGATAAACTTCCTTCAGGCATGAGTTACTGCTTGTTGTCTACAAGATGTAATAAATATGGAGTCTTTAAAACAGAAGCACACACACACACACACAAAAACAGAAGCACGTAAAACAAGAATACATATCAATGAGTTGATGAAAATGTGATCAGAGGATCACAGGAACCTAATGTCTTTGGAGAAGAGGGAAATGCAGACACAGACACATAGAGAGAGGAGGCTTCCCAGGTGGCTCTGTGGAACAATCTGCTGCAATGCAGGAGGCACAGAAGATGTGGGTTCAATCCCTGGGTCAGGAATATCCCCTGGAGGAGGAAATGGCAACCCACTCCAGTATTCTTGCCTGGAGAATCCCATGGACAGAGGAGCCTGGCAGGCTACACACCCTTAGGGACTCGCATAGAGTCAGACACAACTGAGTGACTGAGCATACACACACACACACACACACACGTGCAGGCACAGTCACGGGGCAGACAGCCATGTGAGGACAGAGGCAGAGACTGGAGTGACGCAGCCACAAGCCAAGGACTGCGTGCAACCACCAGAAGCTGGAAGAGGCCAGGAATGACTCTCCCCTGGAGGTTTAAGAGAGAGAACAGCCCTACAAACACTTTAACTTGGGGCTTCCAGCTTTCAGAACTGTAAGAGAATAGATTTCTGTTTAAGTCACACAATTGGTGGTACTTTGTTACGGCCACCCTAGGAAACTTAACGCAGAAGATGTTAAGTCTACAGTTAAAGGAAGTTGGGACAGCAGACAGTGCAAAGACCCCAGCAGCAGGACCAGCTGCAGAAGGCAGTCAGCAACAGGGGGATGTCAGAGGCAGGCTGACCCCACAGGCCTGCAAAACCACACTTAGGACTTTGGTCATCATCCCAAGAGTGAAGAGAAAACTAGAGATTTATACCAACCAATGATATTATCAGTGTTGTGAACAGTAACAATAAGAGCTGATTATAAAACCTAGACCAGGCCTCCACCAACGTTAACGCACAAACAAATCTCGATTCAGGAGGTCTAGGTGAGCCCTGGGATTCTCATTTTCTAACAAGCTCCTAGGTCATCGGACCACACTCTGAAGAGCAAGGCTCCAGACTCACTTGGTTCTTCTGGGAAGAGTCTAGTTCTTTACTACAAAGTCTGGTCGTCCCAGCAGACAGCCCTCCTCCACTAGTCTCTGTGCAACGTGTTCTGCGGTGTCATCTACCTATTGACCCAGTCCATTTACATACGTCTTTCTAACAAGGATGCAGCTCAGCCAAACCTCAATGTTTACCGCTCACCTAGCCAAACTCTATGGAAATCCCACATATAGAAACTGTCCTACATCTTTAGTCAGGACTGTCATAAATTATAAGCAGATTTTTAGGAAAAGCAAATACAGCAAGTATCTGATCAGAGCAGGGAAAACTATTATCAAGTGCTTCATTTATTTCAGGTTCCATGGTGTTGTGTTTTTTTCTTTTTTTAAAATAGCTAGGACATCCCCGATGATACACAATGAAAGCTCACCCTTTTACACGGAAGCACTTCCTCTTTCTTACTCGATTTTAGAGCCTGGCTCCCCCTCCCATATACTAAACAGGTAATGAATTACCAGTGGTCTTGCCACATGATCAAGAATAAAAAGGTTGCCATTTGACATAGATTTCTCATGACTGTCAGAGGCTGAGTTCGCATCTGTGAAAGGAAAGGAAGGTGGAACTCAGCATTGATCTAGCACAGGCCTACGAGGCACGCGCTCTCCAGCTTCCATCAGTGAAATTCAAGGAGCTAGCTGGGTCTTCCTTCTCTGATGCACATTTCCCTTGGGCAGAAACACTCAGGCCACAGGAAATCTGAACAGAGTTGAAAAAGTCAGGGAAGACAAAGAGGTGCTATTTTTGCCAAGAGGACCGAAATACATCAGAAGCTTGGACCTTTGTGTTCCAGTTCTGACATTGTTGACTACTGTGCGTCCCTGGGTCAGTCACTCAATCTCTCTGATGGACACTTTAATCATCTCAAAAAAGGAGGGGTTTCACAAAGATAATTTCCAAGGTTATCTGTGACTCTAGGAATCCTTTTGTAACATAAAGGCTCATAATCTGATTTATCTTCTTTTGTAAGCTTCATTTCCTGTACACGGTGCATTAAAAGTGAAAAACTTAAATTTTATGCTTCTATAAACCTAAACATGGTGGCTTAAATGGTAAAGAATCTGCCTGCAATACAGGAGACCCAGGTTTGATCCCTGGGTCTGGACGATCCCCTGGTGAAGGGAATGGCTATCCATTCCAGTATTCTCACCTGGAGAATTCTATGGACAGAGGAGCCTGACGGGCTACAGTCCACGGGGTGGCAAAAGAGACAAACACAACCGAGTGACCACACTTTCAAACCTAAAATATGAAAAATCAGCTATCCTAATATCTTTGAGATTTGGGGTTGGGATCATCTTTGAAACGATGGCACTGATTATAAATCAATTCAGTGCACGGCAAGTATTTAGAATATTACAGGCATCAGTGCTGCTCCATGAAGGCACAAGAGCTGTCCACTGTGTTTCAAGGGACAAACTCACATCCCCCATGCAGCTGACAGTGCTGACTCTGGTCCTGATTAGTGCCATTAACCAAGATCTTGAATTTTAACCTAAATAACTGCGGTTTGGCTTTTAGAATAGTAGGCCACTTACTAAGCACTTACTACATGCTAGCCATGAAAACCAGGGTTTTCTGGGAGCTTCTCACTTCTCTTCAACCCCAGAAGGTAGGAACTTTATTACCCATATTTCAGATGAGGGGACAGGTTGGGGAACTGCCCAGGAGCCCAGACTCTCATTCAGGTCTGTCTGCAATGCCCAGGCTCAGAAACCCTAACATCTGCCTTCCTCTTGCTGCAGAAAACACTCAGATGGTCTTTTAACTGTTCTACTTATAGAGACTTTCCCAACCCCTCTCTGATTTGCATACCACTGACATGTTAATCATCCTAAAACACCACTTAAATCATGTTAATGTTCAGTACTAGAGACTTCTAATGTCCTTGCTGGATTTAGAGAATAAAACTCTGGGCTGAGAGAGGGGGGTTGCTTCTGGTAATGGCATGGTAGGTAATTCAGACCTAACTCCCCTAGTGAATAACTAGGAAACCTGAACAAAGTGTGTTTTTAAAAATATGGTTAGAAACACCAGAGAACTAAAGAGGTGGTAAAGAATTAGGAGGGCAAGATCTGGGGGAAGGAAGGAATGCAGAAGGTAAGCCTGATACTTGGGGCTGCTCTTCTCCAAGCCTAGGAGCAACTGCAGAGAACTAAAGAGGTGGTAAAGAATTAGGAGGGCAAGATCTGAGGGAAGGAAGGAATGCAGAAGGTAAGCCTGGTATTTGGGGCTGCTCTTCTCCAAGCCTAGGAGCAACTGCTGAACCCAGAGAGGAAGCTTCAGGGCTTCGAAGCTGAGCAGGGCTGTGGACACTTCCAGTGACCAGGGGCCTAAGAACTGAAGTCAGAAGCCAGCTAGGAAAAGGGAGTCCTGGGAACTCCCCACTTCCAAACACGAAAGTCGTGTAAAGGTGTAAAACGAAATGGAAATAGACTAGCCTCAAACACTAAAGCCTGGCTTTTTGATCAATCTCAGTCCTTGATCAAATTGAAATGATCTGGAACTACCAGAAGTCACCTTAAAACATATCTTGAGGAAAGATAACATTTTCCTAAGATTTATATTCTATCTGGTGTTTTTCAGATACAACGGCCAGCATTCAATCAATATAGCTAGGAATCCGAGGATGAAAGACAACAACAACAACAAAAAAACAGAAAACCAAGGAACGTAGTAAACAATAGAAACGGACCAATAGGGACACATACACAGATTTTAGACAGAACTGATGAAGACA
This sequence comes from Oryx dammah, assembly GCF_014754425.2. Taxonomy (NCBI): domain Eukaryota; kingdom Metazoa; phylum Chordata; class Mammalia; order Artiodactyla; family Bovidae; genus Oryx; species Oryx dammah. Next base: position 13,823,843 of record NW_024070191.1, read on the forward strand.
CAGACACCAATGTTTCCAGACATAGCCTTTAAACAACCATGCTTAACACATTCGAGGAAATAAAAGACAAGATGGAAAATCTTTTCAGAGAACTGAAAACTGTAAAACTGGAAATTCTACACTAAAGGATAACTACCGATAATTTCAAAGTAAGAATTCAATGGATGAGTTTACCAACAGATTAGACATCACTGGGGGAAAAATGTGAGCCACAAGACAAAACAGACGAGAATGAAGCACTGAGGCAAGAGTGGGATATGTATAATAAAGGATCAAAAATCCGTAACCCTGATAGATTGTACTTTAGACCTAAAAAGTCCTGGTGGTTTAGTAGCTAAGTTGTGTCTGACTCTTTTGTGACCCCATGGACTATATGTAGCCCACCAGGCTCCTCTGTCCATGGGATTCTGTCCATGGGATTCTCCAGGCAAGAATACTGGAGTGGGTTGCCATTTCCTTCTCCAGAGGATCTTCCCAACCCAGGAATCAAACCCGGGTCCCCTGCATTGCAGGTAGATGATTTACCGACTGAGCTATGAGGGAAGCCCAAAAGGTCTAGATATTGGTAGTTGGAAGTTCTACAAAGATAAGAGAGAAGAATGAGGTAGAAGCAATATTTCAAGAGACAGTGATCAATTATCATCTAACCACAAATTTATACTCACTGTTGCTGCTGCTAAGTCGCTTCAGTCGTGTGCAACTCTGTGCAACCCTGTGCGACCCCAAAGATGGCAGCCCAGCAGGCTCTGCCGTCCCTGGGATTCTCTTATACTCACTACAGATCCCAAACTGACTACTATAAATAAAGCCACACCTAGACATAGTGTAGTACCTTTGATGAAAACCAAAAATATAGAGAAAAATCTTAAAATCAGCAGAAGAAAAACAGGTTCTTAAAGAAAAAAAAGACTCATGACCTTCAAAAAACACAAAACCCAGAAGCCTTATAGTGACTACTCAAGAGAAACCATGGACCACAGAAGATGATGGAAAAGATGCCTTTAAAGCACCTGAAGTAGGACTTCCCTGGCGGTCCAATGGTTGGGACTCTGCATTTCTACTGCGTGGGGCGCGGGTTCAGTCCCTGGCTGGGGAATTAGGATCCCCGCATGCTGTGTGTTGAGACCAAAACAATTAAGTTAAAATAAATTTTAAAAAGCACCCAAAGAAAATAATTGCTCTTTTAAAATGTTAAATACAGTGAAAATTTCCTTCAGGAATGAAGAGGAAATAAAGGCATCTTCACTTAGAAGCAAACCTAGAGATCTTCTACCAGCAGCCCCGCAAACGTCAGCTCCCAGTTACAGCATCACAGATGGTGCGTCACAGCGTGGTAAGAGGGCAGGCAAAAGCCTGGGAGCGAAGCTGCTGATAAGCACAGGGCTTAACTTGGAGGCTGTGTCACAGAAGCCAATCACAGTGGTGCCCAGCCCCATGGCTTCTGCAGCTGCGTTTGTTTTAAATATGCCTGTGCAGGCTTCTTCTTGTCCTCACATAGCCACGTGCCAGCCCTCTCATCAACCGACATAAACGTCACCCTCCCAACAAAAGCCAACTCAAGTCCGATTTCACCCATTAACCCTCTCTCACAGTTCTAACCATTGGACCATCTCCCCCTATGGATGTATCGTCTGCAATATCCATTCATCCATGGTACCACCAAATATTTATTCAACACACATTATTACAAGAAACTGTGTGCTATGCTGAGGAGAATTCAAAGACGTGTAAGACCTGATCACTACCCTCGAGGAATTAGTAAATTAACTGGGGGCATGAGACATAAATTACATAAAGCTAACTAATAATACTATAATTATCATAATAAAAGACTGCAATAGAGATCAGAAGGCAGTGGGTGATTAAACGCCAACTAGGTGAACTCATTCATAAAGCATTATTAGATGGGTTCCTAAGCGAAAGCTTTATGGTACAGGAAGACTTTACAGGGTAGGGCGGGATCACTTACGTAGACAGAAGACTGCAAGCCAAGTCAGGCAAGGTAAGCGCTGGTGTTTATGGCCAAAGCAGAACTAAGGAAGGCCTCTTTGCTGATGTGGACAGAGCAACTGATTCACGTATCAACGTGGGGCAGCTTCATAAGAGTCAGCCAGCGTTAAGAAGCACAGACTGGCTAGTTCACATATCAATATATTCATCGCAAACCCTCACAATCGCCTTTGTCAGTTAAGTATTACTATCCACATTTTAGAGATGAGGGAAAGCCTAGCTTACAAAGGTACATTAAAAAAAAAAAGTGTCCAAGTCACCCAAGGCCTGAGATTTGAATCTGGGAAACAAGATTTGAATCCAGGTCTTGCTGGGGGGTCTCAAAGGCCCCACTAGACACTGGGCTTGTTTGTTTGCAGGGTTACTTAAAATTCCTGAACGGCCACGTTTCATCATGAATCAAGCACTATTCCACACATGAAGGCAAGGAAGCCAGTGGCCAGAGCTACTGCTATGTTGAGGATGGTGGCTATGAGGAATGGGAAAACACACAAGTGGTGATACACTCGCAGGAATATAATATAGCAATTTTTAGCGGTAATTTCTCCTGGATAGACAGTGAAAGTGAAAGTGGAAGTGAAGTCGCTCAGTCCTGTCCGACTCTTTGCGACCCCGTGGACTGTAGCCCACCAGGTTCCTCCGTCCATGGGATTCTCCAGGGAAGAATACTGGAGTGGGTTGCCATTTCCCTTCCCAAAAGGTAAGTTCCTCTTACATGACATCCTGTGTTCCTCATATTCACTTTTATGTACTTTTTTGAAAAAAAAAAAAAAAAATAAGAATTTCAGCTCAAAATTATGTGAACTTAGAGGAAGTTAGAATTGAAAATTTAAAATCACCATCACCATGACTGTTATCATCATTATCTTTATCCCCATCACACTGGTTCAAGTCCTTACTAAGAATGAGATACCAATGCTAATAACACACACCTAATACCTCTGCCACATAACACTGAGCAGAGTTTCATGCATTATACAGTAGGTCCTTGCTGGTTATCTATTTAAAATACAGCAGTGTATACCTGTCCATCTCAAACTCCCTAACTATCCCTCCCCCCAACGTCAATAAGTTCATTTTCTAAGTCTGTGAGTCAAGAATCAATTATTTTTTATTATCCTAGGATACTTTATATGCAGTGTAATACACACACTTAGGATCATTAGCAAACTGCCTTTCAGATTTCATATGTTAGTAAACAAGTGAGTCATGGGAAAACAGGGAGGCCAACGGTGAATAGATTTCCTCATCAATGGAAAATAACTGCATATGAAATTAAAAGTCTAAATACCTCTAAGTACCGCAGAGCCAGTTTCCCATACTGAGAATTATCCAAACTACCGTTTTGCATATTCACCACTGCACACCCACAAATTTCTTATTAGGCATGTTTTCTATACCCTTTGAGAAGACATTATCAGAGCTCCTTTACAAAAATTTCCCTGTTTCTGACCACAAACTACCCTGGCGCCTGAAACAGGGCGATTTAGCCTCTGAATCACAACCATAAGCTGACAAAGAAATTTGACTTACGGCCCCCACACATGCGCACGGCCCGCACACATGCGCTCCGCGCCCACACATGCGCTCGGCCCCGGCACACGCGCTCGAAAGACACCAAAATATCTCTGGTTTTCAGTACTGCAGGTGAGCCAACGGTCATTCTACAAAACAGTTCACAATGTAGCCAAAAGAGAACAGAAGGTCTCCACCCAGGGAGGAAGCCTTGAACATCCACGCCACACCGCACGTCTGTGCAGGTGTGCGCTCCCCAACGAGAGGGTCCACTTCCCCCCGCCACGCTCCGCATCCCTGCTCCGTCTCCCAAGAATGTCCACTCTCGGGGCCCACTGCTTCCCAGACACAGCTCCCAACCACTTCACTGCAGACAGGTCTCACTGCCTCCCTCTTCTTGTTTACTCACATGGCAAAAAATCAGGACTGGGCTGAATAGTTGCTGTTTAGTCGCTAAGTTGTGTCAGACTCTTTTGAGACTCCATGGACTACAGCCTGCCAGGCTCCCCTGTCCCTGAGATTCTCCAGGCAAGAATGCTGGAGTGGGCTGCTGTTTCTTCCTCCAGTGCAACTTCCTGACCCAGGGATCGAACTCACGTCTCCTGCTTGGCAGGCGGATTCTTTACCACTGAGCCTCCTGGGAAGCCCCTGGCAGAATGGTACCCAGTCATAATAATAATAATACCATTATAGATTTATGGTTTATCACTTCACCAGAGCTTTCAAACAGTCTCTGTCTTGTTGTTCCTTCTTCATCAGTGTTTCTCATTCTCCACGGGAGCACTTTCAGATTTTTCTACCCTCACTTCCACACATTGATCCCAGCAAATGATTTTGCCTCCCACCCCAGAGAGAAAAACAGAAGGCACCACTCTTCCTTCTGAATGTCTGACTCCTTTCCCTCTTCAGACTGCTCTGTGACCTCCTTTCATCCTTCTTCAGACCAAGCGGGTGGTAATGTCACTCTGCAACAGGGAATGTGGAAGATTTAAGAGGAGAAATACTTAGTATGATCATCTCTGGGTCCATCCATGATGCTGCCAGTGGCCTGCTGCTGCTAAGTCACTTCAGTTGTGTCCGACTCTGTGTGACCCCAGAGACGGCAGCCTACCAGGCTCCTCTGTCCCTGGGATTCTCCAGGCAAGAACACTGGAGTGGGTTGCCATTTCAGAGATGACCATTCTAGGTGAAGTAAGTCAGAGGGAGACAAATACCAAAGGATAGCACTAATGTGTGGGATCTAAAACGAAATGATACAAATGAACTTATTTACAAAACAGAAATAGACAGACAGATGTAGAAAACAAACTTACAGTTACCAAAGGGGAAAAGGTCAGTTGAGGGGGTGGGGATATTAGGAGTTTGGGCTTAACAGATACACATTACTGTATATAAAGTAAACAAGGATTTCCTGTATAGCACAGGGAACTAGACTCATAATAAGCTATAACAGAAAAGACTTAGTATGTACATATCTATATATATATAAATATATATATATGTATAACTGAATCACTGTGCAGTACACCTGAAGGTAACACAATATTGTAAATCAGCTATACTTCTTGAGAGAGAGAGAAGAAAAATACTGAGGTTGGTTTCACGTCTATTGAATTTAAGATATCTTTGGGATATCCCAAGAGATGCCAGATGGGCAACTGGATACGTGACACCAGAGCCCAGAGCCCAGGAGAAAAGTCTTGCCTGGTAATAGTCAGGCAACCCTTTACAGATTGTTCAAATGCCATCTCCACAAAGCCCACACTGGTGAATTCAAAACTGCCCTTAAATCCATAATATACACTGCCTCTATCATGTATCCTATGCTGTCTTACAGTCATGGCTGCATTTTGCCTTACTCCACAGAGAGAAACTTCTGTTAACATTGCTACACATGTTAACATGTGGTACCAATGTCCTGGGGTTTCCCTGGTGGCTCAGAAGTAAAGAATTCGCCTGCAATGCAGGAGACATCCCTGGGTCAGAAAGATCCCCTGGAGTAGGAAATGGCAACCCACTCTAGTATTCTTGCCTGGGAAACCCTATGGACAGGAGAGCCTGACTGGCTATACTCCATGGGGTCACAAAGAGTCTCTAAGGGACAAAAGCAAACAGTATCCGAACAGTCTAGCAAGGTAACCACTGGCCATGAGTGGTTACTGAACACCTGGGATGTGCCTGGGTGAAGGGAGAACCATTTGTTCCCAAAGACAGACATATAGTTTCAAGGCCAGCTCTAGTCTTTGCAAGTCACTGTGAGAGGTCCGGTGCGGAAAAAAACAAAGTGTCCGCAAGAGACATCCCCGTGGGTTTCCTGCTAAGGCAGGTTATCCACCTAACACTGAGACACTGTTACTCTCAGGTTGGGCTGAAAAGGCCTGACTCACCCCCCGCAAGCTGAATCATCTTTGGGGAGGCAACCCTGCTGGTAAGTGGTGAGCTTCTGTGAGTCATCCTTACCTCCGCCTAGACCTGCAAGCCCTTGAACACAGGGCTTGCCCCGAGTATCCCATGCCACATGGCAGCAATCCCAACACTAGCTAACCAGGATTAAGTGTTTGGCAGGTTCTAAGCTGGTCAGGGGCATTATTTCACTTGATTGACAGCAACCATAGAAGGCAGTTGCTACTAAAATGCCCATTTGATAGATGAAGCAACTGAGGCACGTAAGGTCAAGCAACTTGTCCACGCTCACAGAAGGTGGGAGAGCTCAGATTTAAACAGAAGGGCACAGTGGGGGAAGGAGAGGGTGGGATGAACTGAGAGAGTAGCGTTGCCATATATTAAGCACCGTGTGCAAAGCCAGCAAGCTAGTAGGAAGCTGCTTATATAGCACAGGGAGCTCAGCTGGTGCACCATGATGACCTAGAGGCCTGAGATGGGGGGCTGCGGGGTGAGAGGGAGACTGGTGAGAGGGAGAAAGGATATATGTACATATATAACTGATTCGTGCTGTTTTTACAGCAGAAACTAACACAACATTGTAAAGCAATTACACTCCAATGAAAAAGTAAATTGAAAAATTAAAAATAAATAAAGAAACAGAAGGAGTCTTAGGCCCTCACTTAGCTTGTGGACTATGAGGCCAAACTGGGAACCACATAAAGAGGCATTGAGATCCCAGTGCCTCCCAGTTCGACCCAGTGCCCGCCCAGGGAGCCTTTACTGGCGCTGAGCTCTGGTCAGGCTGCACTCGCCTGACCTGAAGAGTCGAAAGCATCACAGCCTCATTACCCAGCTCCACCCCCTTCAATTCACACTTCCTGCCCCTTTTAGTACCTTCCCGGCTGGTGGAAATCAGCAACAGGGACTGCATATCCTGTCCAGCCCGGCTTTAGTTTTGTAATTTGTAAGGAAAACAGCATTTCCCCACTGCTGTACTCCAAAATAAAAATATTTTTCCACTCTCCACCCCTTTACACCTCCATCCCTTCTTTAAGAAGCAACAGGAAATAATCTTTTTTTTTCAAACTTGAATCACTGGGTGTATTTTCCAGTGGTTTCACTTTAGTAAAGCAGGGTCACCTGGGACCTGGAGGGGTCTGATGAAAGCAGGAAGGGAGGGAAGCGGGCCCTGCCTCGCCCTGCTGGTTACTGATTAACCCAGGGAACTATTTCCGGAACACAGACAAACCCCATGGAAGCCACTGCTCCACCATCTCAGAGTTGATTTCACAGGAACACTTTTGTAAGGTACTGAAAACCACGGAAGTGCTAGGCATTGTGGGTATTTGTCAATTTCCACAGCCATCAGCGTGCATGAAGAGCAATCGCTTGCCCACGAGGCCTTCTGCTTCCCCTTCACTTCTAGTTTCAGAACCTCTAAAGAGTGCCAACACCCCAGCCCACAAACTCCACTCCAAACAGCTTCAGTCTCTCAATGCCCTGAGTGTCCTCCACACTCTACATACCAGCTCACTTCTCTCTTGGGAATTCAGGGGCCAGTTTTAAATCTACCCTTCCAAAAAAGCTTCCCCTGATCAATGCAGATTCGACTATTACCACAAGGCTCATTTTGTTCTCGTTGATATGACAGCTCCTGATAAATATCTGGACACTAAAGATAAGCAATCCTGTCTGACTCAGCTAATACATTTGACTGGGAACATCTGAATTAGTGACTATGATCTCTGCCGGGCCTAGTGCTGTCCTTATCAAGGATGGAGGCCAAGATGAGGTCTGGCTGCCACTGGGACCCTGGGGCAGCATGACAATCCCTGGGCAAGGTGGAGACCAGGGGTGGCCCCGGGGGCTTCTGCGTCCACCACAACTGGGCAGGGCATTGAGGCTTCTTGGGAAAATGGCTGATTCCAGGGCTCAATCAGGGAAAGCTAAAGATGAGCTTGAGCCATCTTGGAAGCCAGAAAGTAAGGAAATGATCAGAGAGCACTGGGAGCACATTGCAAAAATACAGAAGCCAACGTGAAGGGGCTCCCACTGGCCAAATCTGAGACAACTGGAGCACTGAAATAATGATAAAATTGTGTTGCAGCCCGCTGAATGAAACAGGGATCTATAGAAAACTTAACAGGGAGAAGAGAAAGCTTTTCTGCAAAGTACAGTGCCAACTAACAACCATGGAAAGATGATGGAACCAGATTGCTGGTTGGCAGCAATCCAAGTAGTAATTACTCAGCCAAGACACAAGTGAAAACCAGTGGGTGAAAGGTTGATGAGAAAAGGACACTTCTACAGTCTCGAAGTGCCTCGCACAAAACATTCTGTATTACAAAGGGGAAAAAGTAACTTTACAGTGGAGAAGGCTGACAGGTAATCTCCTTACTCAAATGATCGAACGCGTATCACTAGTAAAGGAACAAGTCAAAGACATACGCCACCGGAGAAGAGGCAAAAAGAACAGAGCATCACGTCCAAGATACTCTTGCAGAAAATGCATCTTCTGAATTTAATTGCGAGGAAACCACCAACAAACTCACACTGACAGATGCTGTGTAAGATAACTGGCTTGTAATCATCAAAAATCTCAAGTTCATGGATGCGTAGGAAAGATGGCAAAAGCACGACACCTGAACCTGGATAGGATTTTTCTTTTTTTTGCTACGAGGGACATTATTGAGACAACTAGCAAATCTGAATGGGATCTGTGGGTGAGAAAGTTCTCGTGCCCATTTCCTGAATCTGATGGTCACGATCCTTGTTTGCAGGATACATTCAAGGATTCAGGAGTGACAGGACTTCAGGTTGGCAAGTTTCTCTCCAGAGGTTGGGAAAATAGGAAAATTCTTTGTAGGTATTTTTGCAACTTTTAAGTCTGAAATTAGCTGCAAAGAAAAAGACTTGGCAAAAAAGAAGACAGCCAAACATGCCAGTGATTTACTGTCCCGAGTGGGAAGCAACAGCATTTCTGCAAATATAACCAACTCTAGCCAATTCCCCCTGAGGTGCTTAAACTAAACTGCTGGTAGTTTTTTCTTAATCCACGGGTACCATGACTGTATGAAGTATGTGCATCAATCACTTATGTCCACCCATAAGGGGCTGCACAATCAAGCGACAACGATCTGAACAGGGAACCCTGAAGCTTCATTTTCCAGGGAAGACGGTACACGAGTCATTTTAAGTATAGGGTACGTGGGAGATGAACAGATGACCCCAAAAGCCAGCCTGCATATTTGAGAAGGCTCTCAGACTTCAGCATCCAAGAGTTATCTCCAGTCAAACATCTGAATTCATATTTAATTGAACTCATACTTGACTGAAGTTATTTAGATTTGGGGTTTCCCTGGTGACTCAGTAAAGAATCTGCTTGCAGTGAAAGAGACCAGGGTTTGATCCCTGGGTCTGGAAGATTCCCTGCAGAAGGAAAAGGCAACCCACTCCAGCATTCTTGCCTGGAGAATCCCATGGACAGAAGAATAAGGCGGGCTACAGTCCATGGGGTCGTAAAGAGTCAACACGACTGAGTGACTAAATAGATGCTGCTGCTGCTAAGTCACTTCAGTCGTGTCCGACTCTGTGCGACCCCATAGACGGCAGCCCACCAGGCTCCCCTGGTCCCTGGGATTCTCCAAGCAATAACACTGGAGTGGGTTGCCATTTCCTTCTCCAATGCATGAAAGTAAATAGATGCAAGATTTAGATTTTAAAACATGAGGTTGGTTTCTAGGTGATACTGCTTCACCTTGTAGGTGAAGTCAGCAGCAGAAGAAAGAAGTCAGAAGGCCAGGTCCCAGATATGGCGGGTTTTGATGTCTTCAGGGGACCCCACACTGCAGGATTCTCTGGGGGGCATTTCGGGCCAGTCCCAGTTGTCAGCAGAGGCCCCAGAGCAGGCATTCCCGGCCGGCACAGTTTCATCTTCTTTCATGACAAGAGTTCCTGATCCCAACAGCCAATTTGCTGGACTTGGCTCAAGAAAAGCCCACCATGAGTAAGAGTTGTTGTTGTTGTTTTTTTTTTTTGCTTTTTGTGTCTTATTTACAACCTTTCCTCAACGTGGAGAAAACAGAAGCCTAAAAAGCCTTCAGTTCTACTTGCTCTCACTTAGCTGATCGTTTCAGTAACTGCTCTGGCCTGCAAGTAACAAGCACAGCACACAGTTACTGTTTCCCCAGGAGAATAACTACAACACTGTAAGAACAGAAAGTGAAACCAGGGAGTCAAGAACAATTCCTGCCTTCAGCAGAGCGCGCACCAATCAAGTCCATTCTGACGGCTCCCCTGCACCTCTCAACCCCAGTCTGTTATCTGCCCGGCAACCAGAAGACTCTTGTAAAAGCATAAACGTGATCTCCCTTAAAGCTCACTGTTGTCACCGGCTCTGGCTCCAGCTTCCCCTCCCGATGCTGGCCTACTCCCTGACCCTGACCCTCGGGTCAGCAGGGCAACCCACGACCTCTATACTTGCCATCCTCAAAGGCAACCCGCTGACTCACATGGCTCACGTCTTAGCTTCACAAGCACATCCTGGGCAAGACTTCCTAGTCTCCCCAGGCCAGACCAGACTCCAAACCTATCCACCTCCCTAGTCAAGAATCTCCATGAGGTTCAAGAGCAAATGGCAAAGATTGATGCTGAGTTAATAAACTAGGACCTGACTGTGGATGTCAAACAAGAAAGACAGTAAGAGGGGCAACCGAGAGGGGAGACAGCCTAGTACAAGAAGGCTGGTACACAAGCAATTACAGTGAAGAAAATAGTGATCTGCCTTTAAAAAAAAAAAAAGGAAGGTATATATAGATGCAATGATTAATTTGTCTGAGAAAGCACTGGGGTACCTATTTTTACATTTAAAAAATTATTTCTTACAAGCACTGCTTTCTATTATTTTAGGGTTTCAACATATAATCTGGAATCATATTTATTTCAAAGTGGTATATATGGAAATTCACAAGAAACTTACTGAGGCCCATCACCACTGCCTTTTCCATTACCCAGAATGCACAGATGGTCAGCATAGTGACCACATTATTTGTGGTCCAAAATGGAACACTTCTGAGTATGAATGGGGCCTTACTAATAATTATACCTTGCCTCTAAACAGATGTAAAAGAGACTATCCCTGGAGGGAAAAAAAAAAAAGCAGGATGAGGGGGTCTTCAGGTCATAGGAGATAACTGCTCTTTTATTCAAAATCCTTGGACCATATATGTTTTAGAATTCAGCAGCTTTGGGATTGTAGAGAGATGATATGGTGCATATAACATATAGACCATAACACCCCCAGCAATCTCTAGAGCAGATCCACTTAATCTAATACAGCAATATTTCTGCAGTAAAACAGGAACGTTCACACTGATTGGGATTAGTAAAAGCTATAAATAGCTTCATGCCAGTTCAGGGCAGACTATACAGACAAATGAGTCATGATAAAAAAACTTTCAGTTTTCAGAGCTTTTTGGATTGCAAAGAAGGGATTTGGGGTCTGTAATTAATTTCAAGTTATTTCAATCCTTGCAATATATTATTGTTCCCATGTTATACAAGACAATCAGCATCTTCTTCCTTAAACTGTACTTACATTATAAACTAATCAGGCACACACCATGCTTGAGTTAGTAACAGCACATTTTCAGTCCTGAAATGGAAAACTTTAATACAGATTGTTTTTGCATACTAAAAACTGAGGGAATGCTTTTGCTGAATATTTTAAGATTTGACATCTTAGGTAGCCATTTAAAAATTATTATTGCCTTTACATTAGTTCCACCAAACAATAGGTATACATTTTACTTTACCAATGTCATACATAAAATATTTATTTACAGCATAAGGTGAAAGTGTCAGTCGCTCAGTCATGTTGACTCTTTGCAACTCCATGGACTGTAACCCACCAGGCTCCTCTGTCCACGGGATTTCCCAGGCAAGAGTACTGGAGTGGTTAACCATTCCCTGCTCCAGGGGATCTTCCTAATCCAGGGATCAAACCCTCCTGCATCACAGGCAGATTCTTCACCATCTGAGCCACCAGGGAAGCCCAAGAAGAGCTTTAAATAAGATTCAAAATTTCTTTAAAATTTCTTCCCTAAGGTTGCCTTACAGTGATATTTGTAATGCCATCTTTCCTTCTCCTACGACATACAAATATCCGATTTCAAAAATTAAAGTTATGACAGAATACTTCCAGGAGTATCAAGCTAAATCACGTTTATTTGTTGCTGTTTATCACAGTATATGCAGCATAAGAACTGCATCATCCATTGAGGAAGCACGTGAGTCATTCTCTACTTAATATAAGCCCTATTGCTCTGCAGAAACCACTGCGTGAAAGAAAAAGACTCAAAGTGGCACAAATGCAAATTCACTCAAGGAACTGTCCGGAAACTTTACCCCCTTACACTTAAAATAATTTTGAATGAAAGGGCAGGTGTATCCTTGCCACGTGAGACGTCTAATGTACCTTTGAACTGTTTCGGTTCTATGGGACTTGGGTAGAGATTCAGTTCGGACATCCTTGCACACACACTTCCTCTAGGCAGTGTGAAGAAAGGAAACACAGCAAGGCTGATGATGACCAAGGTCAAGGAGCCCCAGAGACTTTCCTACCAAAAAGGCCAATGCACGCATGCCACCAATTACATTTACATGCACTGAACTGAACTGTTTATAAATCAGTCAGCTCAGTCGCTCAATTGTGTCCGACTCTTTGCAGCCCCATGGACTGCAAATACACGCATTGAAAAATCTAACTTGTGACTCCTCTGGTGGGCCAGTGCTTGGGACTTTCCCTTCCAATGCAGGGGCATGAATGAGTTCAATCCCTGATGGGGAGGGTGGGGCTAAGATCCCACATGCCTCATAGCCAAAAAACCAACACAAAAAAACAGAAGCAACATTGTAACAAATTCAATAAAGACTTTAAAAATGGTCCACATCCGCACCCCCCAAAAAATATATATATATATCTTTAAAAAAAAAAACCACCACCCAAACTTGCCTCCCCAAAAAATGCTCTCCTGATTCCTCAGCAGGTAAAGATGGTGGTAGAATGATGGGGGCACTAGCTACGATGTGCACCTAGTACTAAACTCTATGCTCTTTATACATTACCTCCCTCAACCCTCACAATAACCCTGTTAGGTAGGTAACACTATTATCACTGTTCCCTTTTCAGAGAAGGAAGCTGTGGCTTCAGTTCAGTTCAGTTCAGTCGCTCAGTTGTGTCCGACTCTTTGCGACCCCATGAACTGCAGCACGCCAGGCCTCCCTGTCCATCACCAACTCCCGGAGTTCACTCAGACTCCTGTCCATCGAGTCAGTGATGCCATCCAGCCATCTCATCCTTTGTTGTCCTCTTCTCCTCCTGTCCCCAATCCCTCCCAGCATCAGAATCTTTTCCAATGAGTCAACTCTTCGCACGAGGTGGCCAAAGTATTAGAGTTTCAGCTTTAACATCATTCCTTCCAAAGAAATCCCAGGGCTGATCTCCTTTAGGATGGACTGGTTGGATCTCCTTGCAGTCCAAGGGACTCTCAGGAGTCTTCTCCAACACCACAGTTCAAAAGCATCAATTCTTCGGTGCTCAGCTTTCTTCACAGTCCAACTCTCACATTCATACATGACCACTGGAAAAACCATAGCCTTGACTAGACGGACCTTTGTCGGCAAAGTAATGTCTCTGCTTTTGAATATGCTATCTAGGTTGGTTATAACTTTCCTTCCAAGGAGTAAGCATCTTTTAATTTCATGGCTGCAATCACCATCTGCAGTGATTTTGGAGCCTCAAAAAATAGTCTGGCTTAGTCCCTGGGAAACCTGATCCTTCATCCCCGAGCTCCACTACCATGAGATTCCAGCATCCGAGACGGGCTTCAGACTTGAATGGACAGGATTCGTCTACATGTGCCTTCAAACATATACGCTAAAAAATGGGTATGTTTCCCGAGCTTTTCATGGACACCATGCTAGTTCTGACAGTTGCTTCTTCGTGTCAGGAACATTTCAGGAACACAAGCATTTAAGTCCCGCAGGCCTACAGACCCAGAAAGAAAACAGAGCCAAGTCGTGGTAGCATTTCCTTGTTTTGTTGGGTCTCCTGTTCTGAAGGAGGAGCAACTAAGAATACAAATCGCCCACAAACAAGGATGGAACAGGAAGACAGTGAGCTGTCTGGGGCTTTTCCTAAAAGAGGAACAAATCTTTAGACCTTATATGACCCCAGGGCTGCACTGGTGAAAATAATTCGAGTGTATGTGTGTGTGTGACTGGTCTCACCAGGTCTGGTAGCCAAGGGTTTAAAAGCTGAAGTTCCCGAACAAAACTGCAAAACCTTCATACCTCTGTTTGACAATGGACCCTAGGAGATGCTAGCAACCACCAGAGGCCACCCCAAACAGGCATCCCTGATGGGCAGGGCGTGGGTCCTTCACAAGGAACAAGACAGCAGGAAGAAGGGTGTATAGGGGTAAGATTTTAACACTGTCTCCTGCCTGTTTTTGCCTACAGCCAGCCGAACACGAGCAAGGAACAGCTGAGGAAAGGGGATGCGTCTCCAAAGACCTTTCTTGGAGAACACTTTCCGAAGGGTAAAGTGTTGGAAAGAATGTAAAGACCAAAGGTTTTGCCTCAGGAAAACCGTTTTGCAACTCTCTTATCTGATGCAGCAAGAATGATATTCCCTGGAGCACAAGTTAGATGCTCCCTGGAGGTTCAAGAGGAAGGGGACATCCGTGTACCTATGGCTAATTCATGTTGCTATGTGGCAGAAACCAACACAATATTGTAAAGCAATTATCCTCTAATTAAAAAAAAATAAGCTTAAGTTTTTAAAAACTTAGGGCAAAAAAGAAGAGCTCCCATCACACCCAGGGACTCGAAGAAGGAAGGAGTGTATCATCAGAGCATCCCTTGGGCTAATTTCCTCACAAGAGCTGCCACACGAGTAACAGAGCAGAAAAGGCCACGAGGTGAACTCAAGCCTGGTCTGAATCTCTATTGCTTATTAGCTGTGTGACCTTGGGCACGTTATCAACCCTATCTGTTCCCACAGGACTTTGCAAGGATTAGAAAAGGAACCCTGTAAAACACTTAGAATTGTGCTTTACATCTCAAATGTGCTATAGGTTGGAGTACAAACAGATACAAATTTTCCAGACAGTTAGCTTGACCATGGTATCAGACTTTTTAAAGGATATCTTTGACCCAGCCATGACCCAGTCAAGTGTTTTCAAGGCGATTTAACCATGTGTGAAACATGTTTTCTAAAACATCAAAAACAAAACACACAAGGAATGATTTAAATCTGTTACATATACAAATGCAATATTCTTTCTTCTAAAAAAAATTGAGAAAAAGCTGTGTGAAGTTGCACAGATAAATTACTTTCCAGGTATATCTAAATTATAAAAACCTAAGAGCATTAAAAAAAAAATCCATCACTTTTTAAAAGAGTATCTTCTAGAAGAATTCACAGAAGGCAGTAAGGAC
The DNA here is from genome assembly GCF_014754425.2 of Oryx dammah. Taxonomy (NCBI): domain Eukaryota; kingdom Metazoa; phylum Chordata; class Mammalia; order Artiodactyla; family Bovidae; genus Oryx; species Oryx dammah. The sequence goes on from NW_024070191.1 coordinate 13,839,254, forward strand.
CTAGAAGGGCAGACTGACTTTTTAAAAAGACTTCATAAATCTAAAGTCGTGCTGCGACCACTGTGTGTGTTTGGCCCCAGACCCATGTACCTAGGTGGCATCAGATTCTGCAATTCAGCAAAGCAAGAACCACGGACAGATTTCAAAGCATATGGACTCAGCCTCGTACTGCATGTTCAAACCTTCTTTCCATATGGAAAATGGGAAAAGAAGCGACCCTGTTTTCCCCTTAATCAGCATGTCCTCTGAGCACTGCTTCTGCAGTAAGGCAAAGCCTGAAAGCTGTGACTTCTCCTTTTGGGAGTTAAGTGGGGAGTCCATTTCAGACTGTCCCTTTTCGCATGAACAGGTGGGTGTCTCTGGAGCCATCCAGTTAAGCCAGCAATCCAAAAGCCCGGAAAAGACATCTCAGTCCTCAAGTACCCCGGGAAAGCACAGGAGAAGTTAAACAAGATGGTGCATGTAAGAAAACTCTGGACCACAGAGTGGATTGTTGAGACACACACAGTAGCTTGGGGAAGGAAGAACACGGCAGGAAATAGGCAGGACCTAAATTCTCCAAGCTCTTTACATCACCCAAGTCACTGCCTACCTGCCACCATCATAGGATTCTCTGTCACCTACAGACGGTGGGTGTTTTGTCCCACTAGGAACACAAACAAGGGAATGTGGAAAAAGGGGGATGGCGATGCTTTCATTACTTCAGTTAGAAAAGTCAAGTAAGAGGGATTCAGAATACTGGAACCTTCCAAGAAAACCTATTTGCATAAAATGACACAATTGTTTGCTGCCATCTGATTTCAAATCCATTTACTGGCCGATGATGTTGACACGAGTTTGAGTAAGCTTCGGGAGTTGGTGATGTACAGAGAAGCCTGGTGTGCTGCAGTCCATGGGGTCGCAAAGAGTCAGGCACGACTGAGTGACTGAACTCAACTGAACTGATGGTAAAACTGATGCTCCCCAAAGATACTTGCCTGAAAATAATTTGCTCTGAAAAGGCTGGCATTGAAGGGCACTGTCTTTTCCCCTCATTCCACATCCACAGGGTCTCTGACAGCTTCCTCCTTGCTGTGGCTTTTCCTTTGGGGATTTCCTTTGAGCTTGTCCCTTCAGCCAGTGAACTCTCAGTAAAGGTTACTACTGATGCTTCTTCTTTTACTCCTTCTCCTTCTCTTCCCCTTCTTCCTTCTCCTTCCCCTTCTTCTTCTCTCTTTTATTATAATTGTTATACTTATTATTATTGGGGCTTCCCTGGTGCTCAGTCAGTAAAGAATCTGTCTGCAGTGCAGGAGACCCAGGTTCAATCCCTGGGCTGGAAAGATCCCCTGGAGGAGGGCATGGCAACCCACTACAGTATTCTTGCCTGGAGAATCCCATGGACAGAGGAGCCTGTTGGGCAACAATCCATGGGGTCACAAAGAGTCCAACACGATTTAGCGACTAAACCACCACACTTTTATTGTATAATATTACAGAGCCATTCAATTCAGCTCTTTTTGCTCAAAACCGGTTGAGATCCAACACACAAACTATAACCCTTCCACAGTAATGATTCTATTCATGGATGTTTCAATGTTTCTAAAACATTAAAAAGAAACCACCACACTACAATGATCTAAATCTGTTACATATACTAATGTAATGTTCTTTCTTGTAAAAAAAAGAGAAACTGTGTGAAGTTGCACACATAAGTTACTTTCCAGATATATCTAAATTATGAAAATCCTAGCGCATTTTTTAAAAAATCACTGATGAATTCCAACTGGAAATGAGAGCCAGCACTGCTAACCGCCCCCAAATACATTAAGACCTGACTCAAGAACACATCTTTCCTTTACAAGCTGCAGAAATGTCTTCAAATATTTTTCGAAGCTACTTACTGCCACTAACCAAGTCCCAAACAGTACCTGGAAACTGGATTTGGCATCCACCGCACTGTCACCATGTCCCCCTCTCCATCAGCCCTTCTCGGGACCACACTGGCTTCCCTCCCCTTCCTGGTTTCAGCAGAAGGTTGCTGAAGAGACCACAGGTCTGGTGTCAAGCGCGCCTGATGGGACTCTCGCCACTTACACCCTGTCACCTCTCCAAATCTTAGTTTCTTCATCTATAAACAGAGATCTTAATAGCAACTCGGCAGAGCTGTTATGAGGAAGAAACAGATAAAGAGCAACTTCTTTAGGAGGAAAAGTATGAGATGAGTGCCTTGGTCTCCCCTAAAACATCCCCCAAGACATTCCGAAGGGCAGAGCCAGCACCCCACCTGATAGCAGAGTGGACACCCCAGAATTCCTCCCAAGGAGCAGGAGGGTCCCCGGGGTCCGTGTTTTGGAACGTGAGCACCGTCTGCACCTTGCACAGCGCTGGCCAGACTCCTCTTCCCAAACGTCTGATCACCTGGCTCGAAACTCTGCAGGGGCTCCACAATGACCAGTGAATAAAATCTGGACTCACCAGAACTCAGCCCCATCCCACCTTTCTGACTTCTTACCCAACTCATCCCTCCTACCATCTAAACTCCGCTGAAATGCACAGCTTCATGTACTTGAAAACAGGCACAGCTCTGGGTGAAGTCTTTGAGAGCAGGAACTGTCTCTTACTCATCTTCCCTAAAGATCAGGTATGGTCCTTTGCACATGAATCATCACGTCGTAATTACAGATTGATAAAGACAGTGGATGAACCCCTCCTGGAAAACCCACTGGGGCTGGAGATGGGGAGGAGAAAGCAGATGACATGAAATACATGTTGTGATGATGGGACGACAATATTAACAAGTAACAAATAAGCAGGAGGGGGGAGGAAGATTGCTAAAGCATGCAACCCCCAAAAAGAAAAATTGTACCATTTTCAGGACATTTTTTGTAGGTGAACCAAGTTAAGTATGTTAGCAAACTTCTGAATTACATTTAACATTTCATTCAAAACATAGAATCTTGTGAAAAGCTCTGTGGGGAATACAAAGCCAATCAGGACATGATCTTTGTCCTCAAAAAGGTTACATTATAACAACAGAGGCAGGAACAGAAAACACCCAGCTCTAAAATTAGGCATCCTAGAGAAACAAATCAAAGATGCCAAAGCTTCCCATGATGAGCCGGAAGTTATAATACACTCCTCCGGGCTTGAACTCATCAACACAACTGATTCTTGGTTTCTTCTCTGCACTGGACTCACCCTGGTCATTTCATAAACCTGACAATCATAGGACCCTGAGCTTTTTGGAAGGCATTTTGTGGGAGTTTTACTAGATTACATCAAAGCCCAGAAGAGAGGGCTTCAAAGAAGAGGGGGCATCTGAAGCGGGCTTGAAAAGGTAGGGGATCTCAGGCCTCAGGCGGAAAGGAAGGAAGAAACTTCCAAACAAAGGGAGCACAGCAACAAAGCAAAGGGCGGAAGCAGCGTGCTGGCGCGTCTGAACCATTAGTAATTCGGAGAAGCTATGCCCCAGGAAAAATGGGCGGATATGGGCGAGAAACAGCCGGAAGGCTCCCTGAGGTTGGCTGGCTAACAGACCTTTGTCCTTGCACCTTAACAAGGGTCCCTGCCAACTGGTGAGGGGAGACACCCTCACACACCCTGGGGGGCACACACACGTGGCTGAGGTGTCTCCCACCTACTGTCGGGGCCTCGTTCCTCATTAGAATTAGAAAACACCGTTCGGGAGCCCCGTTGGCTCTGAGGTCCCACAGAGGAGGTCTGTCTGGACAGGAAATGACAAATGGGAGAACTAGGTCAATCATTCCGAGTTAATTCATCCAACGTTTCTTGAGTGCCGGGCATACGCAAGTCATTCTGCTGAGCCCTCCCACGACGGTCCTCCCAAATTTATAATCAGCTCAACAAGGCAGTTGTTGATAATAAACCTGGAGCGTGATCTATTGAAATATAACACATAAGTATCTTGGGCCTTTGAATAAGACCTTCAAATGTAAGCAAAGAGCCCAGCACAGATCCAATAAATGCTATCACTGCAGCCGTTAACCTAGTTACGGCCTCTGCCCTGTCACCTGGTTATGCTGGCGGGGTGGGGGTGGGGGGGTCACATGCAGATGGGAAGAAGTCCCACTGGGTGCACCCATACACGCAGCTTCCCCCAGGCTTCCTGAGTAACAGGCTTGCCCCTAAGGTTCCATGAGCCAGCCCTTCCAGGCTCTTCCATAGCGTCACTCAGATAACACGGCCAAGCACACTGCGAATACGATGCCAACTGCAAGTCCCGCTGCTGAGATGAGCCAGATCCAGTCACTCTTGGAGCTGCTGGGACACCTCACCCTAAACACTTCTGCTGTGCCAAGTTCTGGCTTGGGGGCACCTGGGCCATCATCTTGGTTCCCTAACTTGAGTTTCTCATCTGTTCTAACAGCAGCAGTTTATCACCTCCTCACTTAAGTATTGTGAACCTAGTCATCATAACTCCTCTCTCACTAAAAGCCAAATCAAAACAAACAGAAGAAGATACAAAAAAATATTTTTGTACCACTTCCTCTTAGAAACATACAAAAACATCTCCTAGACAGGCCTGGTTATTATCAAAAGCAGAATCTGGTCCTTCCTGCAGTGCCCCTGTGTCTATGAATGAAAGGCATGCATCATTCTTAACCCTTCTATCTTCTCTCAAGCATGGCAGGCTCACAGCTCTGACTTCTAACTGCTAAAAAGTCACTACCTATATCATCTTCTAAAATGTAATGGGTGGGGAGATGTTCCAAATCCCCAATAACCCTTCTCCCCAAAAACTTGCTCTATAATTCAGAATAAGGCCTTTCCTTGCCAGTAAACACAGGAACACATGCACTGAAGGAAGTATTCCTGCCTACCGGGAATGATCCTTGACACTCCCTTGACCCGTCTGCTCCCATCAAACAAGAGAACTCTCCATCCACCAAGAGTGGAAGGAATTTCCAACCCTTCATGGTTTTGTTCTTACTGCTCTTTCAACCAAAAGATGCCCTGAGCCCCCACAGGAAACTGGCTGAACCTGCCCTGTTCCTATAGCTGGTGGAAATGCAGTGAAGCTCACCTCCACTGCCCTGGTCAAAGATACAGCCTCTGCCAATTCCTTCTCATAGCCTTTGCTATGTACTTCCATTAAGCACATCTTTTGTTCTTTCTGCTCCTACAGATAGTTATTTCTCTGCCTGTCTCTAACTAAATGATAAGCTCCATGAGAAGCTGGAATTGTCAATTTTGCATCTCTACACCAGCAGTCCAGAAACGTCTGTTGAAGGAATTAACTCTGCTGAAAGTTGTATTTAAAATATTTGTCTGCAGGAAGGAGTCTTCAACTTAACTTCAACATCGTATTTGTTTTCATAGCTACTTGAGGCTAGTTTTACAGACTTTTTTAAAAGTCTGGGCCCCAAGCCTGAAAGGAATACAGACTTTTGCAACTATCTATCTGCTTCCCAATTATTTACAATTCACTCTGGAGTTATAATCCATATATGATCTTGTCAGGCTACATTAGTCAATAAAGACCAACTTCTCAAAAGGATTGAGTGAAGCAGAAAATTCGAGCAGAACACAAAAGTAAACCAACAATAAATTTGCTACTGTAAAGTTGACATTTCACTGAATTTGTCCTCTACTATAGCTCTTATTAAGGACAAATATATGGTTTCTCATTTTGTTGATTATTCACAATAAATACACAAATGCTTTCATTCACTTTTCCCAGCAGACTTGTTACAACAGTACTATTTTGCTTCATCTGCTCAAATGGTAGTTATCAAACCACTGCTGAGAGTATTACGTATAAATTCGCATGCCCCCGAGTGTTATTCTGAGGCTGCTTTTCCTCAGTTTTATCCAAAATACCTCAAAAGTACTGAACCCTAGGGTCTTTTTATGAGCCCCAAGTATTGAAGGTACTTATGTAAGTCAGAGATGACCATATGAGTAGCTGATACAATTAATTTACTACATATTCAAGCATTATGCTTTTTCTCTGACCAGAAATTTAGGATTCAAAATGTAACAGAAAAAAATCAACTCTTTACTACTGAGTTCAACAAAATGTACTAAGGACTTAATCTAGCCACGTGACCCTGGGCAGGCTGCTTGATTTCTTCAGCTGTAAACATGAAGTACTCTTAGTTGATTCCCCATTCCAGAGTCCACTCTGATATACTTCATTCAGTATAATTTAATTCTTCAATAGGTGTTTTGTCAGCTCTACAACATCTCAAAATTTTTCAAATTCAAATTCTGAAAATTTTTCACTGGTTTTATACTACATGTTATATATATACTGTAACAAGGGAGAATCTTTTGTGTTTTCAGACCATCCTAGTATTTCAGAGCGTATCTTTTGAGCTTTCAGACCAGACTTTGGAACCCATAAAATAATGACTTAATCCTGTAACTCAACAACAACAAAAAGCAACCAGTTCAAAAACAGGCAAAGGACTGGAAGAAACATTTCTCTAAACAGGATAAACAAATGGCCAAGAAGCAAGTGGGAAGATCCTCAACATCACCAGCCATTAGGGAAATGCAAATCAAAACCACAGAGACCATCAAACACCAGTTAGAATGGCTCTTACCAAAAAAAATTCAAGGGAAGAAATTCTGGCTAGGATATGGAGAAACTGGAACTCTTGGGCATTACCGATGGGAATGTAAAGTGGTACAGCGGCAAACTTCTCAAAAAGTTAAACCTAGAATGACTGGACTCAAAAAGTTAAATCTAGAATGACCCACTGGACTGTAAGAACTGAAAGCAGGGACTCAAACAGATACTTCTTGTAGCAGAGTTCACACCAGCATGACTCACAATAGCCAGTGGTAACAACAAACCCGAGGGCCCATCAATAGATGAATGGATCAATTTCAGTCTTTAAAAGGAAGGACGTTCTAACACCTGCTCCAATGCTGGATGAACCTGAAAAGCATTCTGCTGAGTGACGTAAGCTGGGCACAGAAAAGGACAAATACTGTCTGATGCCACCTGTATGAAGTACCTAGAGGAGGCAAGGAGAAGGGTGGCTGTCCATGCAGAGGGAGGTGGGTTTTTATTTAATGGGTACAGAGTTTCTGTTTGAGATGGTGAAAAAAGGTTCTAGGGAAGGACAGTGCTGATAGTTGCAAACACTGTAAATGAATTTTATGCCCTTGGACTGTATACTTACAGATGATTATAACAGGAAATTCTGTGTTATGTAACTTTTACCATAGTAATTAAAAAAAAAAAAACAATGACCAGACACACATTCATGAACTCACTGCTTGCTGTCACTGTTTCCATGAGCCCTGTCGTGGACAAGTCATACTTTACTTCCAGGTAACCTGAAGGTAATCTACTGACCACATATACACATGCACAAAAAAGGACTGATTTTCAAAATTGAATATGGGCCAATTTCTCCTTCAGGGTGACGTCATCTCAAGCCATGTGAGGTATGTGAGGAGCGAGGTTCTCCTGGCTCAAACCTCCAGGGAGGGATTCTGAGCTGTGTGTCAGCAGCAGCACGGCCAGTTCCAGTCTGCCCTCAGAGGGGAGCGGAAGTAGAAAGCGGAGATAACCTTCGTCAAGGCTCAGACACTTCATGACAAAGGACAGCAGACAATGGCAAAGCACGGAGGGAATGGAGAAGCAAGGTGCCAGACCCAGGGAGAGAAAATGGTAGAGAACCAGCCAGCACAATGAAACAAGACCTTGTTCTACGCCTGTGATAAGCTTTACTGAGAATCTGTCCCTTAGAAAATAAAATAGCTGGCCCCAAAATGTGCTGTGCCCGCACTGTGTTCTCCCGGACAACCTGAGACTGTGCTGGGTGGCCCACTGATGATGCAGACACCGCAAGTCACTTCTTTAACCTGAGGTCTCGGCCGCCCAGACCAAGGCTCCTCACTGCAGGGAACACATACCATCTGCCAAACTCACTCAGTTCCAAGCTGAAGACTTCTCTACCTTTCTATACCTTCTCCCCCAACATGGAGTCAGAACTGAGTACACACCTGTAAACAGCAACTGGATGAATGATCAAAATTGTCCACTCCTTCGTTTCAGGGTCCAGACCGACCCCATTGCCCAGACTGCAACCCGAATTGCACCTTGACTTTGAGAGAAAAAACAAAAACGATGCATTCAAAGCACCTGTAAGCGAGGCAAATAAATAAACCCTCTCCTATAATATTTTAAACTCACCCTGACTTCTTGAATCACCAGGAGAGCCACACCCCAAAGGGGAAATAGCAGTTCACCCACATTCCCTCCTGGGACCTTTGGACTTTGCTTCTATAACGGAGAGAAGAAAGGGGTGCCATCCATTTCGGTCCTCAGGGCTACCGAGAGCACCCCATGAACCCAGGGCATCCCCTGGGGCCACCAGTTTCTTCATCTCATTTCTCTGTCCCGTCATCCCTGAGGACCTTGACATTCCAAGTCAGCTCAACAGTGCACATGAGTGAAGTTTTCCCATATGAACAAAATCCCAACATCCCCCCAAAGAGTCAATCAAGATTTACCTTCAGGATTACGATTTTAAAGTGAGATTATACTTTCCTGTTCTTCTGTCAGTTGCAAATCCCCAAACCTACTAGAATTCACTTAAAACTAATCTACAGTGTTTTCATTGGAAGAAAGCAATCAAGAAAGCTCTGACCCGCTGAGCAGCTGGGAATTTCTTTGCTGAAGGTTTGGTTTAGTCTTTATTTTTCTAGCTGCTGGCCCTGCTAACATGATTCAGTGAAGGTCGTATTTAATCTCACAGAGAAAAGCTACCTAAGCAGTTCTTAGGTAAGGCTTCAGGAAAAATAAATTGCCTGGGCTCTGTGGCTACGTCTGTTGCTTCTCCCCAACAATTACAGTCAGAGAGGACAAATGAAGGCTACTGTTAAGATACCAGGGCTTGACTTCAAAAGAACTTCCCTGCCTATAAGTTACGGGCGGAAAGTTTGTTAATAACAAAGTTATTATTAATAACTAACCCACCAAGAAAGTAGTAGCTCCCAAATGTATACCTCTGGTTTCTCAGCAACTAGAGCTTATTTACATGTACCGGAAGGTATTACTATCAGCATTGGAACATAAATGTCAAAGGAATCGAGTGATAAGATTTCTGTAAAGGCCTTGGTCCAAAGGAGAAAACCAGACCATTTTTTCCACCTTCTGGATATTGAACTCCTTAATACAAAGTGATAACTGCTAACGCAAAGTGACAAATCCCAGGGTTTCCGGGCTCCATACATATACCACTAGGTTTGTAACACAAGAGAGATCTGGCCCATCCATCTTGAGCTGGAATCCAGGTTTTGGAGCTAACCTTCGCTCTCGGGCTGAAAATCAAATCAACAAATATTTACCCAGTGCTTACTGCATATCAAGCACGGGTGGGGAATGCAAGGAAATACGACACGATCCCAGGTCTCAGATAACCTAGTCAGGGAGGTGTTGCAAACGGGAAAATCCAGGGAATCAACGTTTTTCACAGCACTTCAAAAGGGTGGAAAAATATTCAAGGTGTTTGGGACTATGGCCAAAGGAATGGCACCCACGGTGTGTTGCTTCTGAAGAGACTCGGAGCATCTTATTATTTTAAGCTGATGAGAGAAGGTAGGGTTGGCGGGGGACACACGGGGAGACGCGGTTATAACCAAATGAGTGCTCGAACTCTGCTTTTTTTTTTTCCTGGTTCTTTTGGTATTTCCCTATATTTCTCTTCACAACTTGCTTCATTTCCTAGTCCTACACTGTCCAATATGGTAGCCAACAGCCATATGGCCGCTGCAACCTGACCAGACTGAATTAAGATGTGCTAAAGGTATAAAAGATAACTGGATTTTGCAGAGTCAGCGTGAAAAAAAGTAAGTAAATGATCTCATTAATAGTTTTATGTTAATTACATGTTGAAAGGATAATTTTCTGGACACACTGGACTAAATAATAGGGCATTAAAATTAATTTCACCTACTTCTTTTGGGGCTTCCCAGGTGGATCAGGGATAAAGAACCTGCCTGCCAGTGCAGAAATGCAGAAGACGCAGGAGACACGGGTTCAATCCTTGGCCTGGGAAGATCCTCCAGAGGAGGAAATGACAACCCACTCCAGCATTCTTGCTGGGAAAATTCCACGGCCAGAGAAGCCTGGTGGGCTGTAGTTCATGGGGTCCCAAAGAGTCAGATATGACTGAGTGTCTGAGCATGCGCTTTTTTCTTTTCTAACGTGGCTACTAGAACATTAAAAATTATACATATGGCTCACATTCTATCTGTATTGGATAGTGTTGTCCTAATCAATATTCTTTTTTCTCAGCTGTGCTTTGGCATTCTCCCTCTAAACCCCTAATGGTTACACCCAACCCCAGTTTCATAATCCACCCCCCCAAAAAAATCTCTCCCATGTCTATAAAGGAATCAAAACTATTCTAAAAATTTTTTCCAGACACAAATTCCAGATTTGGAGGCTTCTTCAGTTATGGAAAGTCAGAAAGTCTCAATCACACTCCAACTGAGACACACAGAGTCTCAATCCCATTTAGAATCTCCCCACGGAGAATCCCATGGGGATTTGTAAAGTTTGCTATGTGGGGAAAATAAAACCTCCCAGATTTCAGGGCTCCTGTGAAACAGCCAAGCCACCTGTGACATAGGAACCAACAAGGTACAAAGACAGTATACATAAGATAGGGCAGGTTGCATTCACTTCCCCTCGAAACAGTTTATTCTTCACCTGCCACAAGAAGTGGATCTGTAGCCGTTTGTCTAAACTAACTGCTCTGCTCCAGAAGGATAATCTTCTCAAGAGGGCCAAATGGTGACAGCCTTGACTAGGTTCCTGGGTTAAGTTTGCAGGGTCTCAGGAGGCCCTAGCTCTCTAAGCATGTACATTTCAAAAGGGGCGAAGCCATGACCTCACGGACACCTGTAGTAGTAAGAGCCTTATGTTCCAAAAGGTGAGGATGTTGACTTAGAAGAGGAAAGGAGCAGAGGGTTCAATCCCTGGGTCAGGAAGTTTCCGTGCAATAGGAAACGGCAACCCCCTCCAGTTATTCTTGCCTGGGAAATCCCACAGACAGAGAAGCCTGGTGGGCTACAATCCATGGGGTCGCAAAGAGTCAGACGCGACTGAGTGATTGAGTGCGCACACAATCTCTCTACCCACCTGCCTCCCCACCACCCCCAACCATTGGCAGCGGAGAGGGATGGTCGTTCTGATGTCGTCTATGGAAGGGTAATCCATACCCAGGTTCCATCAGTTTCCAGTGGTATCACTTCAAGGTATGGGGGCCAACACCGTAGCATCTCTCTGGCTGCTGACCTGGTTGTAAAGATCAAGAAAGAACTCTCGCCTCCTACCCCCGTGTCAGCTGCTTCTGTCACATACACAGAGGGCATATCTGTGAAGCGGGGAACATCTCAGACCCTCCAGATTGCCTGATAAAACAATGCGTCCCAACCTCCCAAAGGAACCATCCATCTCAGTATCTTGAAGCCATAAGAGCTGAATCAGGACAAGGGCATGTCTAGGTACTCACTGGCTGGGAAAGCTCTGATTCTAGAGCCTGGCTCTGTACATTAAGGCAGAGAGGGCCTGAGAATGGCCAAGCTCATGAACAACACCCTCCTTAGCAACATCCGATTTACTTGTCCTCATCCACATTTACCAGGGATGAGGTTCGAGGGGACACTTCAGAGTCGTCTTGAGAATATTTTTCTGGTTATAAAAGTAATTGTGTTGTTGTATTAAATTTGGGGGAGAAAGCCAAACATCCATAAACACACCATCCAAATGTTTCCTTCCAGTTTTTTTTTTTTAAATGATGTATATACAAACACACATACGTTTTAAAAATAAAATTAAAGTCACAGTTGAAAATCCTCTTTTTCTCCATTCAACATACACCCCAAATACCTTCCCATCATTAAATGCAGCTATCTGTACTCAGGGCCTGGTGTGCTGTAACGCATTTAAATGTGCTCCTATTGTTGGGGATTTAGGGTGTTTCCGAGTTCTCACTATAACAGAAGTGAACAGTAAACATCCCTGTACATAAATCTTTGTTCTGCTTCTGGTTACTTCACATCTGTAGGTTCCTAGAAGTGGGATTACTGGAACAGAGAGCTCAACATTTTTAAGACATTAAGTGTACACAGCCTAACTGTATTCCAGAAAGTTTATTTCAAAGTACAGTACCCCAGCTACAGTACCAAGTGCTTAGTTTCCAAACTACAGTGACTGCAGCACCAGCGATGGCATCCATAGCTCAGTCTTAACCCCGTGCCGATTCTCTTTTCCGGACTCCCTACTTACCTCCTACAACCTGGCAAAAATAAAAGAGCAGCAAGGAAGAGGAGCAGAGGGGAGGGGACAGCTTAAGGGCTATGACAGTACTGCTGATCCATTTCATCAACATGTATCTTCTTCGAGGGGGCTGTGGTTGCCTCTAAAGGTAACTGAGTTTGAGTCTTAAGGCCTCAGGTCAGGGCAGCAATTCCTCCATCCTCTCTGGCTCCAATACCACCTCTAAAGTGGTTTCAACCATGCTCAAAGGGTGACCACTCACAGCCTCCTGTTTACTTGTCTGAAGTTGGCCATGCCTAGTAATCTGATCCCCCAGAAAAAAAAAAAAGGCCAAATTCCAAAGTTAGAAGTGGAGGGTCCGCTAGCATTTCACCTTCTTCTGCATTTACTATCAATTAACTACCAGCTTGTTTCTTTACTTGCAAAACGTCTCAATGACATTTGTGGCAGACCCAAAGTCTACCTGTCTGACTCCCTCTTCACTCTCTCTCACTCAACAATTCAAGAGGCAATAATTTTCTACTCTACACCTTCGTCTCTTTTTTCATTACCTCATTCCCTCAACTGTCACCTTCCCCACTCCTACTCTACCACCCCCCACACCCACTGACACCCTAATCAAGTGCCAGGACGCTCTTGTCCACTGCTGTCATTGTTCTCATCGCCTTCAATACTTTCAGGGCAAGGAACAGAGGAAAAGCTCTTCAAAAGTAACACGTCCGATATGACTTGAAACATGTATGTAGCTTCTCCTCACTCAAAACATCAACCTCTTGACAGGGGAAAGTCCGCTGGATTCTAAGCTCATGAGGCCAGGAGCGTGTCTTCCATCTAGAAGGTATTTCTTTGGCTCCTACAAAAACCTGACATCTGTAAGCTCAAAAAGAATAGATGAAATGGGAAGCTCATCTTTCCTTTGATCACATTAGGTGTGTGAGTATCAAATGCTCTTAACACAGACAGAAATGGATTGCTAAGGATTCTGGAAAAGAAATTATTCATGAAACTGACAGAGCAACTGGTTAACTCTCAAAAATGTTTTATCAAAACTGGACCAGCTTTTATCACGCAGAACTCTAAAACAAGGTATTTTGTTGAACTAAATTGGCCTTGCCCCTGATATAAAAATGCTTAGAACCAGAAAGAACAACAAAGCCTTGTCATCTCATAAGTGTGGGGCTATAAGATGTGCACATAGGGCATGGGACATACGGAGCCGTATTTTGCTTGACTCGTTCTTTCTTACTTATTAAAGCTGAATACTAAACCGATAAGGGGGGATATAAGCCAAAACAGAAACAAACAACAAACAAACCCATGACTCTATGGCCTTCCTAGAGAGAGACAGGCTCATGGAACACCATCCTTCTCTGCTTGTTCAGAGCCGAAAATTCAAAATATCACAACCATACTACAGATCCCATTTCTATATGACAAGCAAGGTCAAAGTGGGCAGAGTCAGTGCGGAGGGGCCACAGATTACCTATTCAAAGAGCTGCCTAAAAGGTGGGTAACAAGTTCCATCTGCTCGCTGTCCTGCATAGCCTGACCTGGGAGCCAATGAAAAAAAAATGAAGAGATTCGGCCCTGCGAAGAGACCCTTGATTCAGTGGTTCTCTGCCTCTGCTCTGGCCCACACACCTGAGGGATAGGGATCCAGGACACCCTGGTCAATGTCAGAGGCTTACTCGGGGGTTGGGGGAGGGATTCTCAAAAAGGGAGAGACAAGGAGAGGAAAGGGCTTCAGTCTCAAATCTGAAGGTCTGGGTGGTTTCTAAAAGCCCCCTCCTCTTCATGATTCTAATACACTTAAGTCCCATCCCTTAAAGATGATAGAACCATGCAGCCCCATCTTACAGATAGGAAAACTAAGGTCCAGAAAGGAGAAGTGAGTGGAGAGTTAACAAAAGGACTGAAAGTGGACTCAAAGAGCCTCTCTTTGAGTCCATGCACCTTCCACCATCCAGGGTCTTGGACATAGCTGGCTGTCAACAGATATTTAATAAGCAAATGAAATAAGGACCCAACGTTTGCATTCATTTAACAAAATAATCCCCTCAGTTACTGCAATGGTTCATATCCTGGGGTCCCTGGACCCCCAGCAGAACTCAAAGTTACTGATGGGGGGCAGAGGAAGATGGCAGCTAGTTTCAGAACCTCAGAAGGTCCAACAGGACTAACAGTTTATCTAAGGAATGGGTGCCCAGGCTGCCTACAACATGGAGTTTCTCTGCTCTGGGCTGGAACTGGATCACCTATATTTGCTGATGCTGATTCTCAGGTCAACCATGATTTCTAACTGCAGTGTGTTTCTGAGGAATAAAAACAGGCCCATAAAGTGTTCCTAACTAAACACAATGTGTTTCAGAGGCTGTTTGTCAAAAGATGGAGCTGTTAAGATGGGAAATCATTTTAAAAGCATCTTTGGAGGAAAAACTGCTGGGGACTATGGGTCTTCTGGAGGGGTCACCACCCAGCCTCAGGTACCTGCAGGCTTGATTTCCTGCCTGTGTATTGCCTTTGGTATTTTATATAAAATATTGGCTTTGGGTTTAAATCTGGATCCTATAGATAACTTACCATTCTTTGGTGAAAAAAAAAAAATCAAGATTTAATCAAATCTCATCACTCCCTTTCTCACCAGCCACCCCCACTATGAGGGCCACTGCTTGACCCTGCCTTGGGCATAAATTATAGCCAAATATTGATCACACCCAGGCCAAAAGTAGGGCACGAATGGGGTGAACAGGGACAGAGGCCCTAACTTCCAACCCCTGTGCTCAAAGGAACATGTGTCCCACACAGACCAAAAGAAGAACTGGCTTCACTGCTAAAAATAACAGACATTTCCCAGCAATTTATGTTATTTATATATACTCCTTTATGTATTTTATATCTATTATAAACATATACCATCTATTACATTTATTTTCACATACGCTGTACCTAACACTATGTATGTGAAAATGATACGTGACAGCGTATGTGAAAATAAATGTAATAGTATCATTTTCACATACATAGTGTTAGGTACATAGTAAGCATCCAATAAATGCAAGTTAACTGACTCGCTTTGAGGATGTCATAGCGGGACTCCCCTAGTGGAGCCGTGGTTAGGACTCTGAGCTTCCACTGCAGGGGGTTCAGTTTCCATCCCTGGTTGGGAAACTATGATCTCACACACCCCGTGGTATGGCCAAAAATAATAAAGATGTTATAGCAAAAATTAAAATCAGTTAAGAGCATATCCGTAATAACAGATAATGAAGAGTCTTCAGCAACGAGGAAGAAAATTCACACTAAAACACAATGAGCTTGGAAAGGATTTTTCTTGATATAAGGAGGGAAAATACACTGGTCCAGTCATTATTTCCATATCATTTGGTCTCCATGGACACCACCTAACTTTTGACAGAAAAAAACTTACAATATCAGATGTCTTGTTAAAGATTTTAATGCTCTACATAAAATAGTTATTCTGCATTTAATTCCTTACCATTCTCTATATTCTCTCAGAACAAGTAAAATGACTTCTTACTGAAAATTCTCTAAGTCAGTGTTTAATCCACAGTCATGATTCCCTGACTTTTAAAGATAAGAATGCATACGTGGTTAGTTGGTCAGTCCCATACGACTCTTTGCAACTCCATGGACTGTAGCCCCTGCAGGCTCCTCTGTCCAGGGGATTCTCCAGGCAAGAATACTGGAGAGGGAAGTTCAGAATGATCTGATAGAATTCTGAAGGTGAATGCCTTACGCATTTGTAGACTGCTGTAACTTATGCAACCTTCTTTCAAAACAGTATCTCATTTGTTCCCAAAAGCAACCCTATCAGATATTCAGTTACATTTGACTATCACTTTTCATAGAACTCACCCCTAAAGGTAATTACTGTATTTATTTTTTGGCTAGGTATCCTCAGCTCACCAACTAGAATGCAATTTCCCCAAAAGGTAAAGAAACTCCCTTCCTGTTCTCAGCTAAACCCACAGAACCCAACACTGTGTCTGGGGCATAGTGAATGTTCTATGAATACTTATTAAATGAATAAAGTCCCTTATCTGCGTTAAGCCTTTTTCTGGTATGAAGCACATAACAGAACCATGTCCCCGATATCTCATTTAGAGTTCACTGGTCTGTTCACTATCAAAAGGAAAGTTTCATGAAAGTGCTCTAAAAACAATGAAACTTACATGCCATGACACCAAGAATAAAAGAACAGTGTCCTTGAAGACATGACAAAATTGATGCACATCAAACTCCCCAATGTTAAATGCCCAAAGTTTTAAAGTTTCCACTACTAAGTTCAAACATCTTGAACTAGCTTTGGTATACTGAATATCTGCCTAGTAAAGTATACGGGAAAGCAGAGGAAGAGAGAGACTGGGTCATGGTTCCTGGAGCTGTCAGGACTTTGGTTCACCATATCCGTCTCCAGTTTAGCCACAAACCCCTACTTTGGATTATCATGACACTTTAACAGGTAAGTCAGTCTGAAGTGTGCAGAATTATCTCTAACTTTTGAAGGACAAAAGAAAAAAAAACAACTCATTGAGAATGAAAAATGTAGATGTTTAATATTAAGAAGCAGTCACAAATCAAAACAGACAAGAACTCGGATCCAGGAGGCCAAACTCTAACTTCTTACACAACAGGCTGTTATAAATTATAACCATTCACTAATTATAGTGAAATTCTGGACTTTGCCCCATCAATCAATACATTTTTCAAGGTATTAAAAAATACCAAATGAAGTCCTCAATATTCCATCTACTGAAGTTTCCTTAAAAAACACAAGTTTTTCCAGGATTTTGTCCTTTCCCTCTCCGAAAAAGGAGTGATAGGGGTGGGGTGAGAAAATCCTGAGTTCGGGTGCATGAAGGTAAATAGGGGTCATCTTCCAGGTCGTGGCAAGGAGCGTGCATCTGCCTAACGTCAAGACCATCTACCTTCCCTCCCAGATTGTCACCAGGCCCTTCTCTGTACCTGCCCTTAAGCACCAAAAAGCAAAGCGCACGCTGCTGAGTCCTCAATGTTATCTGCAGTCGGTCCGAAAACTCATAAACGAATGCAGGCTTGACAGCAACCTTGGTGATTCCTGAAAATCCACAACAGGAAATGTAACTCTCCTCCACCCTCCCTCGCCATTCATCAAAAGCAGACCGAGTCACAGCGACGGGGAGGCCGGTGGCACAGGGAAGATGCCAGCACTCTTCTGAGCAGAGGACCGGGCGCATTACCGTTGCCCACACTGGAGGGAGGAGGCAGGAAAGGGAGGAAGCGGGGAAAATGTCCCCAAGTTCCAAACACTATCCTTTAGTGGCAGGAACGACCAAAAACCACGCCGCCAGTACGTGGCCACCTCCCTGCCAGTGCCAAGGGTCACATTTACAGCGATGACCAGGGGTCCCGCCGACACCGGCTGACCTCGGCGCCTCGCCAGGTGCCCGGAAGGCTGTTTATGCGCCCGGCTCGGGCTGCCAGCCTCCTTCCCGCTTCTTCCCCTCTAAAGGGGTAAGGGGGTGAGGGCGGCCCACGCAGCCACACCTGGGGCCCAAACTGAGATGCCGGTGCGTCCTGGGGGCGGGGAGGGGGGGACGGTGAGCTGCGTCCTGAAACCCTTCCAACTTGCAAAAAGCTGCCCGAGCTCTCTCAGAGCCGGCTCCCTGGCACCGCGAGCGGCCGGGCGCCACGATGGGCCGCGGCGGGCATCGCTTGGTGGGCGAGCCCGGCCCGCGAGGCGGAAAGGAAGGGGCGGCCACGGCTTTGCACCAACCACATTCGGCCGGCTGGCGAATGCCACTCTGCGCCCCGAGCGGGGTCGGAGGGCGCGGGGCGGGCACTCGCGTCCCCACCCCGCCGCCGCCCGCGCCCCGGAACCCCCTGGGGACGCCGGCACCCCCTGCCCCGGGCCTGCCAGCAGGGCGCCGCTCGGTCCCCGGAGGCTCCCCGCCCCCACCTTGCCCGCTCCGTAGCCGAGGCGGGTCAGGCCGAGCGCGCGAGGCCGGCCCGGGGGGCGCCCGCGGGGACCCGGAGGCGCCCGGCGCTAGGCCGCGGCCCGGACCGCTGACCCCTGCCAGGACTCGCCGCCCGAGCCGCCCCCCCCACCACCACCCCAGCCCCGCGCGGGGACAAGTGCAGCGACAAAGCCCCAGGGCCAGGCCGGGCGCTAGCCGGCGGGAAGGAGGACGCCGCGTCCCTCCCGGGCGGTGGCGGCAGCGGCCCAGCCCCCAGGAAGCCGGGCGCGCCGGCCAGGCCCCGCGCGCAGCCCCGATCGGAGCCCGGCCCCCGGCCGCTGGCACCCGATGCCCGCGACCCTTCCCCGAGCTCCGAGGGTGGGCGAGCCCCGGGAACTGCCACCGGGCGCCCCATCAAGTTTCCTTCGGCCGCGGCGGGTGGTGCCTCTCCCGGCCCGGGCGCGGGGCGCAGGCTGCGGGCGGACGGCGGGTTCCTGCCTATTTACGCCAGAGGCTGCCTGGAGAGAGGCGCCGCCGCCGGGCGCAGAGAACGACCCGCTCCCGTCCTTCGGATCCGGTGGCGCCGGCATCTGTAAACACACACACACACGCACACACATGCACGCGATCATGTTGTTTTTAAAAGGAGGCCCGACTCCAGCGGACCTGCTCCCCCACAAACAACACCTGGGGCGCAGGATCGCACAGAGCAGGTCTGTGTCCATGGAGCCAGCTCTCCGCATCTGCAAATCCAAAAGTGAAATTAAACCTCCACCAACCTCCTCCTCCTCCTCCTCCTCCTCCTCCTTGCAGCCTCAGCAGCAGCAGCAGCAGCAGCAGCAGCAACCGAACCTGCTTCCCCTAAAACCAGATGATCCATAACAGCGCCGACTGTTCCTCCAAAAATCAGTATTAATATTTATGAACCTCAGCATTTTCCGTCTGCAAAACATCGTGTCAAACCATCAGGACGCGCGCGCACGCACACACACATACACACACACACATCCCCTCCAGTCCTCCTAAACATGCCCTCGAGAAAAACACACACGCATAGTCCCGACTATTATTTGAAAAAAATGTTACCTCTCAGTGTGCTTTTTTCACGCTACCAATACAATTCCGCAAGGCTTAAGTGTTGCTAGGGTGTGTGAAATGGAAATGAAAGCCCGTCAGTTGAATAATCGCAGGAGCAAAACTAAAAGTTACTCCCCGGCTTGCCTGAGAACAGTCCAGATCGAAAGCAAAACAAGGAGAGGAAACTGCGAAGCGCCGAGGCTGGAAATCCCCCCGCCCCCCGCCCTCCCGGAGCCTGGCTCGCTCCAGCCCGCCCTCCGCGCTCCCCCCCCCCCCCCCGCTCCGCCCTCCTCCCTCCGCCCTTCCTCCCCAGTGTTTGTTTCAAGCTTGTGCAACCGGGAGGTGCAGGCGGGGGGAGGCCGTGAGCCGCCCGGCCGGGAGGTGCGGAAGTTCGCCGCCGCCGCCGTTCATTGGCGGGCAGCGCCGCTTTCATCATTTCTCAGAAAAGTCAATTTCATTTTCACTTCCCCACGTCGCGGCCGCGGGAGCAACAAGCGGCTGCTCGTGAGTGTGCCGCCCGCGCACCCGGGCGTTCAAACCACTCGAGCCGGGGGGTCCGGGGGCGCCAGCTTGGGCTCCAGGAGTCAGCTGGTTGGCGGCAGGAGGGGAAAGCAGGTACCCTACCGACTCCTCATCCTAAAGGGCGACCCGAAGGTCGGGAAGGAGGGAGGAGGCTGGCGGCTCGTGGAAGCAACGCTCTTGCCATCCCGTCGGTGGGGCAGGTGTTTACAGCCTCTGTTTTCCGAGTGAGTAAAAGTTCACTTTGTAATACTGCCCACTGCCAAGGAACACAAGGAGCAATGAACTGACAAAACAGCATTACTTAGATACTAGTGCACTACCTGGGCCAAGCGGCGCGTCCTTAACCTTATTTAAACCCTTATCAGTAGCTGAGGGTGTAACCATTTGAGGGGCTGCTGTCATCTGGGACCCTGTCTGGGGGCGATAAGGAAGGCCCTCCCCTATAAGTTCCCTGCCTGCAGCTAAGATGGGCAAGGGTAAGAGCGGATTTTCCTGAAAGATGTCTCACTGTGGCTGGACCAGGAGGCAGGTTTGTATTGGAGTACTTCCAGCCAGGTTCCGATTTGGCCTCTTTAACTTATTACCTGCATTCCCCGGTCAAGTTGCTTAACCTAAGGCCTCAGTCTTCAATGCCCTGAAATGGGGATGATTTAGAGAATGCAAGAATACAGTGTGCACCAGTTCCCTTCAAAGGGTGTTAGCTCAGACTAACACAGTTCACTTGGGACCTGTCGCTTTGGGGTCCCTTGCTTTAAAATATAGATTATCATCTAGTTATACCTGTTCCTTCCCCCACATGCCTTTTCATTGGCCTTCTCCCAAATATCTCTCCCCTCACACAGGAAGTCCCTTCCTAGGAGGCCATAGCTACATATGTGTAAACACTTATCTAAAAACATAGCTCCAGCAGTCCTCTTTCACAGAAGTATTGAGCTCTACAGACGGGTAAAACTATCTAAGTATGCACGTGTGGTGAGGAGAGGGGCGGGTTTAGGATTCTGCTTTGTGGCTGTGGTCCCAGAAATAGATCTGCCATACTCTGTTACTTTTTATCCCCTCTGATAGAATACTATTTGCTACAGTCACTCACTTTCTTATTTCATAAAGCAATGATTGTGATAGATGATTAGAGTAACTATATACAAACTCTGTAGAATTTTTGTCACTCTTTACCCACCCCATGGACCCAAGCAAGCAACCCCATGGTCCTTAATGTTTTCCTTCCTCCCATCACACCACCCATCTTATGCACCTGTTGATGCTGATCCCAAATCTCTCTGGCCCCAGCCCCTCCTCCACCCCTCTGCATCGCCTTCACTCATTTATGGCAGTGGCCTGGGGACTAGGCTTCCCACTCTGACCTCGAACTCGTCCGGGTTAACAGCCAGGTTAAGCAGAAAATCCACTTCAGGTGAAGCACGATTCCAGTCCTAACCCCGCCCCTCAAAAATTTCTCCACGGCCCTCAGAATAAAGTCCATATTATTTTCAAGACCTAAAAAGCCCATTATAATCTGACAGTAGACCTCTTTTCCAGCCTCATCTCCTGCTACTGTGCCCCACACCACTCCCTTGTCAAACCAGCTTCCATTCCTTTTGGTAAAACAACAGAGCCATCCTCTTGTTCGGCGTTTTATCCTCAGGGTAGTGCCCAGCACAGAGGCACTCAACTGCTTAGGAACTTATAGTCGTTTGCCCTTGGTTCTCAGAAAATACTGTAGACTTTATCAGAGTATTTTTTATAGAAATGTAATCGATATTTGTTGTGCGGAATACAGAGAAGTTGAAGGAAGACTATGACACCTGCAATTTTACCGATAAGGAATAGACCTGAAGATATTTTAATGTATGTCCTTTTAGTAATTTTTGTAAAGAACATTTCTGTTCAGCATCTCTGCATCATTTAATAATCGCCATAATACGGCCTGATGCCTATGTGACATCCTTCTGTCCTATTTTACTGCTTTGCTGATTCCTCCTCTGCTGCCAGCCCCCTAAATTATGGTGTGCTGAGACAGTCTAGCCTCGCCGCCCCCTCCTGTTCTCTCATTCTACATGCTTTCTCTTGGAGTGCTCTTGCCTACACCCAAAGCTTTAGATATCACTATTTGGTGATAACTCCAAAATCTATACCTTCTGAGCTCTGGGTGCATTTACCTTCTAGATGTTCCTTGGGTGCAACAAATTATTTATGTCCCAACTAAACTCATAACATTTTCCCCAGCCACCATGTATTTGTTACTTCATTAACCAGCCAGGAAATGGGGAAGCATCACCAACTCCCATCTTTCCTGAGTCCATGGAACTTCCTGGGGGCATGATTAGCGTTTCTAATTTCCAGGCCCCTAAACTCACAAACCATAGAATGGATTTCACTCTGTTCTTATGCTCTTGAAGACGTATGACTGCAGACTCAAATATGACCCCCAAATCCACATGGTATTTGTATATAGGGTCAAAAAATATTTTTAGCCTTTTGATGAGATGCATAGAGTCATAAACCTCTGTGGGAAATGAATCAATATAGCACAGTATAACCATTTTGAAAATCTCTGGGAAAAGTAGTTTTTGCCATGCGAAGGAAATCTGACCAAACATCTGATCTAAAGCAATAAATGTTGTTTGAGCAGTCTAACATAATGAAATAGAGTGAGCTCCTGAGTGAGGTTTGTTTATGTCTCACCTGTGGATTGGAACATCCTAAGATCATCTGTCTGGATGGATCAGGACTCATTTCAAGGGAATCGAGAAAGGACAGTGATGACTTGGCCGTAGAGCAGTCGATCTTTCCATGAATGAAACTTAAAGATACAGTCAAGGTTAACCTTTCTCAAATGGGTTAATTTATTTGTTCTAATAAATGAGACTGATTCGATAAAATAATCATTTAAGTAACGAAATGTGCCCAAGAACTCTTCTTGTTAACATAACAAATAAAAATCTCTGCCATCCAAGAAGTTTTGTTACAGTCTAGTAAATTGGAATGTTAATTTCCATTGTATCATCCGAGTAATGGCCCGGACATCACCTCCAGCTATTATCCCGGTCTTTAGAACTGTACGTTAAACTTACAACTATAGGCTATGATGGCATGCTAACTAGAGGACTAAGTACTTACAGCTGTGATTAAATCAGCGCCCCCCCATAACTCTGCCAGTTGATGCCCTAATTTTTCCCACAGTATCACTAGTACCACTTCTGTCCTGGCCCCCAAGACTCTTTTGCATGTTGATAGAATTCAGCAGAGGTTATAAACTCATGGAAAACGAGTGTTCTGCACTTGCCAGAGCAGTTCCCCAATCAATACAAAGCCGTAGATTATAGTTCTGCACTGCAAAGAATATCATTGTGAATTCCATGTTGAATAAACAATACAGCCATGGTAGATTTTAGTTGAAACAGTAGAACTGCAAAGATGTTGAAAAAGCCACCTAAGTTCAAGGATCATAGGCATTAAGTTGGAGAAGTTCTTGACTACTGTATTACCTCATATAGTGGGTTTTTTTTCCATTTTACTAGAAACTCTGAAATGAGGTTCATTTGTTGCAATTATTCTCTGAAAATCATGAATTTCAATTGAGTAATATATTGCCCAATCCTTAGTAATAAATGTTAATTTTGTCCTGTTCCTCTGGTGAAATAAGGGAAGAAATACTCTTTAAATGCACCAGGGTGTGTGTGTGGGGGGGGTGGGGGATGGGGGAGGTGGGCACAGGGAGGGAGATAGAGATGAGTTTCTGTTGTCCCAAAGCAAAGCTCTCAGCTTCAAAAATTCATATTTTTTTTTTTGCTATCATTTCTCTGTCTTATCCCAAATGGCTTTGAAATATTCATTATGTCTCTAAGGTGATAAACTGCAAAGTAGTGTTTTTAAAGTCAGAAGGGGGAAAGTGCCTATAGCCTTGCCTGGAGATTCTTTAGAAACAATTACTGTAATAGTTTCAAGAATTAAAACTATGTCAGAGACTTCCCTGGTGGTCCAGTGGTTAAAACTTTGCCTCCCAATGCAGGGAGTGCTGGTTCAGTCCCTGGTCAAGGGACTAAGATACCACATGCCTCACAGGGCCGAAAAAACCAAAACATAAAAAAGAGACAATATTGTAACAAATTCAATAAGGACTTTAAAAATGGCCCACATTAAAAAAAAATCTTAAAAAAAATTTTAATATTAAAAAAAGAAAGAGAAACAGAGACATCAGATCCCAAGGAACCAGAAGAAAATTAATAAAAAGCAACTATTTCAAACAAGAAATAAATTTCCAGTTTGTAACATAAATTCAGCAAACCACAAAATTCACTGAATAGGAGTTTTTTAAGAATCTTCTGTTACAGCTTCCACCACTTTTCTGTATGCGCCTCTGCTCACCAGCATGTGAGCCTTGCTGATATTCAGTCTGTTCTCTTTCTCCCCACAGCTTCTGAACACTTTGAGTAATACACCTTATTCTATTTGAAAATGTTTGGAAATTTGCCAATCAGAAAGACACAAAAATGTCATGAAACAAAGGACAAAGAGTATAAATAGTCTTACTTCCTCAAAAAGTTTCATCTCCACTACATCAAAATGTGCATGACATTTCATACATACGGCTGTTGATGTTGCCTCCTTCACCTTGGATGCACCTCCAAGATATTTCCTAGCCATGTTCTGGGTAAGAATAAATGGAAACCCTGCTCTCCCAGAGCTTACATTCTAATGGGGATGATGTCAACATAACCAGACCAATCAGATAGTTACAGATTTGTATCCGTGTGCTGAGAGAAACAAGTAAGACCTTTGACAGAAAATACTAGGGGGCCTATTCATTTCCTGGGGTACCACAAACCAGGTGGCTGAAATAACAGGAGTGTACTGTCTCACAGTTCTGGAAGCTCTATGTCCAGGATCAAGGTGTCCATGGGGTTGGTTCCTTCTGAGGGTTGAGAGGGAAGAGTGTGCTTCCCTCCTAGCTTCTGCAATCCTGGGCATTCTTTGGCTTGTGGAAGCATCACTCCATCTCTGCCTGAATCTTCAGGTGTTCTCTCTGGATGTGCACCTGTATCTAAATTTCCTGTTTTTTATAGAACAGTAGTCTTACTGGATTCAGTTCAGTTCAGTTTACTCGCTCAGTCGTGTCCGACTCTTTGTGACCCCATGGACTGCAGCGTGCCAGGCCTCCCTATCCAACACCAACTTACTGGATTAGGGGCCCCCATACTCCAATATGGGCTTCCCTGGTGGCTCAGTGATAAAGAATCCACCTGCCCAATGCAGGAGACGTGGGTTTGATCTCTGGGTTGGAAAAGTCCCCTGGAGAAGGAAATGGCAATCTATCAGTATTCTTGCCTGGGAAATCCTACGGACAGAGGAGCCTGGCAAGCTACTGTCCATGGGGTCATGAAGAGTCGGACATGACTTAGCAACTAAACAACAACAACAACAATACTCCAGTATGATCTCATCTTAATTCATTGCATCTGCAAAGACACTCTGAGGTCCTGGGGGTTAGCATTGCAACATGTAAATTTTGAGGGGCATTCACTTCAACATATGACAGGCACCAACTGTTTGATGAAGCACTGATGCAGGGGAGAGAGTGGAGGCAAAGGCCTTGAGAAGCAAAAGGGCCCAGCGTATTCTGGAAACCAAAGGAAGGTAAATGTGACTTAAAAGTTCTGAATGAGGGTGAGGACACAAGCAGAGGCCAGAACAAGGAGTATGGATTTTTATTGTGAGATCAATGGGAAGATTTTGAAGAGTTCTGTGGTTTTAAAATGTCACACTATAAATTTCCCACATCAGTGAAATGCAAGGATTTCTTAATTTGTGGATTTCTTAGCATTTGCAACAGTTCTTTTGCTGACCTCTCAGTTCATTACATGATGAATTTGTTGAGGAAACAACACATTAAGGATATTTGGAAACAGTTTGATCTCATTTTTCATTTCTTTTTTGTATTTCTAAAGTATTTCTTCCCCTTTAACATTTTCTCTGATTTTCATCTCTACAAGCAAATATTTACTTCATGCTCTTTATCACACCCCCATAAGAACTTTCCTTAAAAAAAAGAAGATACATTCAACTGTGGATTCCTGGCACACACTATTTTCCTTAGACTGTTTGGAGTGAACAGTGATAATTCTCAGAGATTATGTCACCACAAAATCAATATTCATCCCCAAATTTAATGGTTTTGAATATTTTTTCTCTTTTTGACTTCGAAAAATTTTCAGAATTTTTTTTCCATCAGAAACCCCTTGTGTGTAATGAATAGTTAGGATGTGTGTGTGTGTGTGGTGGGGAGGTGGGCGGGTACAGGGAGGGAGATAGAGATGAGTTTCTGTTGTCCAAAAGCAAAGCTTTCAGCTTCAAAAACTTCATAATTTTTCTTTTTTGCTATCAAAAAACTGAATTTTTATTGGCAGAAGTTTTAGGTAAAACTTCTCGATTTGCCTTGGATGTTGTGTAATTTGAAAGCAAATATTAGTGTAAATAGCCCATCACATTTTTCTCCGTATCCAACTGTGGATACTGGATTTCATCTCCTGACAACCAAAAAAAAAAAAAAAAAGTCACTTTCTTTCCTGTTTTACATATTGAAGTTTTGAGGAAGTTTTGAAGATTTCATTTGGGGAAAAGCTTCTGTAGCTTTTTTTTTTTTTTTAAAAAAAAAGACCAAAGTCTCAAATACTGGCTGTTAGTTCAGCTTCATTTTGCTATACTTGGAGATAAGAAAGAAGACACAGCAAAGTGTGAGTGAGGATCTTTAAGACTGAAGGAGATACAGAAATATGCAGACCAAGGAACAGAAACTGGAGGGAGGGTGGATGGGTGAGTTCCTGCTGGGTAGCCAGGCAGAGCCAGCCCCAGAGGATGGACCAATCTTTAGGTTCATCCTCACTAGACTTGCTCAGATTGTCTCCATATTTTCCTTGTTTTTAGTTCCTATCTTGACAAAACTTTTCATCTTTTCAAGGGTGTAAAACCAACAGAATCATTACCATTTGTTTCACCATGTGTGTGGTTGATGTCATGTTGGGTTTTTTTTTTAATGTTTTATTTTTATCTTTTGGACATACCGTACAGCATATGGGATCTTAGTTTCCCAACCAGGGATTGAACCCTTATCCCCTGCAGTGGACGTACAGAGTCTTAACCACTGGCTGGCTGGCTGGTGTGCATGCTCCATCATGTCCAACTCTTTGCAACCCCATGGACTGTGGCCCTCCAGGCTCCTCTGTCCATGGAATTTTCCAAGCAAGACTACTGGAGTGGGTTGCCATTTCCTTCTCCAAGGGATCTTCGTGACCCAGGGATCAAACCAGTGTCCAAAGATGTTCATATATACAAGGCGAAAAAGGAACTATATCAAAACATTAATAGTGGTTGTCTTTGAGTAACAGAACTGGGTGATTTTTTTTGTTTAAAAATTAACATTTTTGAGGATAGATTTTCCTTTTATTAATGTAAAAATGTTATATATTTTATAGATGATTTCAGAAAATTATTTCTTGATATGCTTATGATTTTTATGCAAATGACTTATTTTAGCTAGTTTCTTCTCTTGAACTTCAAAAAGGAAAGCACTGGTTTATACATCTTATATCTTACACTGCATCCTTATAAGAATTTTTAAATCTGTCTAGATAATTTTTTCCTACAAATGCTATATAGTTTCTTCTAGTCTTTAATTATATCAAAATATTAATTTTTAATGACTCTCCAAAGAAACATATAAAACCAAACATAAATTACCATGTGTCCAGATCAGTGGCTATTAATAAGTGATATATTCCATGATGATTATTAATATTTGAATAAGCTTTTGCTTTGATTCACATCATGTTTTAAATATGCTGTTTGAAAAAGATTGACTTGAGAAATCTATAACTAAAGAATCTTTTCTACTTGTAAGGTTTCATTTCATTTGGATGTAAGAATATTACTAGATGCTTAGATGCTCAGCAAATTCAAATTCTTAGATCTCAAATATGAATGAGGATTCTAAGAAAAATACCATAATTTTATGTTACCTTTTTTTCTTTCTTTGCCTTTCCTCTTTCTGGCACTTTCAGCTTTAGTCATCATAGTTCCTATTTTGCTTGCTTTATTTCCACATACAATAGGATTATCAGAAGGGAGGGAAAACAGCCCATCTGAAGGCAGTGAAGGGAAGGATGTTTATCTTTCTCACACACACATACACATGCACACAGAGGAGAGGCGGCTTCTCTGCATTGTGGAAACTCACTTCAGAATACTTTTCCCTCAGAAGTAAGAAGAAACTATGATGGTATAAGTATACAGTTTTCATTCATGATGGGTTAAAATAAAAGTTCGTGGGCTGGCCCAGGAATACACCATTTTATAACATTGTACACATGGGAAACTTTCATTCTGAAATCTAGACAGCTGTTCTCAAAAGATACTGTGAGGGCTCAGTGGGTTGTGTGGGCCTGGGACTGCCAGCCCCCTGCAGGGGCATCCTTAACAGTCTGGAGGAGATGGGAAAGAAAGAAACCTGGGTCTTGACCTTGAGGCATTTGCATTTGGGAGATGGGACCCACAATGGAAAGAGGATTATTTCAAGATACAGATTAGATGTGGCCCCACTCCCAGGTAATAGTTTAATACATTTTTTTAATCTGTTCATTCAGCATCTGTTTCTTGACTTGATAGTACTTATCTATTTTTTATATTCTAAATGATATTTTCTAACATAAATAATATATATTGTTTATATATGTAAATATATGTATACATATATGTATTATTACATTACATATGTATGCATACATATATTATTACATTATACAAATACGTATTATATATGTAAATAAGCATTATATCTATTATATCTATATTATATATAATATATTACATCTAATATAATAATACATATATGACAGTAGGAATGCTCAAACTACCATACAATTGCACTCATCTCACATGGTAGCAAAGTAATCCTCATAATTCTCCAAGCCAGGCTTCAACAGTATGTAAACCGTGAACTTCCAGATGTGCAAGCTAGATTTAGAAAAGCCGGAGGAACCAGAGATCAAATTGCCAACATCCATTGGATTATTGAAAAAGCAAGAGAGTTCCAGAAAAACATCTACTGCTTTATTGACTATACCAAAGCCTTTGACTATGTGGATCACAGCAAACTGTGGAAAATTCTGAAAGAGATGAGAATACCAGACCACCTGACCTGCCTCCTGGGAAATCTGTATGCAGCTCAAGTTAGAACTGGACATGGAACAACGGACTGGTTCCAAATAGGGAAACGAGTACATCAAGGCTGTATATTGTCACCCTGCTTATTTAACTTATATGCAGAGTACATCATGAGAAATGCTGAAATGGATGAAGCACAAGCTGGAATCAAGATTGTGGGGAGAAATATCAATAACCTCAGATATGCAGATGACACCATCCTTATGGCAGAAAGCAAAGAAGAACTAAAGAGCCTCTTCATGAAAGTGAAAGAGGAGAGTGAAAAAGTTGGCTTAAAACCCAGCATTCAGAAAACTAAGACCATGGCATCTGGTCCCATCACTTCATGGCAAACAGGTGGGGAAACAATGGAAACAGTGATAGTCTTTATTTTCTTGGGCTCCAAAATCTCTGCAGATGGTGACTGCAGCCATGAAATTAAAAACGCTTGCTCCTTGGCAAGAAAGTTATGACCAATCTAGACAGCATATTAAAAAACAGAGACATTACTTTGTCAACAAAGGTCTGTCTAGTCAAAGCTATGGTTTTTCCAGTAGTCATGCATGGATGTTAGAGTTGGACTGTGAAGAAAGCTGAGCGCCAAAGAATTGATGCTTTTGAACTGTGGTGTTGGAGAAGACTCTTGAGAGTCCCTTGGACTGCAAGGAGATCCAACCAGTCCATCCTAAAGGAAATCAGCCCTGAACGTTCATTGGAAGGACTGATGTTAAAGCTGAAACTCCAATACTTTGACCGCCTGATGGAAAGAGCTGACTCATTTGAAAAGGCCCCGATGCTGGGAAAGATTGAAGGCAGAAGGAGAAGGGGACAATAAATGATGAGATGATTGGATGGCATCACCGACTTGATGGACATGAGTTTGAGTAAACTCGGGGAGTTGGTGATGGACAGGGAAGCCTGGCGTGCTGCAGTCCATGGGGTCACAAAGAGTCGGACACAACTGAGGGACTGAACTGAACTGAATGATGACAGTAGAAAATAGAGCAATGAAGACTTATTTGTCATGATGAAATCAGGAAGAACTTGAATGTTGGTAACTGAATGATTGAATAAACTAAGGTTGATCTATTCAGTGGGATATTAGGCAGCAATAAAAAAGAAAAAATTTAGAATATCTGTTTTTATGGATAGGGGCCAGGATGTATTGTAAAGAATGAAGCTCATGATGCAATGAAATGTTCACAGTTTGATTTCCTTTTTTGCAAAGATGACAGAGCTAGTGTTAGTTGCTTAGTTGTGTTTGACTCTGCCACCCCATGGATTGTAGCCCCCCAGACTCCTCTGTCCATGTGATTTTCCAGGCAAGAATATTGGAATGGGTTGCCTTTCCCTTCTCCAAGAGATCTTCCCAACCCAGGGATGGAACCCATGTCTCCTGCATTGTAGGAGGATTATTTACTGAGTCTCCAGGGAAGCCCAAAAGACATCAGTGGACCCCTCCACAAAAAGTTTGAATTTAAAAGGGTAAAGATGTAGATACAAAGCTGTTAATGTTGGTAACCTTAAGGACAAGTGGGCTACTCATTTTTTCCTTTATTTTTGTATTGAGGAAAAAGATGATAATCTTAAAATGAAAATTTGGAAATACAGAGCAGATTAAAGAGAAAGATTAAAGTCCCTTTGAGGGGCTTCTCTGGTGGTCCAGTGGTTAAGATTCCACCTTCTAATCCAGCCAGTGTGGATTTGATCCCTGATCAGAGAACTACAATCCCACCTGCTGCAGGGTGCAGCCAAAATTATTATTATAAGGTAAAATTTAAAAATATTTAAAAAATTATATTGACTTCTGATTTCTGTTTTATTTGGTATTATGTGTGTGTGTGTGATAGAGAGAGAAACTGCCCTTGATAATCAATTATAAATAGACTTCTTGAGGGTCCACTAGTCTACCTCACTTCAGGGCCCTTCTGGCAAGACTGCTTTAACCCAGAGCCACCCCACAGAACCACAACGGAGAGACCTAAGCAGGCTGACATTTCCCTTCCCTAAAGCATCCTACCCTCCCTGAGGGAAAGGCCTCAGATCCCCACAGCCTAAAAGGAGAGCCGGAGTTTCCTAAAGTGAAAAACTATGGGACTAAAGGCCATGGCTCTCATGCCAGCTTGACCCTCGTCTTGTTGAGGCTTCTCTGGTCCCCCTGAGGAATTCTCCTACGTCACCGTACAGAACCAAGATGGCGTCCCCCTCCCCGCCCCGGGCAGGCCGGATGCGCCCACCAGAAGGACGCCAGCAGCTGGTGGAGTCTGGTCCACTGAATACCCTTTGACAAAATGTGTGTTCCTGCTCAAAACAGTGCTTGTGCCTCCATGACATCAGTTCAGTGGCCTCAGGAAAAGCAGGGACGTTAGTCCAGTTTTCTCTGTACCTCTTCTGAAGGATAATTCACTGAGTGATAGGCGTCCATTGCGTCAGTATGGCACGTCATCAGTCAAGCACAAAAAGAAACGGTTCCACGTGGTAAACAAGGAAGCACAGCAAGGATACCAGAGGAAGGGCTCGGGCTTCCACTGATGGTGGAATTTGAGCTGTTCCTTAAAGAACAGGTTCACAATGAGTAATTAAAAATAAATTCATCTGTGAGTGTGTCATACTGAGTCGTTAACCTTAAAATTTCTTGCCAGGAGCTTTCAGAGTTTAAAATGTCCTCTGGTCCCACACGGAACACCTGTCTAACAAACTCCTCTGGTCCTACAGTCCCAGCCAATTCGGTGTTTAAGCCAGAGGGATTTTGTTGAATTATATATCAAATGTATTTCTAGAGTTAAGAAACTAGTTTGTTTTCTATTAAAAATTAGATATGGGAGTAGAGGGGAATAGAAACACTCACATCCAACATGTGGAAGAAATATGTGCATTTAATAAGATCTCTGAGGCAGCTCTTCAGCCTCTAAAACTATAGGTTGAGAACTATTTCCTTGCGACACTTTGATTCCATGGGAATGAAAGGGAAGACAGTCACCAGATTAGTGCCTGCAGACATGAATTCCTTGAACGCTCTGAGGTTCCGGCATGTGTCACTGGACGGGCAGATGGAATACTGTGGACCTGCCCTTGGCCACATTCAGGATGTATAGAAAAGTCTGTGCTCAGTCGCTTTAGTTGTATCCAACTCTTTGCGACCCCAAGGACTGTAGCCCACCAGGGTCCTCCATCCCTGTGATTCTCCAGGCAAGTATAGCAGAATGGGTTGCCATGCCCTCCTTCAGGGGATCTTCCTGACCCAGGAATTGAACCTGCATCTCTTATGTCTCCTACATTGGCAGGTGAGTTCTTTACGACTAGTGTCATCTGGGAAGCCGCATATAGAGGAGTAGCCTCAAGTTATTAACTCAGCATTCTATTCACAAGTTATTTTAATTACATGGCCTTGACCATTCCATGATACCAGACAGCTGGTGAAAACTAAAGAAGGAAAAAAATCTAACATCCAGATGTTTTTAGCTTGTGGTCATGTAGGCAAAACACCTGTGCACCAAACTAGTATTTTATCCAGATGTTTGATGACCTTTAACCCTTTTCTGTATAGTTTATTTCTTCCTATTAGCCAGTAGATTAAAATTTATCTCCAAGTTTAGGCTTTTATGAAACAAAAATAAAGGAATTATAAGAATCCACCCCATGTGGTGAGTCCTGTTTTCTGCTACAAAAATATGGGAGACGCTGGTTTCAGAAGAACAGAGTAAAGACATACCCACTCAACCCCTTTCTCTCAAAATTGACCAAGAAACATCAAGGAAAACAGGTAACAGAAATTGATACCCATCATTCAGAAACTGGAGATGTCTGTGCTCTTGGTATATGGAGACAGGATTTCAAAAGAGGAATATCAAAGAGTCAGAGAGAAGGAAGGTCAAACCTCAGTGTCTGCAAAGGGTGGGGGAGGAATGTCTATGAGAAGTGAGCTAATTTTCCATACAGAACCCAGAAAAGCACAGGAATGGGAAAATCTGGGCAGGGGCTAGCAGGATTAAATTGAACCCGCCCCACCCCCTACCCCGGTTCTGCACCCTCATCCAGTTCCCAAGCAGTTTATCGACCTCTCTTCTTCCAGACAGTAAGGTGAGCATAAAAAGTGAAAGTGAAAGTTGCTTAGTCGTATCTGACTCTTTGCAACTCCATGGACTATACAATCCATGGAATTCTCCAAGCCAGAACACTGGAGTGGGTAGCCTTTTCCTTCTCCAGGAAATCTTCCCAACCCAGGGATCAAACCCAGGTCTCCCGCATTGCAGGTGGATTCTTTACCAGCTGAGCAACATAACTCTCATCCCTTAAGTGCAGGACACATGTAATGAATTCTTTCCAAAGAGAACAGTATGGAAATAGAGGCAAAGGTAACTTTATAATGGAGAAACCTGACCAAGTACCTCACCCAAGTGATCAAAGTTAACGTCATCAGTGATAAATCGTGTTGATAGCATGAACCTTCAATATGATATAATGACAATGACTCAGTGGCCTTTGTCTCAAAAACCCATAACTCCAATGCAGTAGGCAGAATAGTGCCCCCCCCCCGCAAATGTCCACATTCTAACCCCAGAATGTACTGTGATGGTTTAGTTGCTAAGCTGTGTCTGACTCTTGGAAGCCCATCGACTGTAGCCTGCCAGGCTCCTCTGTTCATGGGATTCTCTAGGCAAGAACCCTTATGGGAAAAGAGACTTTGCAGATGAGATTAAGGATAGGGACCTTGAGATGCAGAGATTATCCTGGATTATCTGGGTGAACCCAATCTAATCATAAGAGTTCTTAAAAGTGGAGAACTTTTACTGCTCTGTCGCCAGAGACGAGAAGTGACAGTGGTAGCAGGGTCAGAGATGGAAGTGTCGGAGAGAGTCACTGTTTGTTGCTCCAGGAATGGACCACTGGCCAAGGGACTGTATTGATAGATGGCTTCTAGAGACTGGAAAAGGCAAGGACACAGTATCCCCAAGAATTTCTGGAAAGAAATATAGCCCAGGTGACTAATTTTGTCCCAGTGAGACTCACGTCAGACTTCTGACCTACAGAACTGTAAGTAATAAATTTGTGTTGTGTGGTTTAAGCCACTAAGTTTGTAGTAATTTGTTACGGCAACAATAAAAAAAAGTAATACGCTCCATCTAACCATGATGAAAACGTCACCCCAACCCAAACTGAGGGACATTCTGCAAAGCTCAAAATTCTCAAAGTCATCCAAAACAAATAGTACAGAAACTGTCACAACCTAGAGATGCCTAAGGAGGCAGGATAACTACATGTAAGGTGGCATACTAGATAAGAAAAAAGACATTGATAAAAACTAAGAAAATCTGAATAAAGTATCAACTTTAGTTAATAGTATCATAATGCTATTATGTTGGTTCATGAGCTCTAATAAATGTATCACGATAACATAAAATGTTAGCAATAGCGGAAATTGGGTAAGAGTATATAGAAACTCTGCACTATTTTTATAATTTTTCTGTAAATCAAGACTTCTCAAACAAAAGTTTATTTAAATAAATTCACTGGATAGGAATAGCAGTAGATTAGGCACAAAAGGCCAGGGAATATGAAATGATACCAATACAATCTATCCATAGTGAAGCACAGAGATTAAAAAAAAAAAAAGATTGAAAGAAAATATAAACAAAGACAAAAGTCTTGAAAACTGACTTGAAGCCACCAGAAACTGGAAGAGACAAGGAAGGATTCTCCCCAGCACTTTTCCAGGCCAGAAGCTATGGTCACATGTACACTTTGCTGCATATATAACTATGATCAACTACCTCTACCTTTCTAAGTACATAAAGTGAAATGGGTATAAAATCACTAACTCTACAACTATCTGCTTCACACACAGACTCTGGATTGGTTAGAGTTTTATCATCCTTCATCTCAACCTCACAGTCTTATGTTGTCCCATATGGAGTTCAGGGTGATTCATCTTCTTTTCCAAGTTGATAATTTTCCAATATCAGGCAAATTCCTGACTTTAGTGTTTTGTACCTTTTTATGCCAATACAATGCCAGGTCAGATCCAGAGATTGGGAGAACACAGAATGGCACATAAAGAAAGGCTAGTTGTTAATTCTAGCAAAATGATCAAGTACGTTTTTTTTTCCTCTGTACCTAAGGATAAATTTTTAAAACCTTTTGGATACATTTTCCCCAGTTTTATTGAGAAACAGTTGACATACATCACTGTGTAACTTCAAGGCCACCAGGATAATGGTTTGATTTATACATTAATACTTTTAATGAGGACAATTAAATAGATTGAAACTAAATGTGTTTTCATAGTAAGGCCATTTTCATCAGTAAGGCCAGTGATCTTGATAAACCTTAATTGGTAGAAAAATTTTAGCTGTTTCATGTGGCTCAATAAAAATATGAACATACCTACACATATATCAGAGAGTCATAAAAAAAATTTGAGCGTGAGTCCACTCAACTTTTTTTAGGGTTGGGTTTTTTTTTTTTTTTGAATGTGGACCATTTCTCAAGTCTTTATTGAAGGTTTATTGCAATATTGCTTCTGTTTTATGTTTTGGTTTGTTGGTTGTGAAGTATCTAGGTTATTAGCTCTTCAACCAAGGATTGAGCTCACACCCCCTGCATTGGAAGGTGAAATCCTACCTGCTGGACTGTCAGGGAAGTCCCACTCATCCACTTTTAATGATAATATCTGACCTGTTTTTAGTAGAATGAATCATTTTTCTGAGAGTGATGAGAGATTTGGACCAAACCAATACTCCCAGGCTTTTTATCACCAAAGGAAGGGAAGTGTAGGGAAGGAGCATTTACTGGGTATACAGTATGGACTAGATGCTCTGCTTAAACACCCTACCTCCCTAATACATCACTTCCTCTGAGGTTGGGGTTCTCATTCCCATTCCGATATTTTGTCACCTCTTTGCTGTCTGCTTTGTTTCCTGAAGGTTCGCTCTGGACTCAGATGCACCGAAGTGTTAACGCATGTACACCTGTGGTGGATTCATGTCAATCTATGCCAAAACCAATACATAATTGTAAAGTAAAAATTAAAAATAAATAAATAAATTTAAAATATATCACATCACACTCCTGCCTAACGTGCCTCAGGCATTCCCCAGAACAATTAGAATAAAATCCACTCACTTCCATGGCCTACAAAATGCCTGCATGGGGTCTGGTCCACACCCACCTCTCTCTGTCT
The DNA here is from genome assembly GCF_014754425.2 of Oryx dammah. NCBI lineage: Eukaryota > Metazoa > Chordata > Mammalia > Artiodactyla > Bovidae > Oryx > Oryx dammah. The sequence goes on from NW_024070191.1 coordinate 13,875,435, forward strand.
CTCTCACCCCATCTGAGATCACTCTCTCCCCCATTTGCTCACCATGTTTTAGCTCAGGGGTCAGCAAATGATGGGTTCCTCCGATGGTTCAGCAGGTAAAGAACTCACCTGCCAATGGAGGAGACGCAGGTTCGATTCCTGGATTGGGAAGATCCCCTGGAGAAGGAAATGGCAATCCACTCCAGTATTCTTGCCTGGAATCCCATGGACAGAGGAGCCTGGTGGGCTACAGTCCACGGGGTCACAAAGAGTTAGACACAACTGAGCAAACGACAGCCCACAGGCAAAAGCCAGGGAACCTGTTTTTGTACAGCCCCTCAGCTGAGAATGGCTTTTATTAATACGTTTTTTGTTGTTCAGTCGTTCAGTTGTGTCCAACTCCTTGCAACCCCATGGTCTGCAGCATGTCAGACCTCCCTGTCCTTCACCATCTCCCAGAGCTGCTCAAACTCACATCCTTTGAATCAGTGATGCCATCCGACTGTCTCGTCTTCTGTCGTCCCCTACTTCTCTCGCCTTCGATCTTTCCCAGGATCAGAGTCTTTCCCAGTGAGTCAGCTCTTCTCATCAGGTGGCCAAAGTATTGGAGCTTCAGTTTCAGCATCAATCCTTCCAATTAATATTTAGGATTAATTTCCTTTAGGACTGGTTTGATCTTGCAGTCCAAGGGACTCTCAAGAATCTCCAAAACCACAGTTCAAAACCATCCATTTTTTAGCACTCAACCTTCTTTATGGTCCAAGTCTCACATCCATACAGGACTACTGAAAAAACCATAGCTTTGACTAGATGGACCTTTGTTGGCAAAGTAATGTCTCAGCTTTTTAATATGCTGTCTAGGTTTTCATAGCTTTTCTTCCATGGGCCAAGCGTCTTTTAATTTCGTGGCTTCAGTAACCATCTGAGGTGATTTTGGAGCCCAAGAAAACAAAGTCTGTCATTGTTTCCATTGTTTCCCCATATATTTGCCATGAAGTGATGGGACCGGATGCCATGATCTCAGTTTTCTGAAAGTTGAGTTTTAAGCCAGCTTTTTAAAATGGTTGCAAAAAAAGTCAAAAGAAGAATATTGCAACATGTGAAAATAGGCAATTCAGTTCTCTGTGTCTTTAAATGAGGCTTTATTGGAACACAGCCACCCTCACCCATGTGGGCCTCCCTGATGGCTCAGATGGTAAAGAATCTTCGCACAATATGGGAGACCTGGGTTCCATCCCTGCGTCAGGAAGGTCCCCTGGAGGAGAAAATGGCTACCTACTCCAGTATTCTTGCCTGAGAAATCCCATGGACAGAGGAACCTGGCAGACATCTCTAACCTATATGAGCATCCCTGGAGAGAGACTGGGTTGAAGTTTCCTTCTTTTCCATCCAGCAGCAGCAATGAAATGAGAAGTTTTCTGGAGACCAGGCTTGATGCTTAAGGACCTGGCCATTCCTCCTGCAGTCAGTGTGAAGGATGCTCCCCACCTATACACCAAGAGCCTAGGGAGTGGGAGGAAGGGACTGTGAGCTCCATCTCCCAGGCTCCAGGCAACAGAGGAGGCTTCAGAGACCCTCCCTGGAGTCATTCCTGCCATGGCTCTGTCAGATCACAGCTGGCAAAACAGCAAGCACTGCCCAGAATTTCTGGTGTAACTTGTGAACACAGGAAAGGGGGTGAGGCATTCTTCATTGCATCGCTCTGGTCCACGGGAGCAGTCTGCCACTCTCTGGATAAAAGGGGCGGGAACTTAGTGTGAGGAGGAGTCAAAGCGCACACCTTTTCAACCAGAAGGCCTGTTCTCTCCACAACAGCTGCAGGACCACGGACAGTCACTCGCCCACTCAGAGCCGGATCCTCTTCTATGAACTACTGTTACCAACTTGTCTACCTTATCTGCCTGGTAAACTATGACTTACAGGACTATAAAGCCTTCATTCATTGTCTCTTAAGTCCATGAAGCTGAGAACACCAAAGTCTACCTAATACACACCCCTGTGACAGCCCCACAATGAAGCCTACTTAGTTAAATTGATACATCCTTTTTTTTTTCTTTTTTAAACTGGATCATCCTTAGGTGTATTATTTTTGTTCTTAAAAATATGAAAAGAGAAGATGTGTGTGAGACTTTAAGGGATGCCGGCTTAAAATGCAAATACATCGTGTGGGATGCAGGGGGAAGTCTATCAGAGGCAACAATGAGAAAGGGAGATTCTGAAAAAGAAGGAACAGATCACAGCCGGCCAGGGAGAGAAAAGCCTCAGTATTTCCACTCACGTTTAAGTGGCAGTCTTCGTTTAGAAACAAAGTGTTTCCCCAAACAATTCAGCGAGTGAGGCTTGGTTAGGAATGGATTTTGTGTAACTGAGAGCACTGGACTCCAAGGGGAGCATTCCGACAGAGGCTGTGGGGGGATTTTGAACTGAAATTTAGAGGGAAATGCAGTGAGTCCACCAAGAGTGAGGTCAATGCTCGGCTCAGAGCTGATGTTGTTTTTTTAAAATATAAATTTATTTATTTTAATTGGAGGCTAATTACTTTACAATATTGCAGTGGTTTTCCCATACATTGACATGAATCAGCCATGGGTGTACATGGGTGTTCCCCATCCTGAACCCCCCTCCCACCTCCCTCCCCATCCCATCCCTCTGGGTCATCACAGTGCACTAACCCTGAGCACCCTGTCTTATGCATCGAACCTGGACTGGCGATTCATTTCTTATATGATAATATACATGTTTCATTGCTATTCTCCCAAATCATCCCACCCTCGCCCTCTCCCATGGAGTCCAAAAGAATGTTCTATACATCTGTGTCTCTTTTGCTGTCTCACATACAGGGTTATCATTATCATCTTTCTAAATTCCATATATATATGTGTTATTATACTGTATTGGTGTTTTTCTTTCTGGCTTACTTCACTCTGTATAATAGGCTCCAGTTTCATCCACCTCATTAGAACTGATTCAGATGTATTCTTTTAATGGCTGAGTATACTCCACTGTGTATATGTACCACAGCTTTCTTATCTGTTTGTCTGCTGATGGACATCTAGGTTGCTTCCATGTCCTGACTATTATAAACAGTGCTGCAATGAACATTGGGGTACACGTGTCTCTTTCAATTCTGGTTTCCTCGGTGTGTATGCCCAGCAGTGGGATTGCTGGGTCATAAGGCAGTTCTACTTCCAGTTTTTTAAGGAATGTCCACACTGTTCTCCTTAGTGGCTGTACTAGTTTGCATTCCCACCAACAGTGTAAGAGGATTCCCTTTTCTCCACACCCTCTCCAGCATTTATGGCTTGTAAACTTTTGGATAGCAGCCATTCTGACTGGCATGAAATGGTACCTCATTGTGGTTTTGATTTGCATTTCTCTGATAATGAGTGATGTTGAGCATCTTTTCATGTGTTTGTTAGCCATCTGTATGTCTTCTTTGGAGAAATGTCTGTTTAGTTCTTTGGCCCATTTTTTGATTGGGTCGTTTATTTTTCTGGAATTGAGCTGTAGGAGTTGCTTGTATATTTTTGAGATTAATTCTTTGTCAGTTGCTTCATTTGCTATTATTTTCTCCCATTCCAAAGGCTGTCTTTTCACCTTGCTTATAGTTTCCTTTGTTGTGCAGAAGATTTTAATTTTAATTAGGTCCCATTTGTTTATTTTTGCTTTTATTTCCAATATTCTGGGAGGTGGATCATAGAGGATCCTGCTGTGATTTATGTCAGAGAGTGTTTTGCCTATGTTCTCCTCTAGGAGTTTCATAGTTTCTGGTCTTACATTTAGATCTTTAATCCATTTTGAGTTTATTTTTGTGTATGGTGTTAGAAAGTGTTCTAGTTTCATTCTTTTACAAGTGGTTGACCAGTTTGCCCAGCAGCACTTGTTAAAGAGATTGTCTTTTCTCCATTGTATATTCTTGGCTCCTTTGTCAAAGATAAGGTGTCCATAGGCGTGTGGATTTATCTCTGGGCTTTCTATTTTGTTCCATTGATCTATATTTCTGTCTTTGCAGATGACATGATCCTCTACATAGAAAACCCTAAAGACTCCACTGGAAAATTACTAGAGCTAATCAATGAATATAGTAAAGTTGCAGGGTATTAAATCAACACACAGAAATCCCTTGCATTCCTATACACTAATAATGAGAAAATAGAGAAATTAAGGAAACAATTCCATTCACCATTGCAACAAAAAGAATAAAATACTTAGGAATATATCTACCTAAAGAAACAAAAGACCTATATATAAAAAAAACTATAAAACACTGGTGAAGGAAATCAAAGAGGACACTAATAGATGGAGAAATATACCGTGTTCATGGATTGGAAGAATCAATATAGTGAAAATGAGTATAATACCCAAAGCAATCTATAGATTCAATGTAATCCCTATAAAGCTACCAATGGTATTTTTCACAGAGCTAGAACAAATAATTTCACAGTTTGTATGGAAATACAAAAACTTTGAATAGCCAAAGCAATCTTGAGGAAGAAGAGTGGACTAGAGGAATCAATCTGCCTGACTTCAGGCTCTACTACAAAGCCAAAGTCATCAAGACAGTATGGTACTGGCACAAAGACAGAAATGTAGATCAGAGTTGTTTTAACATAAATCTATGTCTGTTAAGACCCTGATGCTGAAAAATATTGAAGGCAGGAGGAGAAGGGGATGACAGAGGATGAGATGGTTGGATGGCATCACCGACTCAATGGACATGAATTTGAGTAAGCCCCGGGAGTTGGTGATGGACAGGGAGGCCTGGCATGCTGCAGTCCATGGGGTCACAAAGAGTCAGACATGACTGAATGACTGAACTGAACTGATGTCTGTTAAGGCTGGTTTTGAGAGCCCTGGCCCTGAAGTTGGGAGATGGGGGCCCAAGAGGGTATTCTGACACTTTCTAGCTATGAGAAGCTACTCTCCGGGGGAGGGGGTGGTGTTTCTGCTGTAAAATTGGGATTCTACCATTCAGGGCTATTGTGAGGAGCAGAAATCTGCATGTAAAGTGACTTCCATGGTGCCCTCTTCAGAGGGAAGCTGTCAATGCTGTGTTAACCTTCCAGGTCAGTCACTGTGTAGACACACACTTCTAAAATCACCTCACCAAGCTGATATGTTGTTCATTTGCTCAGTCATGTCCAACTCTCTGCAACGCCATGGACTGCAGCACGCCAGGCTTCCCTGTCCTTCACTATTTTCTGGAGTTTGCTCAAACTCATGTCCATTGAGTCAGTGATGCCCTCCAGCCATCTCATCCTCTGTCATTTCCTTCTCCTCCTGCCCTCAATCTTTCCCAGCATCAGGGTCTTTTCAAATGAGTTGGCTCTTCGAATCAGGTGGCCAAAGTATTGGAGCTTCAGCTTCAGCATCAGTCCTTCCAATGAATATTCAGGGTTGATTTCCTTTAGGATTGACTGGTTTGATCTTACTGTCCAAGGGACTCTCAAGAGCCTTCTCCAGCACTACAGTTCAAAAGCATCAGTTCTTCAGTGCTCAGCCTTCTTTCTGGTCCAGCTCTGATATGAAAAGCTGACAGATTCTACCTGGGGTACCTGGAGATGCTTCACCATGAGAGAACCACAAGAACAGAAAGAACCATCTGCTGCCACAGATGCCAAGGGAACAGGGAGGGTCCTTGCTTGGCTGAAGACTGGAGTGAGTCTGGGGTCTGACTCAGATAATTCATGCAAGGCCAAAGCCACAGGACTTATTCAGAAAGGGACGTGGGGCCCAGAGAAAGAACTCTGGCTGAACGGAGAGATTAGGCTGGAAAGATAAGAGTGGGAAGCAGAAAGTGGGTATGGGCCAGGAAGGTCTGAGCAGGTGGTACACACAGCTAGCTGGCTGACACTCTGGCACTGGGGCATGGCAGGAGCACTTTCCTCCACTATCTCGCAAAACACACTGACCTTGCACAGGGGTAACCTTTCTCACCCATCCCCAACCCACTCAGACTAGCTGTCAGCTTCCTTGGATGGATGCTTGCCCAGCTGCCTGTCATGCCCCAGTGGCATCCAGGTGAGGAAGGGAGCAGAGCCACTGCTCCTTTCCTCACCTGCAACAAACAAGAAGACAAAGAAGAGAGCAGAGGCGGGGCTGGGTGAAAGGCCACTTGCCCTGGCTGGCAGTTTGAGGTGAGCCAGGAGGCTCCAGGCCCCTAGGATCTGGAAGATTCCTTGGGTACAGGTGGAAGAGGCAACTCAACGTTGCAAAGGCCAACCCTCTTGTACACTTACAAAACCATTTCTCAGCATCCATTTACAGCAACTCAGCGAGCACCTTCAAAGTTTAAAACTTGGAGATGGGGAGAGAGCAGGATGGGTGCTGATGAGAAATGGCCCCGAGTTCTAGTCTGTACTGCTTTCCTCCATCTCTCATGCATCTTCCTGGCCTCGCTGTTGGCACCAGTTGGCAGATAGGATCACTGTCCAGTTGTTCAATATTACCAGCCAATCTATATGAGACAAAAGACAGTTTAGGATCCTTGATTTTAAAATGTATGAAACAGTGGGGTGGGTGAAAGATTAATACTGAATATTTTTCAAGACTTTGTATAATATTTTATATACAAATAGACTGTGGATTTCCAAGAAGAAAACAGAGCATGTAGCATTTCTATTGTACTGCAGAAAACACTACAGGCTGGATTGAGCGCCACTCCGAATTCACAGGTCGAAGTCCTGAACCTCACTCCCTTGGAATGTGACTGAATTTGGAGATAGGACTTTTAAAGAGGTAACTAATTTAGAATAATCAGAGTGGGCCCTAATCTAATGTCTGGTGTCTTTATAAGAGGCGATTAGGATGCAAGACACCAACAGGTGCACCCACTAAGAGATGATCATCTGAACACATAGCAAGAAGGCAGCTGCCTGCAAGCCAGAGAAGCCTCTGAAGAAACCATCCCTGCCAAAAGCTTGATCTCAGACTTCCAGCCTCAGGAAATAGTCATGATAAATTAGAAGTAAGCAACGACAAATTAAGCAATACTGTATAAGCCAAAAGAATAGAATGTGGCCTTCCTTTAAAGAAGGACACCAAACCAAAGAAGCACATTCTCTGCTACCTGCAGCCCTTGTACAATAAACCATCATTATACAAAGAGAGACAGAAGGAGGCTGTGACCTGTATTTCCAGTTTGGGGTGAGAGAGATTCCAAGAAGAGAAGATAACTTGGTCTATTTCATTCATTGTTTTATTTAGTTTTATTCCTTGTACCACCCTGGTTAGAGAGGGCTTGTAACATAGCATTCCAGCCAGTGTATTTGGCCAAATGAATGACAGGGGGGCTGGAATGGATGAATCCGTCATCCTTGGGGTGACCAAGTACAGTATTTTCCCCAGCATGCAATAGACAAACATGACTTTCCATCATTGTCATTCTCTATATGTTTCCAGTGAGATGAAGAAGGTTGGGAGGTTGGGTTGTAGCTGAAATGGTTCTTGATCTATTAGGCCTTCATGTAGATAACAAAAGTCTGTGCGTAATCTCACCTGATTCCAGCTAGTTATGGAGAAGGGAAATCCACTTTGAGCGATCTCACTATTCCCCTGGGACACTCCCTGCCCTTGCCAACCTGTGCTCTGCTCCCAGATTTACACAGAAGAGAAGTCAAGTAGGAGACGTGTAACTGGGTAAATGCTCAATCGTCACTGATCAGTGTAGTGGCCTTGGGCAAATTACAAAGATCATATACTGAACTCCCTTGAATCAATAGATGAGGAAACCTTGACTACAATTAAATAGTTTGAAATATCAAAGAAGTGGTTAGTGGTAACACCAAGGCAAGAACCCTTATTCTCTCTAGTTCAGGTATTTGGCTGCAATTGCCCTTGAACCAGAAAACTGTTGTCATGCTGCAAGGAAATTATTCATGGATACAAAATGAAAAAAATCACCATGTGCACTGTCATCGCGGCAGATCAGCAGAGCTGTGATCCAACAAGACTGGCTTCCTCCAGAAGGGATGGTCAAAATGGACAAAGAGCCTTGGTATGCTCATCGCATTCAAAGATCAGGGTTCTGTTTTGCTGATGCAGAAGCCCCAGAATTGGTTGTATCCAGGACAGACTCACATCAACTCTCCCCGAAGACCTGAGATCTAAAGCAGAATGCTAGTTTATTACCTAATAAGGAAGGATAGATCTTTCGGTCTCCTTACCCCAATCTCAGCAGCTCCTTCTAATTTTCCAGGTCCCTTAGAGGCTGTGTGATGATCATGAAATTAGAGGGCGGAGGTTCCCAGGCTCCAGAACACCTGATGAAGCAGCCTGTCACATAATACATAGAGGATTTCAGTGCCTGCCAGTTACTTCTTCCCTCTAAATACCACGCCCAGCCCCCGCCCCCACTGCTGAATTCCTGCCATCCAGCTCCTTCCTTGAGAGGGTGGTGTTCAGCCTTGCCCCTCCTGTTAGCAGTCATCCTTCCCTAGATAAAGCAAGCACTGCTGCTGCTAAGTCGCTTCAGTCATGTCCGACTCTGTGCAACCCCATAGACGGCAGCCCACCAGGCTCCCCCGTCCCTGGGATTCTCCAGGCAAGAACACTGGAGTGGGTTGCCATTTCCTTCTCTAATGTATGACAGTGAAAAGTGAAAGGGAAGTCGCTCAGTGGTGTCCGACTCTTCGCAACCCCATGGACTGCAGCCTACCAAGCTCCTCTGTCCATGGGATTTTCCAGGCAAGAGTACTGGAGTGAGGTGCCATCGCCTTCTCTGAGATAAAGCAAGCACAATTGATTCCTATTCCTCTAGGTTAATAACACCTATTATGTCCAGCCTCAGATAAGTTGGTACAGATGTCCTCATATAACGGCATTGATTAGCCTAGGGCATCTCTATCTCCTTAGTCAATAATTTACTGATTTCACTCATTATCTTTTGGTACTTCCTCATTTAATCCCGAAATCGTGAGTGTCTTCTTGTTACTCTCTGAACTGACTACAATATCTGCCAAAAGCAAAGCCTACTTAAAGGAGGAAACAGACAGAACAGGCTCCATCTTGAAAGCAGGACTCCATCTTGGGCTGGATTGTGGACTTTGAGATCTATGCCGAGTATCTATGGAAACGACATAACAACTGGAAAACCAGAACCCCCCTCCCCATGGAACAGCCCCAGGGCTCGTACCTAGACTCTCTGTTGCCTAAAAGAATACACTAATTATCCGTGTAACCAAATAGAATCATAATTTCTATTATGCTTATTGGGGTATGACCACAGGCCTATTGATAATTGTCCACTGTTAACTACCTAGGCTTAAGGCATATGAATCATGGGTTAACTTTGATTGTATCTTTCTTTTCCTTTGTTCAGACTAGTTTCAGAGAATCTGGGGAGGTGGGTTTGAGCACGTACACTTAGGGTATGTAAGGTTTTCACAAAAACCGGTCGGAGTCCTTGGCTAAGAGGAGACTCTGCCTTGACCCTGCCAGTGTAATAAACTGCACTCCACTATCTGCATTGTCCTTCTGAGTGAGTTTGTTTGCCGGAACGTGTGGCTACAACATACTGACCAGCTAGGGTGCCAACCAAGAATTCTCATGGACCCTCTTTGGAGAAATCATGAAGTGTAGCACATACTGTTGTTGTTTAGTCGCTCAGTCGTGTCCAACTCTTTTGCAACCCCATAAACTATAGCCGAGGGCTTCTCTGTCCATGGGATTCCCCAGGCAAGAATACTGGAGTGGGTCCCCATTTCCTTTTCCAGGAGTTCTTCCCCACCCAGGAACTGAACTCAAGCTTCCTGCATTGGCAGGCAGCTTCTTTACTGCTGAGCCACCAGGGAGGCCTGTAGCACATATTATAGCCTCTCGTTTCCTATTTTCAGCCTTCGGCACATGGGGCTGATTTTATTGCCCTGAGCCACATTTGGCATAACTTCTCTAGTAATTCTTAGCCCTCTTTTGTCCATATTCCCTTTCTTTTCTAACCTTGCAACCACCTTTCATCTCCATACTTTCACCCAGGCACTCACACACAAGTATTGGTTGTGTACTGTGCTAACAAACACCCTCAGTGCCTTCTGGAAAGCAGGAAAGCAGCAGAGATTAAATCCTTATTTCTGGTGCAGAGTGCCACTGCCGGTTCTCAGCCCTGAGACCTCTTGGAGCCTCAGTTCCTCACCTGCAAAATGATGGTCACTTTTGTCACTTGCTTTCCTCACAAGATTGCTGAGAAATTCAGAGATGATGCAGGCCAGAACACTGTAAAAGGCTCGGCAAGCCACCCAAAGATAGGGAAAATATTGCGGATAATTTGCAAAAAAAAAAAAAAAGGCATTCATTTAAATGTGGCTTTGTTCCTTTGTTGCATCTAATTAAATCAAAGGAAATGTCAGGTTTAATTCTTAAGGACTGAGATTATGTTTTTGCTCAGGCAAGAGAAATGTGCCTTGGGGATACACTTAATTTGGTTTTTCTATGCTTTAGGATTAAAACCCTATCTGGAATTCTCATGCCTTTTTATCCTTCTACACATTTTGATGCTAATGTAGGAAAGTTCAGCAGAGATGAATATTCTAAATATTTATTACTTTATTTAATGAGTATCTTCATTAATACGTAGGGTTCATCACATGACTGAGCTTTTCAAAAGCAAGAGTAGGCAGATGGCAAGCCAAGCCTTGTGCTTGCTTGGAGAAAAAAAAAAACAAAAACTGGAAACACAAATAAGTAAATTTAATTAGGGATTGCGCATGACACGATTGAGCGATGCAGGCAAATTTACCCTGCCTTCCAGCAGGAGGGTTTGTCCTGCTGGGTAACATTTCAAAGGTTCATGGGAACCATGTCTCCTTTATGCCTAGATGCTCTTGTAAGCTGCTGTCAGGTGTAGAGATTTCATTTCAAATACTGAATGTTCTCCAGCTCTGTAATAACCTGCAGCTGTTTGACCACTCGGGTGCAAGAGGCTGAATGTTGGACATTGCCCCGGAGCTGCCTCAGACCAAAGCACAATATTTTCCACTTCCAAGAATCAGTGAAGGGCCACCTATTAGTGGAATTTAAAATATTTTTCCAATTAAGTTCCAGACCTACCGAGTCAGTTTTGAATGTGAGAAGAAAGGGACAGCAAGTGAACAGAGTTGCTCTAAAAAAGCTGTTTCTTGAGATGACGGAGTTGGATGTTTGGAGCAGCCCTCCGCCCTCTTTCTGAATAAGGAAACACCTGTGTGAAGCGGGGGTGCAAAGCCCTCCCTCCCTCGAGGCATAATGAGAGAGAAGACGCTGTGGATTTTTCAGCGCTGTTATCCAAAGGTCAAAAAGTGAGTGTCTAACTAATAAGCAGTGGAGATAGTGGATAGATAAGCCATGTTTGTTGAATGAATGAATGAATTAGGGAACACCATAATTTTAGAAACATTGTAGCTTTGCAAAACTCCATTACTCTGAGTTCAAGTTGTTTTTCTTTTCCCTTAAAATTCTAAAAATACACACTTGGGAGGTTGTCACACCCCACCAGGAAGGGCACCCAGAGATGGGTGAAGGGAGATGGGGCATATCTGTGACAGGCCGGGTCAGCTGACCCAAACCTGGCATGCTGCTTAATGGAATCAGAGAGGTTCCAGCAGCATTTGCATGTCCTTTTCTATCTGTACGTTTTGGGAGCAGACAGTGGGCCCTGGTTTGCGTGCGTGTGGGTGTGAACTGAGTCGCTTCAGTCGTGTTTGACCCTTTGTGACCCCGTGGACCATAGCTTCTGTCCATGGGATACTCCAGGCAAGAATCCTGGAGTTGGGCTGCCGTGACCTCCTCCAGGGGATCTTCCCTACCCAGGGATCAAATCCTAGTCTCTTACATCTTCTGCATCAGGAGGCAGGTTCTTTACCACTTACTGCTTAGCTATTACTTTTTTTCTGTTTTTTTTTTTTTTCTTTTTTCTTTTCCTTTTTAGATTGTTCAGGATTGACCATACTAGACTTGGTCATATTCCAAATACTTGTGTGAAATACGTATATAACACTAAGTGCAAGACTAAATGGTATTTAAGTTGTGTTCCAGAAGGATATGTGAGTGATGATTATATACTCTAGAATTAGGAAAAGAAATAATGGGTATGATTTTCATTGTCATCTGTTATCTATTCAACCCCTCTGCCTTGCTTTTCTTTCTGTCATAAAAATGGAATAGAAGCAAAATGTCAAGGTCTTGGTTTTGCCACTGAATTGTCATGTGTATCCATTTAAATGTTTTCCTCCCCAGAACCAAGATGTCCTTGACTGAGGGGAACTTTGGGGCCTTGGATACAAGGTTACACAAGAGGGTTTGCACAGAGTTGCTGCAGCTGACCACTTCTCTCTCCTTGTCCCAAACCTGAGGACCTTACTCTGAAGACACTCTGAGATTGGTCGTGTTGTAATGTCCACAGAAAATGAGTTATGGGCCTGATAAAACCAACCTTGCTGAGGCTTCTCATGTGAGAGCTGGGTAGTATTTATCTGTGTTCTCCTTGTGCTGAGCAGCTTAGGGACACGGTGGAACTGGAGTCTGCAGAGTTAGACACCAGGATTCCAAGAGCAAATGTCTTATGTCAGAGCTGTGGCTCAGAGGCGTCGGTAGAGTGTCTTTATCTTGTGCATTTGCCCAAGAACTGAAGGGCCTTTCACAATATGTGTGTGCTCATCACTTAGTCGTGTCAGACTCTTTGCAACCCCATGACTGTAGCCTGCCAGGCCCCTCTGTCCATGGGACTTCCCAGGCAAGAATACTGGAGTGGGTTAGCCATTTCCTTCTTCAGGGGATCTTCCCAACCCAGGGATAGAACCTGAATCTCCTGTGTTTTCTGCATTGCAGATGGGTTGTTTACCCACTGAACCATCGGGGAAGCCCCTGAGCCATTGGGCAACTATGAAGGGAATGACAATTTGGGATCCTTGTGAGATATACTAACAGTATACAGGAATGGAAGAGGGCGATGGAGAGGCGAAGGGGAACATCCCTTCATTTATTCCCCTGCACTGAACCCAATCTCACAGCCTCACCAGTCATGGGCCTCCTGCATCAAAGCTGTGACACCCAGGAGTCTCCCAGGACCACTCTTGATTAATGGTTATGCTGAATGGTTGACCCAACCTGGAACTTTTGCCTTTCCTTCTCTCTACACCTCTGACGTCCCTGAGCTTCTTTCCAATGAGATCACTAGTTTGAGGAACGTGCCCATGAAACCAAACCACACTGCTGTGTCTCTTTTTTTCAGCTTCTTTTTTATTACAGACTTTTCCCTCCCAGCACATTGAAGGATGCCGATGCTGAATGTACATGTGAAGTTGTAGGGACTGAGAAATGTGATAAAGCATTACAGATGTCCTCGTTTTGAATCTACAGCATCAGCAGATCCTTCTACTTAATTATGCCAAAAACAAAAAAAAGAGTGAAATTCTGTGTATTCCAGCCTCTGTCACCCTGGCAGTGCCTCGCTTACATCACTGCTGGGAGCTTGGATTGATGGCCAGTTTTCAAAGACTGTCCCTGAGCAGAACCAAGATGCTAAAGTACAGTTTTCAAATGTGGAGTTTCCTCTGCAAGACTTCAGGCTCATTCGTGCTCCAGCCCACGGGGGGAGTACGGAGAGAGTCACTTGCTAAAAGGCTGAGTGCCCGCAGCTGGCGGGGCTGAGCTGTTTCTGAAACTCAGAGCAGCTATGACTCACCCCTCCCACAGTCCGTTAACTTCTCTCTCCTCTTACAAGACCAGCTACCCTTCTCATTCTGACTCCTACTTATTTTCAAATTTGCTCAATAACTGTGACATTCAAACCCAACCTGCTCCATGCACAGGGTGCTGAGAAAACACACACCAGGAGTCGAGAGCCTACAGAAAAATAGAGTGAAGAGAAAGGCAGGACTATTCTCTTCAACTCTGGGTATTGAGAAAGAGGTGCTAAGAGGAGACTCCAGCACATTTTAGGACATGTGCCATCCTGCCCAGTCGAGTTAAAGGAATGTAGTCATCCTAACTGGTGATTTCGGGAAGTCACACCAGATGCTGAATTGAATTCACAAGTTCCTGTGTGATTAGGAACATGATACTTTGGTGCCCAAACCGGACTGAACTGGTGACAATAGAGCTAAAATGGTTTCCTACTGTAAAGCAGTGATGCTCAAAGTTACTCTCCCTGTGCTGCTTTCAGGCTCTGTTGCCAAAGTCACGAAAGGAAAGTTTTTAAAACAGAAAAAAACATTTTCAGAGAAGGTTCAGGTCTTTCTTCTGTGGCTCCAACTGCCAATGGGGGAAAAAAAAAAAGCAATGAATGCATGAAAGAACTGCAGCTGGATTTAAGAAAAACTTTGATGAAAGGGTAAAAAAAAACAAAACAAAACATCAGTTTGGTGCAAAGCCACTGAAACCAGGTAGCAAGTAGCACCAAACACTCCCATCCTTCCATCAGGCACCATGAATTTAAAAGGGTCTTCAGTTGTGCAGCCATTTCTGAGTTTGCCTCCTAAGCTCACCTGTGTTCACAGTCCATGGAATCCGGAAGCCTCCGAAACTTGGCAAAGAGGAAATATTCAAAAGATTCACTTAGCAAATATTTGTTGTGTGTTCACCATGTTTCAGCACTGAGGCATAGGGAATTATCATAACAATAATTGGCTTGGATATCAGCCCAATAAAATTAACCTCTGGCCTATCAGTGGGGACCCCAGAGAAATGTATTCGATGTATTCAAATACATTCAGTGTATTAAAAATATAAGTGATTTTCTACATTGTAATTTTTTTTTTTTCGCATTTCTTTGCTTTAAAAGTTAGATCAATATGAGCTGTAAACTTTTACTTTGAACTCTGACAATCTGTACACGACACTTAGTGGAAGACTCATCAAGGTGTCTGTCCGGGCAGCTCAGTGGTAAAGAACCTGCCTGCCAATGCAGGAGACGAAAAAGACGTGGGTTTGATTCCTGGTTGGGGAAGATACCCTGGAGGAGGAAATGGCAACCCACTCCAGTATTCTTGCCTGGAGAACCCCATGGACAGAGGAGCCTGGCAGGACAGAGTTGGACATGACTGAGCATGCACACCTGCCCTAGTTTAAACTTCATCCTTTCTGTCTCCTTATTGGTTTATCCACCTTCAATGTCTTTTTTTTAGCCAAACCATGTGGCATTCAAGCTCTTAGTTCCCTGACCAGTGATCCATTCTGTACTCCCTGCATTGGGAGCATGAGATCTTAGCCAATGCACCACCAGGGAAGTCCTTTTAATCTTCTTTCACCTCATTTCTTTTTTTACCTTTATTATATTTTTAAAGTCAAGTTTATAAAGGTAAAGTATATAAAAATAAAACTCACTCCCTTAAGTACAGTTTGATGAGCTTTGACAAATGTATATGGTTGTGTAACCACCACCATAATCAAAATACAATAGATTTCCATCACCCCAAAAAGTTCTCAATGTTTTATAGCCAATCCCCTTTCCAGGTTTGGCAATCACTAACAATTTTTCTCTCTAGAGTGTTGCCTTTTAAAGAAGTCTATGAAAATAAGACAATATATAACCTTTGTATCTGGCCACTTTCACTTAACATAAATCTTTTGATTTCATCCATGTTGTGGTTATCAATGGCTCAGTCCCTTTTTATGGCTGAGTAGTATTCCTCTGTATGGATGTATAGTGACACATTGGTTTATCCGTTCATCAGTTGAAGGACATTTTAGTTGTTTGCATTTTGATGATGCTATGAATAAACCTCTAGAAACATTCACAGGTGGGTCTCTGTGTGACTACTTCTTCCTTTCTTCTATGTTAAGTAAATACATAGGAATGAAGTTATGGGTCATATAGAAAATGTATGTGGATGTTTGGCTTTATAAAAATCTCTCAAACTGTTTTTCAAAGTGGCTGTATAATTTTGTATACCAACCCGCAATGAATAAGAGTTCCAACTGCTCTGTGTCTTTATCAGCACTTAGTGTACCTAATCTTTTAAATTATCTGAGATATCTTTGCCTAAGCTAAGGTCCTAAAAACTGTGTGTAAAATCGATACTATTCATTTCTTAAATGGTTGGTAAAATTCAAGTCATCTGGTCTGGAATTTCTTTGTGGAGAGGTTTTTAACTACAAATCCAATTTCTTTCATTCAGTTTCTTTAGTAGAAGGCTGTTCAGGTTATCTGTTTCTTCATGAGTGGGCTTTAGTGGTTTGCGTTTTTCAAGAGATGTCTATATCTAAACTGTCAAACTTACTGGAATAAAGTTGACCATCATATATCCTAATTATTTTAATATTTGTGGTGATGGCCCTCTTTCATTTGAAAAATTGCTCATTTGTGACTTTGTTCTTTTTTTGTCAATCTGGCTAGAGGTTTATCAATTTTATTGATCTTTTCAAGAAACAGCTTCTTGTTTTTACTTTATTTTCACATGTTTTCTTGTATATTAATTTCTGTTTTTATTTTTGTTATTTCTTTCCTTCTGTTTGCCTTGGGTTTAATTTGTTCTTGTTTTTTAACTTATTAAAGGTGAAAGTCTAGGTTTCTTCCTTTCTAATATAAGCATTTAATGCTATAAATTTCTGTATAAGCCCTGCTTTAGCTGTAACCTAGAAATTTAATATGTGTGTCAATAAATTTTATTCAAATGATATTTTAAATTTTTCTTTGTAATTTCTTCTTTAACCATGGGTTATTTAGAAGGATAATGATTAATATGCAATATTTGAAGGGTTTTTTCCTAGAAATATTTCAATTTCAAATTTTTCCTAGAAATATTTGTTATGACTTATAGTTTAATTTCATGTGATTAGAAAACTTACTTTGTATGAACTACTTTTCTCCTCAAAGCCACACTCTAAGTGAAAAACATCTCTATGCATTGCTGTGGAGTGGTCTCCAGAATACAATGTGAATAAAGCAAGGTGGAGATATATCTCACATATGTTTTCAAATGGAAGGAAAGGCTACCCACTCCAGTATTCTGGCCTGGAGAATTCCATGGACTATATAGTCCATGGGGTCGCAGAGAGTCGGACACGACTGAGCGACTTTCACTTTCAAACCACAAATAAATAAGCAAAACAATTCCCTATGGAATGGATTGAAGGAACCAGGTAG
This sequence comes from Oryx dammah, assembly GCF_014754425.2. NCBI lineage: Eukaryota > Metazoa > Chordata > Mammalia > Artiodactyla > Bovidae > Oryx > Oryx dammah. Next base: position 13,892,470 of record NW_024070191.1, read on the forward strand.
AGATGAAGGGTAGAAACTAGAGTTCTTTGAAAACACTTTGTCTTGAAGATTTTACTTGGGAAGCATGACTATAAAGCAAAATTGAATAAAAGTAAGAGAAAAAGACAAAATCTCTTAAATTAAATCAGAAACAAAAGGCTCCCAAAACTATACAGATGGGCAAAATTTCTAAGCAATAGAAAAATAAACAAATGCTTCATGTGGACCTTCTTCAGTTCAGTTCAGTTCAGTCGCTCTGTCGTGTCCGACTCTTTGCGACCCCATGAATCGCAGCACGCCAGGCCTCCCTGGACCTTCTTAAAAGAAGTATTGTGGCTAAAGTTAGCAAACTAGTTTTTCTCTGGGAGCCAAAGAAAAAAGATGCAAACATAAACCCTAAATCTTAAAAAGGACATTTTTATAATGAGAAATGCCTTTTTTGCTCATTCTTCTCCTATATAAAAATTTTTTAATTTCCATTTTTCAGAAAGAAAGTAAATCTAATAAATCATTCCTCTGCTAAAAACCCTCCAAGGACCCTAATGCTTACCCAAACAACCACAATACACATTCATTCTCTCAGTGCTATCTGAGATGATTTTTTCTTTCTTTTTTTTTTTTGAGATGATTTTTAAGTGATCCATGATAGATATTTTCTAAAATTTTAATTGCAACCCATTTGTTGTAAAGTGTATTATTAGAAAAGTGAAACTAGTATAACAAAACTGGTTTGTGGGATATTATTGCTTAGGGCAAGATTAAGTAAAAAAGAGCTGTTAATATTAAGCAAATAATAAGACAGAGGGCATGGATATGCCAAAATGTTTTTTTTTAAAAAAAAGAGTGGGGCAAAGATGTTTGGCAGCGGTAGCTGACAAGATGGAGTTCAAGTTTTCCACAGGGCACCCAGGGTACTTTCCTCTGCAATCTTGTTTCTTGCCACTTCTTGCCCTGCCTCTCATGCCTCAGCAACAAACACCAAATATCACTGGTTTCCCACTCTCCCAAAGATATCTTGCCTTCCTAAGCCACCTTTTCCTACTCACCTACTCTCTGAACTCCAGATTATCCTTTAAGGTAGCTCTCAGGCAAACCATGCATCTTGACTTCCACTCTCACTGCACTTATCTACAGTATCTGGGAATGGTCTCTGTGTGTTTTTAACCCACAGGACTTTGAGCTCTCAGGGCAAGGACTGTCTTATTTATCTTCGTATCCTCAATGGTAACACAATGATTGTTAACTCACAAATGTCTTGCGTAAGACCTAGAGTGGGCATGGAATATGCTTAGTCATAAAACAGTAGTGCTTTTATTGAAATCTCTTCTCTGCGCAAGGCACAGTAATGGACAATCGGAATCAAAGAACATGAATAAACTGTGCAGGGAGGTTACAGTGATCTCATTTAACCCTCAGAATGATTTTATGGGTTAGGAATTATTCTCTATCTTAACAGATGAGAAATCTGAAGCTGAGTGGCAGCAATATAGCATAATGGCTAGATGACTGATTTCTGCCATTCAAAAGCCTGCGTTCAAATCCGTTTAATAGCTCTGACTGGATTACTCAACTTCTCTAAATCTTGATTTCATCTTCTATGAAATAGAATACTGATAATAGTACCTATCTCTTAGGGTTATTTTCAGGATTAAATGAGATAAGGTTGATAAGGCCACTTCAACAGTGCCTGGCCCACAGTATCTATTAAGCCTGTGTGTGTATATATATATATATATATATATATCTCACATTTCTGAAACAGTGTATCACAGTAAGTATTACATAATAAACACAAAGTCTGCCTCAAGAATAGAACACACAAGTAAATTTTATCCAAAAATATTCCAAAAGCAACTTAAAACTTCACACGTTTTGAAAGTACCGTAGAAGATTTCCTTTATAATACACAATGAAATGTCTATGAATATCCTCCTTATCCAGCATATAACTGCCCAAAACACTATGGATCACAGCATTCAACCTCCCCCAATCTTTCTCTTTCCATGTCTCAACCCCGTCCCCACAAAGGAAAACAAAACTTTCTCTCCAACACACCCTGTGCTGGTTCTTTCACTTTTTGCCCATCTCATTTCATTTGCCAAACCCATTATCTCCTTTCCCCAAGTAACTTGTAACCTTTCCATTGTGAATCAGTTTTGTTGTGAGCGTAAAACTGGTCTAAAAAAATTAAAATTCTATATTTTTAAGAAATCTTCAGAGCCTTCTCGGTGCGTATGCTACATCAATCACAACTCTTCAGCATGGTCTGGGCAAAACCGACTGTATTATTCATTAGAGTAGTAACTTCCTGAAGGAGGAAATGACAACCTACTCCGGTTTTCTGGCGCAGATGGTAAAGTGTCTGCCTGCAGTGCAGGAGACCAGGGTTTGATCCCTGGATTGGCAAGATCCCCTTGGAGAAGAAAATGGCAACCCACTCTGGTACTCTTGCCTGGAAAATTCCATGGACTGAGGAGCCTGGTAGGCTACAGTCCATAGGGTCACAAAGAGTCAGACACAACTGAGCGACTTCACTTTCACTTTCTTTCACTTTCTGGTTTTCTTGCGTAGAGAATCCCATGGACAGAAGAGGCCTGCGGGCTCCAGTCCGTGGGGTTGCAAAGAGTCACACATAACCGAAGTGACTGAGCAGGCATGCCTAACCTCTGCCCCACCCCACCAGCCCTTAACTTTACTCCAATCTTTTGAGTAAGGTCGAGATACCAAGATGGCAAAGACAGACATCCTTGTTGGGCCGGACCTTATAAATGTTTCCTTTTCTTTCCATGCCTCATTAAGTTAACCTTCCCCAGTCCCATAGGATGTATCCGCCTTCTCTAACACAAAAACCCCACAGTCTTTGCAAACTCTGTGAGGATAAAAGACAAAATGATTCAAAGCAGAGCTGTCTCAAACTATAGTGATGGGGAACAGATCAGTGGCTGCCGAAAGTGAGCATGACTACACAGATGCAGCCCTGGGAACATTACATGGTGGTAGAATCGTTCTGTGTTCTCACTGTGCTGCTGGTTACATGAATCTACACATGTTAAAATTCATACAAAGTCCATTTACCTGTATGATGACTTTTTCTTTTTTAAAGCAAAGCTGTTTCAACCCTTGGAGATTTTCTCCTATGCAATGTGGATACAATTGAAATTGACTCCAAAAGTAAAAAGTGTAAGCTGTCTTTCCTCCTCTAGCAGAGCTGTACCCAAGAGTCAGCCCTTGGTAAAGCTGTCACTAAGCAAAGGCTCAGCTTTCTTTATTAAAAAAGCTGAGCACCAAAGAATTGATGCTTTTGAACTGCGGTGCTGGAGAAGACTCTTGAGAGTCCCTTGGACTGCAAGGAGATCCAACCAGTCCATCCTAAATGAAATCAGTCCTGAATATTCATTGGAAGGACTGGTGCTGAAGCTGAAACTCCAATACTTTGGCCACCTGATGCAAAGAACTGACTTATTGGAAAAGACCCTGATGCTGGGAAAGATTGAAGGTGGGAGGAGAAGGGGACGATAGAGGATGAGATGGTTGGATAGCATCACCGACTTGATGGACATGAGTTTGAGTGGACTCCAGGAGTTGGTGATGGACAGGGAGGCCTGGCATGCTGCAGTCCATGGGGTTGCAAAGAGTTGGATATGACTGAGTAACTGAACTGAACTGAAAGCAAAGGCTCCTCTTTTCCCTCCTCCCTTTCCAAGCGCCTACCTTCCTCTCCTGGTGCCCTCCCCTTGCCCGAACTGCAAACGGGGCACCCATGGCCTCATGCTGCCCTCCCCACCAATGCACAGGCTCTGCTGTGTGCAACATCCAAGCCCACCACCCTTGAACCCCTGCATTGGAGAGCTCCTCCTATTCAGCAACTGTTTATCAGTACTTGTGGCCACCTGATGCGAAGAGCCAATTCCTTGGAAAAGACCCTGATGCGGGGAAAGACTGGGGGCAGGAGAAGAAGGGGACAACCAAGGATAAATGGTTGGATGGCATCACCGACTCGAGGGCCATGAGTTTGAGCAAGCTCCAGGAGATGGTGATGGACAGGGAAGCCTGGAGTTGGGATTTCTCCTTCCAGTGCAGGGAGTATGGGTTCGAGGAGCTGAGATCCATACATCTTGTAGCCAAAAATCCAAAACATAGAATAAAACTAATATTGTAACAAATTCAATAAAGACTTTTAAAGTGGTTCACATCAAAAACATCTTTAGCATAAAAAATAGTAAAAATTTAAAAAGTCTTCTGAATCTTCTCAGTATGTACTCTACAGTTCTTCAAAACTGACTGTATTAAAAAAAACTGTATTATTCATTAATAATGATAGTAACTAATACTATATATACAGTATTTATTATATTTAACCACATTGGAGGCAGACGCTTTAACCTCTGAGCCACCAGGGAAGTCCATTTAATAATTAATTAGTGCTATAAACTTATATTGACTAATATCTTTATTATATTTTAAGTAGTATAGTATTAAATTTTAAGTATTATAAATAATGATAGAATGATACACAAGAGTAGCAGCTAGTATTTTTTGAACTCTTCTCATATGACTAGCACTATTCTTAGTGTTCCCTATGTTGTTTAGTCACTAACTCGTGTCCAACTCTTGTGACTCCATGAACTGTAGCCCACCAGGCTCCTCTGCCCATGCAAGAATACAGGAGTGGGTTGCCATTTCCTCCTCTAGGGGATCTTCCTGACTCAGGGATTGAACCCACATCTACTGCATTGGCAGGCAGCTTCTTTACCATTGAATCACCCAGCAAGCAATGTGTTACCGTGTTTAATTCTGCCATTTCCTTCTCCCGGGGAATCTTCCTGACCCAGGGGTCAAACCCAGGTCTCCTGCATTGTGGGCAGACGCTTTAACCACTGAGCCACCAGGGAAGCCCCTAACAATCCTAGCAGGTAGATATTATCTCAGTTTTACAGGTGAGGAAATGGAGGCAAAGGAGATTAAAGCAACTTCCTGTGATAGACACAGAGATGTTGCTCCCAGAGGCCCAGTCTTGTTGCCCACCTTCGGGGAGCAGAGAGGTCAGCCTTCTGCCATCAGCTCCTTCAGGGTCAGCCACAGGTGCGGCGCACACCTGGCCTGCATGTCTGCCCTTCCAGGGCAGCACGTACCAAACTTTAGCACAAGGACCCTGTAAACGGCCTGGCCATTTCAGCCCAACGCAAGATGTTGATATTCAGGGTTGGTTGAGGCTATGTCAGACCTGCAGCTCACTTCCATCCTTTCCTCCAGCCAGCCCTGCTTCTGCCCTGCCTTCATAAGTCCCGATCCTTCATAAACATCCTACACCCCAATCTCCGTCTCCACGTGGGCTTCCAGAGGATGCAACATCCAGCACTCAGCAGGGGTCATGAAGCTGCTAAGTGGTGATGCTTCTGAGCAGTATGAGATGCTGCTCCCAGATATAAAAACAAATACAGAACTCTCTGAGAGGAACTGAACAAGGGCTGAAACTATTACTTGGAAAATCTGAAACGCTGTCTTTAATTTTTTTGCTAGGTCACCTCAGTCATGTCTGACTGAGGTCTTTGCAACCCTATATTGAGATAACATTTACATACCATAAAAATTCACCTGTCTCAAGTATACACATGAATTGCTTTTAGTATATTTTCAAAGCCATGCAACCATCAACACGATCTAATTCGAGAACATTTCATCACCCCAAAAAGAAACCCTGTACCCTTGAGCAGTCACTCCCCATTTGTCTTCAGTTCTGGTCTTCCTGAACAATAATTAAACTATTTATCTCTTTGTGCCAGTGATGAGAATTTTCTACCATCATCCAAGGTACAAACTTTCCTAATTTCACTCTCTTTCAAAGTACCAAAGTCATAAACATGTTCAAATTCTTGTCTGGTAATCTCACTCTTGGGAATTTATTCTTTAAAAAAAAATACAAAAAGATGGGGGGGAAATCAGTTCGCATAGTTTATAAAACTGAAAAACTGAGAATAAGATTTGTTCATCAGGGGATTTTGTTAATTAAATCATGGCTCATTAACGAAATGGAATATTATGCATCCGCTACAGACTAAATAGCAACAAGAAAAATGCCTGGTGTAACATTAACCATAAAAGCAAAATATAAAATTGCATCTACAGCTATGTGAAATATGTACACGTGGATAAGGATCAAAAGGAAATGGACAAAAATGAAAACAGTTGCTGAGACAGGATGTTAAATTATTTTCATTCTCCTGAGTTCCTTTATTATGGTCCAAAGGTGGTGGTTGCAGTGAATAAGACTCAGAGGAAAAAGATGCATGTAATCTACTCTCACCAGTGAGACTTCGAATTCAGAAGGGGAGGTAAGTACTGCACACGATTTTTGTTAAGAGCAAAGGTTTTGGAGTCACAGGGACTTGGATTTTAATTCTGGCGCTGATACTTCTGAGATGTGACCAGGGACAATAATCTAACCTCTGTAAGACTCATTTTTCATGACTATTAACAGGGGCTCATGGCACGTCAACCCAACAGGGCTTCGGTGAAGATGCAGTGAGACAGTCACTTCATGTCTGTTCAGTCGCTACACTCATGTCCAACTCTCTGTAGACCGCCAGGCTCCTCTGTCCATGGGATTCTCCAGCCAAGAATACAGGAGTGAGTTGCCATGCCCTCCTCCAGGGGATCTTCCTGACCCAGGGATTGAACTCACATCTCTGTGTTTCCTGCATTGCAGGTAGATTCTTTACTGCGGAGCTGCTGGGCGCCACTTAACAAATGGTAGCTGCTGCTGCTTTTGCTGCATAGGTCATGGTGGCAAGAGTGATGCTACCAACAAGGGACAGGAGCCAGAGAACAGAGATTTTCGCTTACGAAAATATTCCTAACACTGGGACACTTGAATGGCAGTGTTATCTTATACTGAACACACAGGCAGAGGACTTCCCATTATTTCTATCAAACTGATTTCTCCAATTCAGACCAAGGGAGTGTTGTTTCAAAGGAGAGCTAGGGTCGCTGGCATCACCCTTTTTCAGCAGGAGACCCAGAAATCTGTACCAACAAGATGCTCATTGGTGTCCTGGTTGAACATTTTACCAAAGAAAATCAAGTTCTACTGAATTGGTGTGACTCATTTTATTAATGAATACAGTGCCTACTGACTATTCCCATTGTTGTGATTGTGGATATCGTCTTCATTACTAACAAAGAGCCAGTGTGGCGTATTAAGCAAGCCCCACCCTTGTCTGTCTTTTCTCCCATTGTGGATGAGCTGTCCTCTTCTTCCAGGCCCAGGCCTCCCTCGCACACAGGATACCAGCCCAGACTTTCCTGCCCACCCAAGGGCTCTGGCAGGTCCTCTTACTCTTGCATCTGTTTGTGCTCTCTGCTCATCAGCATCTAAACATGCTGTGGCATATCCCAGCTTCATAAAAGACCAAAATCCTCGCTCGATCCCATATCCTCTTCTAATTCGCTGTATCTCTCGCCTGCCCTTTACCCCCAAACTCCCTGAAAGAGAACAGCAGAATGTTGCACATTATTGGAGCTATAACCAGCACAGGCATCCCAGGTGGCTCAGGAGTAAAGAATCTTCCTACCAACGCAGGAGACACAGGAGATGCAGGTTCAATCCCTGGGTAGGGAAGACCCGCTGGAATAGGAAATGGCAACCCACTCCAGGATGCTTGCCTGGAAATTCCATGGACAGAGGAGCTTGGTGGGCGACAGTCCACGGGGCTGCAGAGAGTCAGACACAACTCAATAACTGAGCACACAATATAACCAGCAGACAGCAAACTCTATGTATTTCCTGTGTACAATTTAATGATGTACAGTGGGCATAAGATGTACCCACGAAATTCTCACCACACTGAAGATAGTAAACATACCACCCTATCCCTTCCCTCCTATCCCTGACTCCCCAGGCAACCACTGATTTGCTTTCTGTCACTTTGTGTTCATTTGCCAGAATTTTTATAAATGAAATCTATAGGTACTCTTTTCTATCTTTTTTCTTTCATGTACCACAATACTTGTGAGATTCATCCATGTTGCAGCACATACAAAGGTTTCTATCCTTTTTATTGCTGAACATCATTTATTTGTAACCCAGTTTGTTTACCCATTTACCTGTTGATGGACACTACGGTTATTTCCAATCTGGGGCTGTTACAAGTAAAGCTGCCGTAAACAATGATGCTCAAGTCTTTGTATAGAGATACGCTTTCATTTATCCTGGGTAAATACCTAGAATGGAATGTCTGGTTCAAAACAAATGCAAAATCGTTTCCAGGGTGTTTGTACAATTTTACATTCTCACCAGCAACAGAGCAGAGTTCCACATCCTAATCAACACTTGGGATGTAGTCAGATTTTATTGTGTTTTTTTTTTTTACCATTCCAACAGTTGTGGTTTCTTATTGTGGTTTTAATTTGCATTTTCCTACTGACTAATGAAACTGAACATCTTTTCATGTGCTTATTTGCCATCCAGAGACATTTTTTGGTGAAGTTCAGTTCAGTTGCTCAGTCGTGTCTGAGGTTGTTTTGTGTGTGTGTGTGTGTGTGTGTGTGTGAAGCATCTATTCACATCTTTACCCATTTTTTTATTGTTTCCTTATTGTTGAGTTTTGAGAGTTTTTTTTTTAGATGTATCCTGGATATATATTCTTTATTGGATGCAATTTACAAATTTTTAACCCAGTCTTTTCATTCTCTTGACATCGTGGGTTTGTTTGGAAAGGATTTCTTAGAAAGTTTATTTTTAAAATACTTTTATCATTTTTTTTTTCATGTGGAAGGTGGTTCTGAGGTGCCTACACTTGGATTTTTTTAAAACTTGTTATTTTGTATTGCTGCTGCTGCTGCTGCTAAGTCGCTTCAGTCGTGTCTGACTCTGTGCGACCCCATAGACGGCAGCCGACCAGGCTCCGCCGTCCCTGGGATTCTCCAGGCAAGAACACTGGAGTGGGTTGCCATTTTCTTCTCCAATGCATGAAAGTGAAAAGTGAGAGTGAAGTCACTGAGTTGTGTCCAACTCTCAGTGACCCCATGGACTGCAGCCTACCAGGCTCCTCCGTCCATGGGATTTTCCTGGCAAGAATACTGGAGTGGGGTGCCATTGCCTTCTCTGATTTTGTATTGGGGTATAGCCAATTAACAAACAATGTTGTGACAGTTTCATGTGAACACTGAAGGGACCCAGCCATACCTACTCATGTATCCATTCTCCCTAAACTCTCTTCCCATTTAGGTGACTACACAACACTGAACAGATATCTATGTGCTTGCTATACAGTAGGTCCTTGTCAGCTATCCGTTTAAAACATAGCAGGGTGTACATGTCCATCTCAAACTCCCCAACGATCCCTTCTCCCTTAACAGTGTCTTTTAAGAGCAGAAATTTTAATCTTGATAAGGACAATTTATCAACTTTTATGCGTAGTTCTTTCATGTTGTAGCTAAGAAATCTGTGCCAAATCCAACGTCATAGATGTTTATCCTGTTTTCTTCTGATAGATTCACAGTTTTAGGTTTCATATTTGTCTATAATCCATTTGAGTTGATTTTGTATATTATGTGAGATATTTAGATTAGTGAAGGACAGGGAAGCTTGGCGTGCTGCAGTCCATGGGGTTGCAGAGTTACAAACAAATGAACATTTAGATTGAAGTCCTTTTTATTTCTTGCTTTCTTTTGCATCTAATTGTTGCAGCACTATTGGCTAGAAAGATCACCCTTTCTTCACAGAATTCCCTTTTACACCTTTGTTGAAAATCAATTGTCCATATGTATTTAGAAATACTTCTGGTATCTTCATTCTGCTCTATTATCAATTTGCCTATGTCTATGACAGGGACTTCTCTGACTGTCCAGTGGTTAAGACCTTTAGACCATTGCCTTCCAATGCAGGGGTTACAGGTTCAGTCCCTGATCAGGAACTAAGTAAGATCCCATGTGCCTTGTGGCCAAAAAACCAAAACATAAAACAGAAGCAGTATTGTATCAATCCTTCTTAATTTGACATTGAATTAAAGTGACATTTAATTACCCTTAATTTGAAAATAATAAATGTGAAAGCACTCTTTTGATTCTTTATTATAAACATGTCTAAAACAAAATACACAGGAAAGCAAGGAGGAGCTCCATTTAAATCCATGTTTTTTTCATTTGGGAAACAGCATGGACAGTGATCCCTTTTTGTCCCACCCCTAACATTTAGACAAGAAATTATTTTACAGTCTTGAAGGAAGGTCAAGGTAACCCCTGTTCCCCACCAAAGTCCAGCCATCCCAAATTGGATGATACTCAAAAATAAATGTTATTCCAAATTCCATAGTCTTCCCTATGTGAAGAAATGACCTAGGGTTAAAAAAAGAACTGCTGAAAGATTTCATCATTCTTAAACACTCTCGTTTATTTCTTATAACAAGGGAGCAAAGCAGAAATCAAGAAACAAAACATAGCTCAGAATGCTGCAGCCAACTGTATTTTTTCACAATCTGCCCACTCCTTATACAAACATGAAACATTATAACTAGCTGTAGTCAGATACTACGGGAAGCAGAAAGACCAGAAGAAAAACCTCAAACATCCGGCCTTCATCTGTCTTCTGCATGAAATGTACTTGGCTTCGTGACTATAAATGTTTCCCTCTTAAGAAGTTAAAATCAGACATGATGTCATAGAATGACCAGGTCCACACTATATTTTTCAAAATTAGTATTTTTCTGATGAACACACCACCCACATATCATAAAAACTATTATGTTTTATCAGAGGGGATCAAAACTAGAAATTGTTTGTAAAATATCAATAGGTAATCAACAAGATGTGTATTGGTTTCAACGTGTGTTTTTCCTTGTATCTTTTTTTAAAAATGCTTATAGCTGTATGTGGTAATAATTACCGTGGAGTTGGGTCAGGGTAGATAAAAAGCTTTTTTGGAATCTAGCATTTCTCTTGTTGCCCAAAGCAACGACTCAGGGGAAAACAAAAGAACCCTGGTGAGAAAACATCACAGTAAAAATGTACATTTTTCTCTCAAGTGTTGGTAGGAAGCAAATGAACAGGGCCTCTGACCTGGAACCAATTAGCCCCGCAGTTAAAATGGCAGCTTGGGGCAAAATGAAGGGTTTGGTGTCAATTAATCTGTTTTCTGGACTACAGACACTACAAGATGTTCATCCTGTTTTAAAAAAAAATTAAAGGACCCAGACCTAAAATGTACTACTATGCCCCTAACTCTCTGCAGGACCCAAACTTGTGTATGAAAGTTGTGTACTTCAGACTTTAGCATCCCAAGCTCACAGGCCCTTAAGTCTTACACTTTTAGTCTACTTTGATTCTTACGAAGGTCCTCACTCTGATACTGAATGATAATGATGATATTAACAATAGCTATCTCTTACATGCTCACTGTGGCAGGTCCTAAGCTAAACCTATGTTAAGTTCCTCATTATTGGAACAACTTTGTGTGTGTGTTCAGCATCTCATATATGTATATGCATTATACATATATGCATGTACTATATATGTACAGTATACACCCATATACGCACATATGATAGCACGCACACACATGCGCACACACACACACACACAAGGTACACTAAGAGATTTTTTTTAAACAATTGGCTTGGGTAATTGTGGGAGCTTGGCAAGTCTGAAATCTGTAAGGTGGGTTGGAAACTTGGGTGGGAACTGATGTTTCAGTCTTGAGGCAAAACTTCTATTTCAGCGAAACCTCAGTTTTGCTTTTAAGGCCTTTCAAGTGATTGTATGAGTCTCCCCCTCCCACTCCCACCCAATATGGAGGGTTGTCTCCCACACAACTTACAGATGTTAACCACAGCTCCAAAATAGCTTCCCAGCAACACCTAGATGAGTGTTGCTCATCTAAATAACTGGGTACTATAGTTCAGCCTGTGAAGAAAGCTGAGCGCTGAAGAATTGATGCTTTTGAACTGTGGTGTTGGAGAAGATTCTTGAGAGTCCCTTGGACTGCAAGGAGATCCAACCAGTTCATTCTAAAGGAGATCAGTCCTGGGTGTTCTTTGGAAGGAATGATGCTAAAGCTGAAACTCCAGTACTTTGGCCACCTCATACGAAGAGTTGACTCACTGAAAAAAGACTCTGATGCTGGGAGGGTTTGGGGGCAGGAGAAGGGGACGACAGAGGATGAGATGGCTAGATGGCATCACCGACTCGATGGATGTGAGTTTGAGTGAACTCCGGGAGTTGGTGATGGACAGGAAGGCCTGACATGCTGCGATTCATGGAGTCCCAAAGAGTTGGACATGACTGAGCGACTGAACTGAACTGATAGTTCAGCCAAGTTGACACGTAAAACTGACCATCATATCCTGGAAAATCTTTGCTCAATATTGTGTTTTCATAATATTGAAAATCGCGGCCCTCCACACAGATAGCTTTACATTGCCTATCTTCCTCTTTTCTTATGTTTCCCTTAGCACCTATTTTCTTGAACCCATCACCCTATATCTTATTTCTTATGTTTACTGTCTTTCTGCCCTTTGTAGAATGTAAGCTCTACAGTGCAGAGGTGTGTGTTTTTCACTGATGTATCTTCAGCACCCCCACCAGTACCTAACACACAGTAAGCCCTCAAGAAATCTTTGTGAGTGGTGGCTCAGACGTTAAAGCGCCTGTCTACAATGCAGGAAACCCGGGTTCGATCCCCAGGTTGGGAAGATCCCCTGGAAAAGGGAATGGCAATCCACTCCAGTACTATTGCCTGGAGAATCCCATGGACAGAGGAGCCTGGTAGGCTACAGTCCATGGGATCCCAAAGAGTTGGTCACGTCTGAGTGAATTCACTTTCACTTTCAAAGTGAGTACGAAGGTGGGCACTCAGTAAATACCTGCGGAATAAATGGAGGGTCTCATCCTGAAGTATTCCTGAACAGACTCTTTTGAAGGGTGGAAGGACAGTGGATTGTAGGGGAGAAAAAGGAAGGATTTCAGAGTTCATTTCCATTAGGTGGAAGAAGCAGTGGAGAAGCAGCATACACAGATTCACTTTGCCTTCCTTTTGCCCTGTTACTTCGCTGTGTGACTTTGGGCAGATTATCTCACGTCTCTGGGTCTCCGTGTTTTCATCTGTAAACTGAGAATAACAATACTTAGTATACAGGGTTGTTCTGACCTTCTCAGGCAACCCAATGGTCAAGAATCCACCTGGCAATGCAGGAGAAGCAAGAGATGCAGGTTCAATCCCTGGGTGAGGAAGATCCCCTGGAGAAGGAAACGGCAACCCACTCCAGTTTTCTTGCCTGGAAAAACCCATGGACAGAGGAGCCCGGAGGGCTACAGTCCATGGGGTCACAAAGCGTCAGACACAACTGAGTGCGTGCACACCATAAACACACACACACATACATACACACATCCTACTGGCTGTTTCTCTGGAGAAGCCTGACTGATATATGGGGTAAGAGTGTTCAGGCAGAGGGAAGGCAAGAGCAAAGGCCTCATATGTTGGACACCATGCAGACCACTGTGAACAACACAGATGTGGTTCCTACCTTCCTTAAGTTTAGCAATAAGTCATAGATACTGCCAACTGACCCATCTGTCTTCTCCCCAGTTCTCAGCTCTTCCCAGACTCATTTGCTTTACTCTTCAGCCTTGACCCCATGGTCCCCAGTTTCAACTCTTAACTAGCATTCCTAGTTGCCCTGGCCTTTCATTACACTTGCCACATAACTATCATTACCAACTCACTTTGGGGTAATTATGGAGTTTAAGAACTATGTTCACATACTTTAACTTGCCTTCACAAAAACTGTCATATGGGAAGGAAGGAAAAATCATCTTTATTTCACAGATGAGGAGACTGAGATTCAAAGAGGTAAACTAACCTGGATGAAATTACAGTTAATAAATACCAGAGCTGGGAATCCAGCTTTCTCCTCAAGAACACATTAAAAAAAAAAAAAAAAAGGCAATTTAAGGTTACCTGTAATTGTTCACCTCCCACCCACCATTCACTCTTCAACCCATTTCTCTCTGATATTCCCCACTCTTGAACTGGAACACTTCTGTTTCCAGCGGGGGGTTGGCGGGGGGTGGGGTGGGTGTGTGTGTGTGTGTGTGTGTGTGCGCGTGCGGCTGGTGGGGGGGGAGTGCGGCGGGGGGGCGGGTGGAGGCTGTAGTTTCCCACTCATTACATTTATTGTCATATTACATTTATTAATTATATATATTAAAACTGTTAGTCAAGTGATTCCTTAGACTTCCTATTCGTTTCAAATATAGGCATTCCTCCACTCTTCTGTTTTCAGAGCACAGTAACAATCAGGAGTTGAAATATTACGAAAATAGAAATGTCAGGCCCAATCAAAACAAACTACAAAACTATAGGAACAATCTTTCAAGAAGCGCGCGTGGATTACTATGGTAAAATATCTGAGTTGAAGTCTCCTCTGGAGTCTTCTAATTTCCCGCGAAAATATAAAGATTGAAAAAAAAAATCCACCACTCCAAGAAAACCCGGGATTGTCAGCCTCTCCCACGCCCTGGGAGGGAAGTCGGACAGCTTCAAGGAAGAGCTGATGGCGAGGACCAGCGCAGGCCGCGACCACCTGTGTAGGTGCCTGAAAGACCCTTCTCCCAATTAAGAAGAGTCAAGCCCGTGCACACCATAAATCTAGGCAGCCGCGCACCAGTACACTTTGCTGTAGATCAGCAAAGGTTTTGTGTGATCGAAAAAAATAAGCGGCGCCCAACAGCTTCCCACGCAGCCCACAAACTCCACCCATCTTTAACTTTTCTTGGACTCGCGGAGCCACTGTTGCTCAGGACACGCCCCGGCAGGAAGTAGAGCGGCGAGAGCGGCAGCACGATGCATCTTGGGAGTTGTAGTCCATGCTCAGAATGCGCAGGCGAATGGGTAGAGGTGGGGAGCAGAGGCCCACGGGAACTGTAGTTTATCTTGCGTTACGCAGACCGGGAGTGTTAGGTCAGACACATGCGGTTCTGAGAGTTCACAATACAGTTAGTGGTGATGGTATCAACGAATGTCTGAAGGAAAGGGCAATTTGGTTTGCGAACTGTGGGTGCCATCTTCTGTTCG
Source organism: Oryx dammah (assembly GCF_014754425.2). Lineage (NCBI taxonomy): Eukaryota > Metazoa > Chordata > Mammalia > Artiodactyla > Bovidae > Oryx > Oryx dammah. Next base: position 13,907,519 of record NW_024070191.1, read on the forward strand.
ACAGTAGATCTGAGATGGGCTGAGATATCCCTGAAGTGATCAGAGTTCCAAAGAATAGCAAGAAGAGATAAGAAAGCCCTCCTCAGAGATCAATGCAAAGAAATAGAAGAAAACAACAGCAAGGGAAAGACTAGAGATCTCTTCAAGAAAATTAGAATTACCAAGGGAACATTTCATGCAAAGATGGGCTCGATAAAGAACAGAAATGGTATGAACCTAACAGAAGCAGAAGATATTAAGAAGAGGTGGCAAGAATACACAGAATAACTGTACAGAAAAGATCTTCATGACCAAGATAATCACGATGGTGTAATCACTCACCTAGAGCCAGACATCTTGGAATGTGAAGTCAAGTGGGCCTTAGAAAGCATCACTATGAACAAAGCTAGTGGAGGTGATAGAATTCCAGTTGAGCTATTTCAAATCCTAAAAGATGATGCTGTGAAAGTGCTGCACTCAATATGCCAGCAAATTTGGAAAACTCAGCAGTGGCCACAGGACTGGAAAAGGTCAGTTTTCATTCCAATCCCAAAGAAAAGCAATGCCAAAGAATGCTCAAACTACTGCACAACTGCACTCATCTCGCATGCTAGTAAAGTAATGTTCAAAATTCTCCAAACCAGGCTTCAGCAATACGTGAACCGTGAACTTCTAGATGTTCAAGCTGGTTTTAGAAAAGGCAGAGGAACCAGAGATCAAATTGCCAACATCTGCTGGATCATGGAAAAAGCAAGAGAGTTCCAGAAAAATATCTATTTCTGCGTTATGGAATATGCCAAAGCCTTTGACTGTGTGGATCACAATAAACTGTGGAAAATTCTGAAAGAGATGGGAATACCAGACTACCTGACCTGCATCTTGAAAAACCTATATTTAGGTCAGGAAGCAACAGTTAGAACTGGACATGGAACAACAGACTGGTTCCAAATAGGAAAAGGAGTATGTCAAGTCTGTATATTGTCACCCTGCTTATTTAACTTCTATGCAGAGTACATCATGAGAAACGCTGGGCTGAAAGAAGCACAAGCTGGAATCAAGATTGCCAGGAGAAATATCAATAACCTCAGATATGCAGATCTGAGGCATAAAGTGAAAGAGCAGAAAGTGAAGAGGAACTAAAAAGCCTCTTGATGAAAGTGAAAGAGAAGAGTGAAAAAGTTGGCTTAAAGCTCAACATTCAGAAAACGAAGATCATGGCATCCGATCCCATCACTTCATGGGAAATAGATGGGGAAACAGTGGAAACAGTGTCAGACTTTATTTTTGGGGGCTCCAAAATCACTGCAAATGGTGACTGCAGCCATGAAAATAAAAGACACTTACTCCTTGGAAAGAAAGTTATGACCAGCCTAGATAGCATATTTAAAAGCAGAGACATTACTTTGCCAACAAAGATCCGTCTAGTCAAGGCTATGGTTTTTCCAGTGGTCATGTATGGATGGGAGAGTTGGACTGTGAAGAAAGCTGAGTGCCAAAGAATTGATGCTTTTGAACTGTGGTGTTAGAGAAAACTCTTGAGAGTCCCTTGGACTGCAAGGAGATCCAACCAGTCCATTCTAAAGGAGATAGGTCCTGAGATTTCTTTGGAAGGAATGATGCTAAAGCTGAAACTCCAGTACTTTGGCCACCTCATGCAAAGAGTTGACTCATTGTAAAAGACCCTGATGCTGGGAGGGATTGGGGGCAGGAGGAAAAGGGACGACAGAGGATGAGATGGCTGGATGGCATCACCGACTCGATGGACGTGAGTTTGGGAGAACTCTGGGAGATGGTGATGGACAGGGAGGCCTGGCATGCTGCGATTCATGGAGTCACAAAGAGTCGGACACAACTGAGCGACTGAACTGAACTGAACTGAACTGAACTGATCTGTGTGAGGCGAAGGACAAACCACAAAATCTGCAAATGGGATTATGGAGCTGTGAAAAAATACTGTAGAATTAAAGACTACAGTATTTAGTCCGAAAGACTCAGAGAAAGAATGGACTTCAATATCATTCACGTCATGAATCAGAAGAACATTTTTGAGAAATTCTGGCCCCTTTGAAAAGAATACCAAAAAATTATATGTATGACATGCAGGTTAATGGAAGTATGGCACTATCTGGAACAATGTTAAGTTCATTTTTTTTGGATGAGGGTTTTTTTGTTTGTTCTTTTGCACTTTTGTATATTTTCTGAATTGTTTACAAGGGATCAGTATACCCTTTTGATATAAAATATGAAGAAACGTATACAAAACAAATTTAAACTCCTGAAATCTATACCTTGGAGTTTTGTTTTACTTACTTTAGGTTCTTCTTTCCTTCCTTTCTTCCTTTTTTGCTCCTACCCTCCCTCTTTATTTTCTTCATTCTGAAAGAAAAAATTTGCTGGGGATAGAGGGAGGTTCTACAAATAGAGATGTCCTTTATGTAGTCCTCTATTCTGCAGAGAAATACACACATGTTCTTAAGAGTTTTTACGTATATATCTATGTATATATCTACATACACATGTGTATATCATGTTTTTCAGATAATGGTATCATACATACTGTATGAATCATTATTTTGCATTTCTCCCTACTCTGCATCCTGTTTTTTTTTTTAGATTTATCGTAAAATCCAGTACATACAGTTCTAATTCATTTTTTTACTTCCATAAGAACATATACTTATATTTGCTTATTTTTCCTTAACAAAGTCATGCCACTTAAAAAAATTTTTTTGGCTCTCCCTCTCAGCAGGCAGGATCCTAGTTCCCTGGATTGAACCCACATTCCCTGCAGTGCAAGCGCAGAGTCTTAACCACTGTATCACCAGGGTAGTCCCCGAGCCATATCATATTTTAAAGTGTATGTTTAACTGTGGTGTTGGAGAAGACTCTTGAGAGTCCCTTGGACTGCAAGGAGATCCAACCAGTCCACCCTAAAGGAGATCAGTCCTGGGTGTTCATTGAAAAGACTGATGTTGAAGCTGAAACTCCAATACTTTGGCCACCTGATGAAAAGACCCTGATGCTGGGAAAGATTGAAGGCAGGAAGAGAAGGGGACGACAGAGGATGAGATGGTTGGATGGCATCACCGACT